>NC_135764.1:27325794-27452849 GCF_052425735.1 Oculina patagonica
GTGCTATCCGAGGTCAATCCGCGGAACTTCAAACAGACGCAAGATATTAGAACAAGTGTTTTCGTATTTGACCCCAAGAACTTTATGTAAATTTTTTCCCCGATGGTTAGCGAGCATACTTTTGATTACAAACAAAGAAATCGATCATCATTGTTCATAAATATTTGATTCAACATCAGTGGACTTGGAGCATAAATTGAAGCTGTGTTTGTGGATAATTGAAATTCTTGTCAGGAAAATAAGTCAACAGTTTCAATCTTTATTTACAGTGTAAATGATGCGCGATTCAGGTACTTTCATATAGAGTTAAAATTCACGCAACTTCATTTAAAATACCAAACACCAAGGGGTCACGATTCTTTAGTTATTTGTGTTTTTCAATTTGCATCTTTAATACCGTTTTGTTGCATTTATTTCTTTTATCTATCGATTCATAGCAACGCGCCTGAAGATAAAACTCTAATCATTTCAGCGCGTTAGAATACTTTTTTTTTTATAAGAACGTCCAATTTTCGGCCGACGCTGAACGTTCCTAACGGAGCAATGTCACGGTATATAAAGACATTTTTCTGAATCCTTTCAAATTGAAGAAAACCTCAAAATAATAGTTTTCTAACATAGAAAAACAACAAAAAAGTACTTAAAAGACGAAAATAACTAAAATGGTTTCGACTAATAAAGATTAAGACAAATTTCGAAGAACAAATTTGAAAACCTTTGCCAATTTTTTCAAAATGTGTTGTCCGTGAAGTAGCTCATTCATCTTTTGCCAAGATTTGAGCCTAAAATGTTCTTATTTTTTTAAATTTTAAAAACAAAGAGGTATTGCAATAAATTTATTCCAAACCGACATGTCGAACGGCCCGGGTTCGAGGCCTGGCCGGGGCGCTGCGTTGTGTTCTTGGGCAAGACACTTTACTCTCACAGTGCCTCTCTCCACCCAGTTGTATAAATGGGTACCGGTGAATTTACTGCTGGGGGGTAATCCTGTGATGGACTGGCATCCCTTCCAGGGGGGAGTAGCAATACTCCTAGTCGCTTAATGCTACGGAAACCGGGATAAGCTCCGGCTGTATGGGCCTCATGGCTCGGAGACAGACTTTACCTTTAAACCGACATGTACATCTTCTCGTCACCAATGAGTGATGACAATGTTGGTTACAGGTCGGATTTGAATAAAGATTTATTCATTTATATATTTAATTTGGCACTCACTTGTACAAAAAAGGGGAAAAAAATAAAAATTGTCCTAACCAAATTTCAGCCTTGGGCACGTTCTTCTGGCTGCTCTTGGGAGAACTTCGAACCCAGTCCCCGAGTAAAACAACGACCTCACAACAGTTCTTGTCAATAAATTTATTTTTTCTCGCAACTCAAATTTTATATTTACATCATATGTAGCACTTTTTCTTGAATTATTTACAACCAGCTGGGGTTTAAGACTATTCATGTGGCTAGCAACTAAAATTGTTGCCCTTATTTTTGCTCCATAGACAGATTCGTGAATCAGTTCCGGCGTCAACATCCAAATTATCCATATAAGTATACAAACGTCTTTTTTACAAAACATGAAGGGAGAATTTGATCTAAACAAGTTTTCTCAGCGATAACACGCGCAAACACGTAGGGGACAAATTTGGGTAATTTGCAGCCTAGTCCCTAGGCGTTCTACTCCTCTGCCCAGTGTCATACGGTGACGTCACGAAATTTCGCGCCAAATCGATAAGCGAGAAGGGAATGCCTGGGTACTAGGCTGGGTAATTTGCACACGTTAGAATTAAGTCCGCCTAAAGAGAACTGTGTCACGAATTTTAGCCAAATTGAAACATAGGAAATAGCCATCAAATTCGGTGAAACATAAAAATAACCGCTTGAAACAGTGAAGGAACATTTCAATTACACAGCAAATACAAAAGAAGGTACGGATGGCAAAAACTGAAGAAGATTAAAAGGGATTGCGATCAAAGTTAATCTCGTTTGCTGTATCTTCAAATTATAATGCTAGAGATCACATTTAGTTCTAACGAGATCCAATCTCGGCCACATTAAGCAAATCGCTTCAGCTTGTGCTACAAGGGCTAGCGGAGATGAATTTCTCAGAAAATGATCATGAGACACAGTGCATCTCCGTCGGTTATGTTTAGCCGTAGCGTAAAATTTGACGTGTGTCGGGAGGTTTTGCCGTAGTGGATGGCACGTCGAGCTTGGAGGAGCATTCTCGTCCCCATAGCCCTTTCGTTTCTCTTAGCCGGCTTGGCACGAATAAACGAAGGGCTCTGGTGACATAGGATTTTTGAATTAATTCGAATTTTTTGATTGGCTGTTTGGAATAAAGAATTCTTAAACGTAAGTCGAAAACGAAACAACTCTCTCATACATTCCTTTGAAACGTCATGACTGCATACATGAAGACCGGAAGTCCTAGAATCTAGGACTGGAAATCCTGTGTCTCCAGAGCCCTTCGTTTTCTCCTGCCAAGGCACAGCCGGCTAAGAGAAACGAAAGGGCTATGGGAACGAGAATGGGCGGACCACCATGATGCTCTCTCCCCAGACCTCTTCAGCCACCCTAGCCGTAGATGCGCCAAGCCGTGGCGATTTGCTTCTTCACACTTCAAAAGAACTTGTCATTAGGCAAGCGCTTCGTCAAGTTTCACAAGGAATTTTGGTCAGGATTATAGATTCTACGTACATATTAACTTAAATATGCTATAAATTAGATTAACTGATGGACACCTCGGGGTGGCTGTCAATCACTGTCACTCCCAGACTCGCTTAGCTGAAGGTCTTCACCTGTAGAACGTAAAACACAGTGATCAGGATTCATTTACTTCTTACAACAACGATACATAACCAAGCCACACGGGACATGAGAACCAAGAAGTTAATCAGAAAAATTGAGAAATGATCTTGATTTTTTCACAAATTCCCTTAACTAGAACTATAAAAGTAAATGTATTGATAAAAGAAAGGACAGTCACGTTAATTAAGTTTAGGAGAATTTAAAAGTTTATGTTAAGGGCAGTGTTCCCTTGAGTTTTGAGAGTAATTTTCATTTGTTTGGATTTTTTTTTTTTTATTGAAACAAAACAAACATCTACAATACTCACATTAACTACTTACTTACAACAGTTTGATTTTAATTACATAGTTACATTAATTGTTAATAAATATTATTGATACATAAATGTACAAAATTCAGAGACAGCTGAATTTGGGTTTTGCATTACTACGCTTAGCGATTGGCTCAAAAATCTCGCGCCACTTTCTCAACCAGTCAGCAGTAAAACCAAAACCAATCGTGATTCGCTCACGCACGTTTTCCCGCGCCTCGTGCTGGCAACATGTATTTGTTTTGTTTTACGCTTGATTGGATGAGAATGTGGCGCAAGTTTTTTCCGTTAATCACTAAGCCCAAAGCAAATACGAATTAGTTTCGATACTCAGTTGAAGACCGTTGAAGGAAAATGTAGTAGCTTTATTGCTTATTTTTTTTTTTTTTTTTTTTTTTATTTTTTTTTATTTTTTTTTTTTTTATTGCTATTATACACATAATACAATTACATTCAGTTGTTTTTACAGAACATTATACATTACAATTATCGGTATCACACTAGTTACACTAAATTACAATAAATCACAATTACAATAAATTAGATGCACTATTAAGTTTAGAAAAAAAAAAATGCGAAAAAACAAAATAAAAGGAGAAGAATCAGGAGAAGGAGCATCTTAAACAATTAGGTATTTAATAAATAAGGTATAATACTTTAATCTATCTTCTCTATTTTATACTTGTTGTGTAATTTATTAACACAATCGGAGAGAGTAATTGGTCTGTTATGCAGTTTGTTGGTATAAATGTAATAAGGCATATACAGCAAGGTATAATTAAGTTTTCTTATCAAAGTTTTGTTTTCAAGTGAAGAGGCGGGAGAAATACCGAATAACGTTTCTTTAACAGATGGATGGTGACTGGAGTTGTTCACGCTATTAAACCATTGAATAACTCTCCTTTGAAAAGCTTTTGAAAATTGGCAGTGAATGAACGTATGCTCAATAGAGTCTTCATTTCCACAATATAAACAATCCTCGTCATCTTTAATACCAAAACGGTGTAGCTCCTTCTTAGTGACTACAATTCTATGTAAGAACTTGTAGTGGAATTCTTTCAATTTATTTTCTTTACAAATTCGTTTTGTCAACTTAAAAAAGTGCCCCCAATCAGTGGAGTTTAAATTCAAGTTTTTGCTCCATTTCGTTGGGCCGGTAGGAAAAGAATGGTGTACCTTATTATTTAGTAGCCAGTAGAAATCTTTTGCCTTTGCTTTCTCTAAGTCAATTTCGATGTTTTCCTCTAGTTGGAACTTGGATTGATCTCCCAAATAACTTTCTTTTGGAAGTTTTCCAAAATTACGTGCCCTTGTTAGGAGCGTTTTTGGAATGGCATTTCTAACTTGATAAAATTTTAAAAAATTGGTTTTACAGTCATATTTCCTTTGGAACTGTTGAAAAGAAATTAGCTGTCCGTTTTCATTTAAAAGGTCCTGAATAGATATGATTCCTTTGGAAAACCATTCTTGAAGAAAGAATGGCTTTTCTCCTATAAGGATAGCTTTGTTGTTAAAAAGAATTGTTTCCTGTCCTTGTTGGTAGTTGTACTTAGACTTTAGTTCCGAAAAAAAAGATAAAATGTCTTTGTAAAAGATTGGCAACTTAGGATCAAAGTATTTTGCATCGTAATTACACCTAAGGAGGAAATTTAAACCTCCAAGCTTTGTAAAAAAATAATTTGGTACTGATTTCCAATTGCGTCTTTCAGGGTTAAGTAGTCTTGAGATCCAAGCTAGTCTTAACCCCTTTATCATAAGGTCAATATCCGTCATACGGATTCCACCTCGATCATAATCCTGATAAATGCTTTCTCTTTTAATTTTGTCCTTTTTTTGGTTTCATAAGAAACTGAAAAGCTTACTTTTGATGGTGGATTGGACTTCGGTTGGAGTGTTTAAATTGGAAGCTGCATAGACTATTTGGGATAGCCCAAGAGATTTAATAATCAAAGCCTTTCCAAATAAGGTCAAGTTTCTTGCTTTCCATAAATCCAGTTTTGTTTGTAGTTTTTTGACTTTTAAATCGAAATTAAAATGTTTGTTCTTATTATCCTCATATGAGAAATATAGCCCTAGAATTTTGACAGGTTTGTTTACCCACTGTAATTGTAACGGTGTAATTTTGTTCTTTGACCACTTTCCCAACCATATCGCCTTAGTCTTTTTTACATTTAATTTTAAGCCTGAAATGACTCCAAAGTTATTGACTATGTTAAGAGACTTTTCTACTGAAATAATATCTGCACAAAATAAGTTAGTATCATCTGCAAATTTACTAATTTTAACTTCATTTCCAAATAAATTAATCCCATTGATTTCCGTTGTCTGGCGAAGCTTGTTAGATAATATTTCTGCGCTCAATATGAAAAGATATGGGGAAAGCGGGCAGCCTTGCCTAACCCCTCTTGTTGGTTTAATCCAATTGGTGGTAAAGCCATTATTCAATACCGTACTTTCGATATTTGTATAAAAAATTCTAATCCATCTTTTGACATTATCGCCAAAGTTGAAGAGATCTAATACCTTCATTATGAATTGCCATTCCAAGGTGTCAAAGGCTTTCTTAAAGTCCAGTGATACCAGAATGCCCCCTTTCTTTTCCGACATGGTGTACTCCATTACATCATTTATCAGGCGTATATTTTCTCCAATATAACGACCTTTCATGAATCCGGTTTGATCGGAGTGAACTAATTTTGGAAGTATTGATTCTATTCTTTTGGCTAACGCTTTAGATGCAATCTTATAATCAATGTTGAGTAAGGTTATAGGTCTCCAATTCTGAATGTCTAGTAGGTCAGAGTCTTCTTTAGGTATCAAAGTAATTACACCTCTTCGCTGTGAAATGGAGAGTTCTCCATCTTCAAAGGCTTGATTAAGGCTTTGGATCAGATCAAGTCCTATTAAGTCAAAGAAATGTTTATAGAACTCAGCGGTGAATCCGTCTTCACCTGGAGATTTATTATCTTCAAAAGAATCTAGTATCCTTTTACACTCCTCCAAGGTAAAAATCCCTTCCATTTGTTCCTGTTCTTCGTTACTAAGTTCTGGGATTTCAATTCCCCGAATAAATTCATCAAAAGCTTCTTGGGTCACAGTTGTTTTAGAGCTGTAAAGGTCCTCATAGAATTTCTCTATTTGTTGTAAGATTTTAACCTCTTCTTTTATTGTTACGATATCGCTAGTTTGAAGTTCGGTTATTGTCTTCCTATTATAGTTTCGCTTTTCTAGATTAAAGAAATATTTAGTCGGCCGCTCTCCTTTCTCTACCCACCTGCATTTCGATCGGAAAATTGCAGCGCGCCCTTTTTCTTCGTATATTGATTGAAACTCTGTTTTAAGGTTGTCGTACTCATTTAGCGTATTCTCTATATCTGATAAATTATCGCTGTTACATATTTCATGGTCTAGCTCTTCCAGTCGCTTGGAGATTTGTACTTCCCGTTTTAAAGCAGCTCTCGCTTTTCTTTTAGCAAAAGAGATGGTGTTGTCACGAATTTCCATTTTAATTAATTCCCATACTAGTCTTTTGTCTTTCAAAGATGCATACTTCTCACGTAATCGAGGGATAAGATCGCGGATTTTAAATATATAACTGTCATCTTTCAGTAAGGTGTTATTGAACTTCCAGAATCCTGGTCCCCTTGGAGAATTGTTTGGTAATGAAAAACAAAGAAAAACTGTTTTATGATCTGGTGCTATTGAATTAGTAATTCCGATGCTTTTAACATGTTTTGTCAAGTTCTTTGCAATTAAAATAAAATCCAATCTAGATTTGACGTTTAATGCTTTGGATACATATGAATATATATTCAAATTGGGGTGATGAACTCTTTGTATATCTATTAGATCAAAAATTTCCATTGTCATAAGAAGAAGCTGACTGAAATGTGATGGTTTCCATGGTGTTCCGCCTTTTTTGTCTTTTTTTGATAGCGTGCAATTCCAGTCACCTCCAACAACAAGGTTTGTCAATTCCGATTTGTCGATAATACAATTATTAAGCTCTTGTATAAATTCTAGTTGTTCGGATGGATTATTTGGTGCGTAAATATTACAGAATGACATTTTTAAACCATTGATATTGACTGTAATGAGAGTAATTCTTCCTGTTTTGTCACTAAATGAGCAGTCTACCCTATAATTAGTCGATGGATCTATTAATATGCAAGTGCCTTTGCTATGTCGGGACCCATGGGAAAAATACATTTTGCCTCCCCATTCGTTTTGCCAAGTTGTTTCGTCATTTAGTTCAGAATACGTTTCTTGGAGAAAATAAATACTTGCTTTCTGATCTTTTAAATATGTAAAGATGCTCCTTCTTTTAGTTTGATCGCGTATTCCCCTTACGTTTAGTGAAATTACTTTACACCTTGAATTGTTTTGCATTTGAATGTAATTGTAGAAAAAGAAATCACGCAAAAATAAAACCAAAAACAAACACTTATGAATACAAAAAGTAAACTAACGAAAAAATAAACGGAGATAAAGCTTTCGCTTCGCCTTCTCAGTCCTCTTAGAGACTTCCCTCGTGTTTAGACTATGTATGTAATAAATGTAATTCAACCTGCCAGCAACGCTTATCTACTTAAAGTTCATCTAAATCATCTTCTGTATTAATTCGTAACGGCCTACCCTCAGGTGAAGTCTTGACAAAGATTTTCCCGTCTACAGTCCACACTCCTTTCAAAATTCCATCTTGCTTCATGTCGTTCGCCATTCGCACCAGGTTTCGGCGATGCGCCGTCAAATTTTCATTGATGAAGATTCGGTTCGAGGATGGTCTTGCCGTTGCCGGAGCACTTGGGAACAGCTGCGAACCGCTGATATTCTTTAGTTTAACTCGTTGCTTGTAGAGTGCCCTCTTCACCTTATGGCTTATAAATCTCACTATGATAGGATTCGACTTTTTCCGTTTAATCCTGTGACAGATGTCGATATCTTCTCGCTTCACGTCGACGTTCAAGACCTGTGCGACCTTCAAAACCGCTTCCTCGTCGTCACAAATATTTTCTGGAATACCTTCAATCTCTAGAGAGTTTTTCCTTGTGTACTGTTCTAACGCGTCCATATTTTCATAAAGATCGTCATTTTCGACTTCAAGTTCTTTGACTCGATTCTTAGTCGCTTGCAATTCGGTTTTGAGCTGTGCGTTGTACTTGAGTGCTGCGTTCAATGATTCCTTAGCAGTTTTTAGTTCCGATTCCTGTTGCTTGAAAGAGGTTTTTAATTCTGCAACTTCCCTAGAAAGGTTGTTCATTGACTTCTGGATATCTTTTAGTAATGCGTGGATGTCCGCTAGGTCTGGTTGGACGTCCTCGCGCTCCTCTGAGTCTTCAGGCTCGAAATCGGCGGACGCCATGTTAACTCGTTTTGGTTCTGCAGTTTCGTCGTCCGTGGATCCTCTTTCACCACGTTTGTTCTTACGGCCTGACTTTACAGGAGGCATATTTTTTGAACAATTTTCATGCTGTAGATAGGTTTTTTCGTCTGAAATTGAGTAATTCGAGGGAAGAGGTCTCCCTTCACAGAAAAACGTGGCCGTCTTCGGCCAGTCCGCGCATGCTCTCTCTATTGCTTATGTCATTACAGTATCCGCTCTATCAAGCTCCATGCAAAAGAACCGTACAAAACACGATACCAATCTAAGGTAAAGCGATCTTGTTTTAAGAATCTGATCGGTTTTTGGTGAAATTATAAACTGGCGCAACGCAAATAGTCTGTTAACACTGAGAGTAAAACATTAAATGTAGTTATTGCGAATGTTAAAGATGAATTACAGTCCGTACTGCGCAATCTCGGCTGCAATGTTTATGTGAGCCTCACAAACAAAACAAAACTAAAAATTACGTGACAAACTTACCTGTTTCTTCATTATTAACGCCAGATATCCTTGCAGAACAAATAATAACAAGTAGAAGAACCTTGACGCTATTTCAAACTGACGTTTCAGCTCATCGGAAATTCTTGAACGATGCGAACTGTAATGGCGGACTAAAAAACTTCATGTATGCTGTCAACGAAGTGTAACGTTTCAACGAATTCAAAACAAAAACGAAAACAAACCCCGAGTCTGCGCAATACGGACTGGAAATCAGCTTTAAGACAGAATCTGATCAACACCCTTGTAACTCTACAAAAAAAGTGGAATACTTTGTGTACGTTGTCAACCGCAATCGAAAAAACCAGAAATGCGAAAAAGATTAAACTATATGTATTAACAATGGATTAAGAATGACTTGTTTTTCAAATGTAAACACCACGTCACAATTTTGACTAACACGATTTCTTTAAATGACAAAAGCCAATTGAAATAGAAGTTTTGAAGTCAATGGCAGGTTGTACGACAGGCGGTCAAACAAGTGTAGAAAACTTGAATTATAAAATTAAACATTTTCTCAGTCAGAGACAGTGACGAATGACAACTGAACAAACACTGAGCTTTTTACAAACAAAACTGAATCAAAGACCCGATAATAAATTCAGATCTCTCTTCGGATGCGGGTTAAATGACCGCATTTCTTTCGGTTAGAGGTTAGTGATTCCTTGTAGCGTATTGTTTGGTTTTATGAACTGGTACAAGAGAAAACAGCCATTGGATTTCTGCTGTGTTTCCCAGAAAAACAAACCATGCATGCACACAAGCAATAACTGTAGCTTTCGGGAAACATAATGAAGATGTATTCATCTGCTTAGTAGCCTGCGTGGCAGGCGTAAAAATTTTCTCTCTTCCCAACTCCCCCACCCTCCCCTTTCGACGCCTGCTACGCAGGCTATCTGCTTAGCCAAGAAATGTAAAGAAGATTTGTCAACTCGACGCGTAGCAGAAAATTTAAGGCAATCGATTGTTTGATATATCTGGCCGAATAGTCGAGGCAGACAAGAAGAAAGCCTTCGATGGGTCTTTCAAAGGTCCAACGTTGCTAACATAAACACAACCACAGGACGTTTTTTTTTACATAAGAAGCCAAGCACCTTCGCAACCGTCTCTTCTCCAAGAGACTGCTGCAAAATATCCATGATGCAATCCACGCGAAGGGCACGTTTCAGATAAACACCCCGTCAAATGGCAGCAAAAACAATCAAGCATGAACTAACGTCTCCGGTAGAAGCCGCAGGTGTTGAAGTTGTTTACACCAACGATGTCTTTGAGGCGGAAAGCTGGCTAAGGGCTCACATCGTAGAACGTTCAGCTAGGGTTGTTGGCTTCGATATCGAGTGGAAACCACAGTTTGTCAGCAAGAAAAAAGGCGGTACCGAAAATGAGACTGCCGTTCTTCAGTTAGGAGTTGAAACATCTTGCTTAGTTTTACATATTTATCACATGAGTGAGTTGCCAAAGTCGCTCATTTCAATTCTAGGAGATGGAAATATCTTGAAAGTTGGAGTTGAAATTAAGGAAGACGCATCAAAACTTAAAAGGCATAGAGGTTTGGTCTGCGAAGGAATGGTTGACATCCGAGTCATGGCGATGAAGTCCCTCGGTATTCCAGCAAAAGCGCCAAAAATGCCAAAATTAGGACTGAAAGCACTGACGAAACGCTTTCTTGATATCGAGCTCGAAAAAACAAAGAAAGTAGCGACAAGCAACTGGGAAAACTTTCCTCTACAGTTAAGGCAGATTGAATACGCTGCTCTGGATGCTTGGGTCGGAGTGAATATTTACCAAGCAATTAAACGTCAAGAGACCGAGAGAACATTTTCTGACGGTCACTGCGCTGCTCTCGATGCTTCTACCGGAGCGAATATTAACCAAGGAATTAAACGCCAAGAGATCCAGAGACCGTTCTATCAAGATCATAGTCTACGTAGCCGGCGGGACTCGCCGGATGCTTGGCCCGGAGCGAATATTAACCAAGGAATTAAACGCCAAGAGATCAAGAGACCGTTCTATCAAGATCATAGTCTACGTAGCCGGCGGGATTCGTGACGGAGTGGTGCTCCGGATGCTTGGGTCGGAGTGAATATTAACCAAGGAATTAAACGCCAAGAGATCCAGAGACCGTTTTATCAAGATAACCACGCTGCTCTTGATGCTTCTGCTGGAGCGAATTTTCAACAAGCCCAAGAGATCCAGAGACCATTTTATCGAGATCAAGAGGCCGTGCCATCACAGTCTCAGCAGTCTCCTGTATTATTATTATTATATATTTGGTTTATACTTATCATTTGTTTTTTTGCGTTCAGCCTCAAATTATTTCTTTTTTGTTGTTGTTTTATGTGGTTGCTGTTGTTTACGGTGGATAGGCGAAATGACTTGACCACACGCCGCACTTAGACAAGCGACTATCATTTCAGTATATTGAACATGTTGATACTCTTGTTTCTAATCTTATGGGCAAGCTATGCATGATCAGTAGAGTGAGACATCCCTCTTAGTTATTTTAAACATGGTACCCAGTACTTTCGTGGATGTAAACGCGCGTTGCGTGGATGTTCTCGTGCGTTTTACTGGAGAATGCAATGACTAAAACATAGCGGGCGGCGGAGTTGTAAAGTGACGATATCTAGATTTCCACATGGACCATGCGATGTCCAAAAAATGGAAGATTGATTGTTTGAAGAAAACGTGGAAATACTGGGTACCATGTCTAAAAACAACTTGAGAGGGGTTACCTTTGGAATAAGGTCTAGATAATGAGGGGCTAACGGTTTAACCGTTAGCTTTTTTTACGGCTAACGGTTAATTTATTTCCATTACGATAAACAAAAGTTAAATATTAATTTACATTGTTTTTAAAAGTTAAAAATTAATTCCCATTAATAAAGAACATATTTTAGGTCTTAGGTCATTCTGGGACGATGAAGTGATCAATTCTGTTTTATTTATAATTGTAAAATTAATTAATAATTCACGAGGGTGCAAACCAATCCCAGCACAGTATTCAGATCACATGTACACAGCTGTAAACCCCCATACAAATCAATCAATAGAATTAACTTTTGATACAAACTCCTGCTCAGCTAATTAGTATTCATAAACTTTTGATACAGATCTCTACTGATTCGCATAACAATACTTTGCATTCAATTTATTGTTTTCATTTCACAAGTACAATAAAATATTCGCGTCCGATCTGTATGGGCGTTTAAAATGGCTCGCCTATCGGCTCGCCATTGTAACTGCCCATACAGATCTCCCGCTCATATTTTATTTACTACTTACTGATCGACTTTTTACGGTTAACATAATAGGCCTTATGCATGATAACGTCATAAGCTCAAAATTCACCACCAAGCCTCGTTTACGCAAATTATTCTCAACCTTTCTCCACCTTCATGTAGTTTTCACGTGGGTATTCTTTTCATCCTTGCTGCTTTGGAAATTCGTTCACGATAAGATTTACAAGTTAACACTTCGAAAGCGAGGCTTGGTAGTGAAACTAGCCAGTCTGACGTAAACCTGCATAAGGGCTATTTACGGCTAACGGTTAAACTTTTCAGTCCAATTTTAACGCCTAACGGTTAAATTTTTGGCCGTTATACGGCTTACGGTTAACCCCACAGAGACCCTCCAATATGGGGGATTCACTCTCTTACCCTTATTCTCTCTTGATTGTAATGAGAGGTTGGAAACCAAAAGCTGCCCTTGGGAGACCTTCGAACCCAGTCCCTGAGTGAAACAATGACCTCACAACAGTTTTCGTCAATAAATTTATTCTTCTCGCGACTCGAATTTTATATTTACATGATATTTAGCACTTTTTCTTGAAATATTTACAACCAGCTGGGTTTTAAGACTATTTATACAGCTGGCAACAAAAATTATTGCCCTTATTTTTGCTCCATAGACAGATTCGTGTATCACTTCCGACGTCAACATAAAAAATTCATCACAACATGTTTTCTAAGCAACAACACGCGCAAAAAATTAGGGGACAAATTTGGGTAATTTGCACACGTAAGAATTAAATCCGTCTTAAGAGAACTGTGTCACGAATTTTAGCCAAATTAAAACATAGGAAATAGCCATCAAATTCGGTGAACATAAAAATAACCGCTTGAAACAGTGAAGGAACATTTCAATTACACAGTAAATACAAAAGAAGGTACGGATGACAAAAAGTGAAGAAGATTGAAACGGATTGCGATATTGAAATACTGTTGGGCTGAATAGTAGTCGCATTGGGTTGTAACGAAGCTATTTTTTGACATTTAGACCAATAGAAGTAATTTCTTTGCAAACATTACGTTTCATAGCGAGTATTTGGCAAAACGTAATAAAATAAACTCAGCTCAGCCGTGACACAGTCCCTTTAATCTTCCTCTGTCATAACCAGTCCTGGTTTATTTTCGGGTTACTGTGGTGTTTTCTACCTGAGAAAACTATTATTAACTCAAGACATGCAACAAGAAATGAACTGAGGACAGTAAAGAAAATTTGTATGTTGACAGCAGGGTCTAAACGGTTAACCAATAAGAAAACATTCACGTAAAAAGAAAGGAAATAAATATATGAGCAACTTTACAAAGACACGATGAACAAAATCGAGATTCACTTCCAGTTAACCGAATCAGAGTTTTTCTTATGCCAATCTGTAATCCTGGTCAAACGTCTTGGAATACTTCGCCTTTTTGCCAACAAATGGTCAATGTGTTCATCACCCCCACTGTCCTCCCCCCTCCTACCCCCACTATCCGCAACACAATATTAGCTAGACCGATCAAATCTAGACCCAGCATTAGTGTGTTTGGACAGGGGAGAGGTCGGAACATTGAATAATAGGGAGTTAAAGCAAATCGATACAGCTGGCTCTTCAAGGGCTAGTGGAGGTGAATTTCTCAGAATATGAGACACTTTGCATCTCAGTGGGTTATGTTTAGCCGTAGCGTAAAAATTTGACACCATGAGTCGGGAGGTTTTGCTGCAGTGGATGGCACGTCGGGCTTGGCGGACCACCATGACGCTCTCTCCCCAAACCTCTTCAGCCACTGTAGCCGTAGATACGCCAAGCCGTGGCGATTTGCTTCTTCCCACATCAAAACAACAGCAACGAACAACGGCGAGAGAACTGGACGCCAGCGCAAAACAGAAGAAGCAAGAGGATAGGGGGGGGGGGGGGATTTTTTTCGCTCGCTTTGCTCGCTTCCCGGCCCCCCTCCCCGAGCGCTCACTTCGTTTGCTTTTTCCTTGAAACATCGAGAGGCTGTGGACAGTCTATTTTGGTCAGGATTATAGATTCTTTGTACATATTAACTTAAATATGCTATAAATTAGATTAACTGATGGACACCTCTGCTTGGCTGTCAATCACTGTCACTCCCAGATTCGCTTAGCTGAAGGTCTTCACCTGTAGACAAGAAAACACAGTGATTAGGATTCACTTTCTCCTTACAACATCGATACATAACCAAGCCTGTGGAGAATGAGAATTCGAAAGATAATCACCTGAAAGGGAAATTACCTTATAATGATATAGGAAAATCTCATTTGCATTTACTTTCAACACACTTAATTAATATCCGCGACCACAAAAACTAGTTTCGTCAGAAGACCTCGTTATACTTTCTTGGTTTCGGCGAACAGAATTTCACAAAAGGGAAATTACCTTGATCGCTTTAAAAATTCTCATAACTAGAACTATAACAGTGTATTCACACAACAAAAAACAGTCGTGAGGAAAGTTTAGGAGAATTCGAAGGTTACCGTTTAGAGAAGTTGTCACTTGAGTGTCGAAAGTAATTTGCAGTTGCTTCAGTTTTGCATTACTACGCTTAGTAATTGGTTTAAAAATTTCGCGCTTTGTGTACACTGTCTTTTTTTAAACAACCACAATCAAAGAAAGTAGAAATGCCAAAAAAATTGTGTGTGCTAACGATGGATTAAGAATAACTTGTTTTTTTTTGTGTGTGTGTGTGTGTGTGTGTGTGCGTGTGTGAACACCACATCACAATTCTGACTAACACGATTCCTTTAAAGGACAATAGCCAGTTGAAATGGAAGTTCTAAAGTCAATAGCACATTGTACGACAGGCCGTCAAACAAGTGTTAGAAAACTCGAATTGTTAAATCCAACATTTACTTAGTCTGAGACAATGACAAATAACAACTGACCAAACACTAAGCTCTGTACAAGCAAAACTGAAACAATGACCCGATAATACATTCAGATCTCTCTCCGGATGCGGGTTAAATGACCGCCTTTTTTTGGTTAGAGATTAGTGATTCCTTGTAGCGTATTGTTTGGTCTTGTGAACTGGTACACGAGAAAACAACCATAGGTCTTCTGTAAATTATTAACTGTGCACGGAATCAGATGAAGATTCAAGACAAAGGTGCTACTTCAGTTGTCTGGCTAAACACCGCTCGGTAAAATAATTAACGAGCGTTCCACTACAGTAAATTGCTTGTTTATAGCGATGTCTGATACCCAAGCAAGGCGACGAAGCCAAACCGCAGTAGACGCCTCGGATAATGAACACTACAGAGGAGAAAATACCTCATCGCCGGGTTGGACAACCTCCTATGAGTACAGTGAAGACTCTAGTCGCAAAACACGGCTATTATCAACCGTTCCATTGTCACGCCGGAACGAAGATCACTGCAACTCTAGATCGTGTGGCTATGTTAAAAATGGTTCTTATCCTAAGACTCGAGTTCCCTTCTCACTTTGGGAAGAAGACTGTCGTACGGGCCTTCCATTATGGGTTAGAGAAAAACCTTTTGGCTCATCCTATGTGAATCAAGCGCCCCTTCGTGAGAGACAAAGCGAAAGCCGTCGAACATGCTTCGAGAGCTCTAACGAAAACACTTCACCGAGACGTGTACATGATGGACCAAGGCAAGCGCGTTCGCAGCTCCTTTTTCAAGACGTAAGGGCCAAAACTACCAACGACCGGATGGAAAACAAAAATCAACGATCTGATGTACCCGAAGAACGCCAGCTTTTGAGAAAAACACCCCGTTGTGTCAGGAGAACAGCAACGATGAGACATGAACTAGCAGATCCACCCGAAGCTATAGGTGTCAAGGTCCTTTACACCAACGATTTACGTGAAGGAGAAAGGTGGCTGAGGAAACACATCGTGGAACGTTCAGCAAGGGCTGTTGGCTTTGACATGGAGTGGAAACCACAGTTCGACAGCAAGAAAAATGGCGGTAGCGAAAATGAAACTGCCGTTCTTCAGTTAGGAGTTGAAACATCTTGCTTGGTGTTGCATGTTTATCACATGGGCGAGCTTCCTAAGTCGCTTTCGTCAATTCTAATAGACGAAAATATCTTGAAAGTTGGAAGCGACATTCAGCGAGACGCCTTAAAGATCGAACGCGATCGAGATTTGGTCTGCAAAGGATTGGTCGACACCCAAGAGATGGCAAAGTCTTTCGGTCTACAGAAAGTAGGACTGAAAGCTCTAGCGAAACACTTTCTTGGTGTGGAGCTCGAGGACATGTGGTTTACCGACTGGGAGCACTTTCCTCTAGAGCTAAACGAGGTTGAATACGCTGCTCTTGATGCATGGGTTGGATTGAAAGTTTTCCAAGAAATGAAACGGCAACTCAGTTGTATGCAAGAACGAGATACGACAGCAGAAGCTCTTGATCAAGATCATTACATAGAATCTTTAAATGCATACAATCAAGAGATAGAAACAGAAACTTCTTTTGTCTATCATGTAGGGTTCATTTTTATTATTGTCTGTTTTTTGTTCCTTGCTTGTCGCTGCTTTGCTTTCCATTGACACTCCTACTTAAAAATCATTCCCGGAATTGTTGACGGAAATACCCGCCAGGCCTGTAAGTCATTAAAAAAACAAGGAAATTTTTCCCTCTCTTTCTCAACATAGTTAGACGCGTGCGATAACTGGAAAAGAAATTAGAGAACACCTCTGGCATCAAGATATTTACCCCGTCTAAGCTTGCGACAACCAACCTAATTCGTTCAGTAATAGGAAATTCTATTGATACAATTGTTGTGGTTTGAATTTGTTTATAGTTTGAATTTTGTAAACCAGTTATCACTTATACATAATTCCTTCCTCTCAAACAAAGTGAAAGAAAATCAAACCAGATGAAATTGATTTCCAAAATCCAAAGCTAATTAAAATCCCATTCAAATGACATATTTATATGACATATACACTTGAATTTAACAAAGTATTTTAACTAATTCTTCTTGTGAACTGTCTGTGGGTGAAAGGTCATGAAAGATTTTGTTTCGTTGTTCACGTGATCAAACGAGTAAAACAGGTTCTGATTAGTTTCCGGGAAAAAAGAATGTTATTTTTGTTTCGTTTCCTCAGAAACGATACGGTATTATTTTGGCTTCGATGTGAACTATTTACACAGTGGGGGCTACTATCCAATCAGAAGAACGGTCGTAACCACAAAGTAAATACGTTTGACCGATGGCAATTAATTTCGTAAAAACATGTTCTTCAAATATCGGAAAGATATTCCTCAGCATGATAAAAAAATATTGAGATTCGTTGCAAACAGAAATATCTGGCGACTGCAATGGTTTTAAGTTTGATAAAAGCGATGTATTGTAAGAAAACTAGAGAAAGCTCTCGTAGCGTTTAATTGTTAAGTAAACATTCTAGCGATTTTCTGAAACGGAAGTAAATTTCCACCAATCAGTGTTTGAAAGCGCAAACAAAAACGGGATGACTTGTCGTGTTTGCTCGCACGGGTGGCTGCTATCCAATCACAAGAACGGTCGTAACCACAAAGTAAATACGTATGACCGATGGCAATTAATTTCGTAAAAACATGTTCTTTAAATATCGGAAATATAATATTATTCCTCAGCATGACCAAAAATATTGAGATTCGTTGCAAACAGAAACATCTAACGACTGAAATTGTTTTAAGTTTGATTAAAGCGATGTATTGTAAGAAAACTAGAGAAAGCTGTCGTAGCGTTTAATATTATTCTGAAACGGAAGTAAATTTCCACCAACCAGTGTTTGCAAGCGCAAAGAAAAACGGGATGACTCGTGTTTGCTCGCACGGTAGAGCTTAAGTGCACTACAAAGAGAAGTGCATA
The DNA here is from genome assembly GCF_052425735.1 of Oculina patagonica. NCBI lineage: Eukaryota > Metazoa > Cnidaria > Anthozoa > Scleractinia > Oculinidae > Oculina > Oculina patagonica. Next base: position 27,343,894 of record NC_135764.1, read on the forward strand.
TTTACAGGCGAGTTACAAAGTTAATTTCACTTCATGTAACAGAGGAATGTATAAATGTGGGAAATTGCCCTATTCTATTTGTACAAGAAAATTCACGGCATCGTCGACGTCACAAACAGCGCGAATACACGCAAAATTGCGTGGGTTCTCGCGTGGATGTACCCGGAATTGCGTGATCAGTGTCACGTGCGTCGCAAAAACATTCGAGTCTGCACGGAAAGTTGAGAACAAAAAAGAAGACAGTCAAGTTCTGTTCAAAGTTTAAATTTTGTATGGACAGTATCGTATAGCAAGGTGTGCAACTGCCGTGTCGAACTAAATTCGTCTCCTTAGTTGATGTAACGCTCAACATTAATTACCGTTGCAACTGCTGGAGCAGATTTCTGAGATTAAATTATTGATATAAACATTATTTGGATTATTCAAAGCCATCGCGGTCTGATCGAAACTCCACAGTATCGCCAAAAATGCAAATCGTTATTATCAGTGTTACACTGACAACAGAAGCAACTTGGCTGTGTCTTATTAGCTCTTATTCTGTGGAGATAATTTTATATTTGCCGGGAGAGCGTGCAGCGCGGCCGGATCGACCAAAATACAATCCTGGTATGACTACATATAACATATAACATAAAACTTTCTTTAAACTTGAATTTTGCTTAATTAAAAATCCCGGTTAAAAATCTGTGTATGGTAGCTTTTTTACATTAATTTGCCCTGGTTGTTTACGTGTCTTTGTAAAGTGACAACAGGCATTTGATTTTGAAGAAATGGCTTCGAAACAGTGTGCTTATCTCTGTTCTTGTCGACCGGGGTTATGGTTTGTCTTGAATTTGGCATTTATTTGATTTGAACATGTGATCAGCTCAGAGAAGTATATACCTCAAGCTTTTTGTCAAAAGGTAATAATTTAATCTACGATTAAAGTGTTGTTTTGCATTTTATCAGAGATCAGTAGTCACAAAACACTTTATTTATGGGACTGATTTGTTTTAGGATTGTTTGTTTTAAAAAATAAACCATTCCCCACATTGATAGGAATATATTTAAATATTTTCTGTAAGTTATTTTTCCATTCATGTAACATTCAAAGTTATGCTATCAGGTGCCATTTTTAAGCAAAAAGTGTTCTGCAGAAATAAAAACAATCATTTTAATTTTCACTGGATGAGTAAAAACGATAAAGACAAGCTTCTTTCACTTAACTTAATTTGGAGAGAAAGACACATGCTATTTCTATAAAGAGAAATATTTGTGTGTTACTTGAACTCTTGAAAGCCAAACTGCATCAGGACGTAGTTTATGTCTCCTTTACATAAAATGGACAGTAGGTGTTAAACTGAATATGAAGTTCTTCTTTTCATTCTTCACTCGTGCATAAATTCGGCAAATTCAACATACACTAGGACCTTCTCCAAATTAAAGTAAACCACAAACCCATCTCTCCTTAGTGTTACACTATTCTCACCCTTCCGCAATCTGGAAACGAAACACTATTTCTTTTTGAAATAGCTGCTTGTTGACAGTGTGTTATAAATACTGAATACACCACAATAAAAACAACATTCCAAAGAGCTTCTCCGTCGGGTCTTAACAACAACTAGGTTTGTCAACTCAAATCGTAGCAGTTTAATCACGGCTTCATTACGACAATTAGTTCACGATGTTTCAACCAGATTTCGAAAAACGTGAAGAGAATCGACGAAAGCGACCTGCATCTGACTCGTTGGAACATCAATACAAGCGAGCTAAATATCCCTCATCGACAGGTTGGACAAAACACCTTCATTACTCGAGAAGCCTCGACAGACACGACCATGGTCACCAAGGCTCCAGTCGAAAAACTCGGGAATCGCCTGCTTTATCAACATCATGGGGTTGGGCTGAAGATCGTCATTCTCGCGGCTCGCAAAGAGATAAAAGCGTCTTGAATTTTCAGCCGTGGAGGTCAACATACAGACAAGATGGAAGCCAACGGGCCAGGTGTGAGAGATATGCTGTTAGCAGCACTGGAAACAGCACATTTACCAGTGGTGGCTACGACATAAAGCGAAGGCGTTCTCAACTGCCTGATCACCTTTTCCAAGACGCGACGGAGAAAACTACCGTTTACAGGGAGCCTGCAGCGAGGTATCAACGATTTGACCCACGCTCAAAACACCTTCTGGGAGAGACATCTCGCTCTGGTACAACAGAAGAAACGATCAGACACGAACCAACGCATCCCGCGGCAGAGAAAACTACCGTTTACAGAGGGCCTGCAGCGAGGTATCAACGGTCTCACCCACCCTCACATATACTCTCAAAACCCCATCTGGGAGAAACATCTCGCTCTGGTGCGAAAGCAGAAACAATTAGACACGAACTAACGGAGCCCGCCGCCGCTGCAGGAGTCAAAATTGTTTACACTAAAGATGCACTTGAAGCAGAAAGGTGGCTAAGGAAACATATCGTGGATTGTTCAGCCAGGGCTGTCGGTTTTGATATCGAATGGAAACCACAGTTTGTCAGCAAGAAAAAAGGAGGCACCGAAAGTAAAACAGCCGTTCTTCAGTTAGGAGTTGAAGCTTCTTGCTTAGTTCTACACATCTATCACATGAGTGAGCTGCCAAGGTCGCTCGTTGCCATTCTGACAGATGAAAAAGTGTTGAAAATTGGAAGCGGCATTAAGCAAGATGCCTCAAAGCTCACAAGAGATAGAGGTGTGGTCTGCACAGGATTTATAGACACGCAGGAAATGGCGAAGTCTCTCCCCCTTTCAGCGACGGGAAAAATCGGACTGAAAGCACTAGCAGAACGCTTTCTTGGTATCGAACTCAGAAAGCCCAAGAGAATAGCGATGAGCAACTGGGAAAACTTTCCTCTAAAGTTAAGGCAGATTGAATACGCTGCTCTGGATGCTTGGATTGGATTGAAAATTTACCAAGAAATGGAAGTCCAAAAAAGAGGTCGAAAGTAAGCCAACGGTGAAAAACAAACTGTAGAACGAAAGAAACTATGCTGTATATACATTAAAAACGCTTTTAATTATAGTTTGCTAGAGAGTAAGATCTGCCTCGAGCCAGTGTCCCATTTTGCCAGAGCTTATCCCAGTTTCCGTAGCACGAAGCGACTAGGAGCATTTCTACTCGGCTTTGAATGGCAGGGGTGGGAGGGGGTGGGCGCAAGTCAATCGCAGGGGTACCCGCCAGCAAAGTTGGAGAAAAGTTACAATTATGAATGTGGGCATGCAGAGAGAGGCACTGTGAGAGTATAGTTTCTTGCCCAAGAATACAATGCAATGACCTGGCCAGTACAGGTACTATGCTTTTTAAATCAAAGCATTTAAAAATGCTTTGATTGGTCATCTTGTCGTTTTGAATAAGGCTACATGTACAGTAACAGAAAATGCCCACTGTCTGATTCAACTAGTCAAGAGAGTTTGGGAGAATTTACAAGTAATTTGTAGACCCTCACCAATGGGACAAGTGAGTTCTCCCAAACACCATTATATTTCGTTTCCTTCATGGAATTAAATTTACTTACAGAGTGTGTTGAAACCTTCTTTCTTGGTTAAAATATCTTTTTCATCCATCTAAAAAAATGAATATATATTAAAATAAAATACTAGTTTGTTAATGAGGTTTCCACAAAGAAGCCGTTTGCCTGTTACAACCAAAACAACAAAATGTTACACGTAAGAAATAAAAAGGTAACAAGCACAGCTTAAAAGCATATACACTGTACATGTACATATTCTACAATTTAAAGTTAATTATAAGTGAACTACCTTGTATCTGAGCAAAAAGTACTTCATTATAGTCAGGAAAAAAAAAAAGAAAAAGAAATGGGTGCGTAGTTTAATTTGCACTGATAAAGGTTTAGATGGTTTCTGTGTGAACATGCACAAAGGTATTAGCTGTAGTCCAAACAACTGTGCTCTCAAAAACGTGTGTACTAACTAGTTAAACGTTCAGTCTTAATAAATGTTTTGCAGCAAAACCTATGTAGATGTAAAATGCCACAATCAAAAAATTCATCCCAGGCAACACTGATAAAATCCTAGCAACTTCCCTTAAATAATGGCAATGCCTTCATGAAGCCAAAGTGTCCCATACTGCCAGAGCTTATCCTGGTTTTCACAGCATGAAGCAACTAGAAGTATTTACATTGTATACTCTGCCCTTCTGGGTGGGATGCTATATTCAGTCTACAGCAGAGGTAATCTCCCCCCCCCCCCCCCCCCACCCCCTCCACCAAGCATTTTATCTGTCAGTACCCATTTCAGTGTAAAAATAAACCTCAGTGGAGAGAGGCACTGAGAGAGTAAAATGTCTTGTTCAGTGACCCCAGCTCAGGCTTAAACCAGGACCACTCAATCCAGAGTCCAAGGGACTAACCATAAGGACACTGTGCTTCCCACAATTAACTTTTCTTTGCTGTTTTATATCAAATTTTAAGGGGAAGTATCACAGGAATTTTGATTTAATGTCAAAACTGTGCTGTAATACCTCTACTTCACTGTTAAGAGAATAATCCTAGAACACCATGAGAAAGATATCAACCAAATTCTTGGAAAAAGAACCCTTGATCGTTTTTAGTGTATTTTGGAAACAAAAATGAGAGAACAAAAGTCATGGCAAGGACTTAATATGTAATTCATTTCGACCCTTTCCATCTTTGGCCAGAGACACTCGTCGACAGTTTTAGTACACTAGATGGGAATTTCTAAGGACCATGATTTAAAGGTTTCCATTAACACTGAAATGCTTCTTAGTTTTCCAAATTACACATTCAAGATCTGCCAGAGTTCTCCTGAACTCAAAGTGAACACACCATTCATCTCAGAACAAAATCACAAAAAAAACTTAATTCTCTCAAAGGTATTATCACAAGATTATAATGAGACTATTCCTGTTCCTGATTTTGACATTTTCAAATAGTTTAAAATACTTACACTTGTAATTAGGCTGTTGAGCTTTTCCCCATCGTTGTCATCAAACTCATCATCATTTTCATCTTTTTCCGAGTCTGAACTATCGCTGGAAGAGGACGAGCCAGAATCTGATTCAGCAGGGATGGGTGTGTCTTCAGGCTTGGAGCTGATCTCCTACCACATATTGAAAGCACAGAAGTGAAAAACCTATCAATATGTGGCCACTAACAAAAACTACATCTTACTTTGCTTCTTTCAGTATATTTGCAGATATAGCTACAACTGGATTACAAGTACATGGACATTGTGCCCCATACCGCCACATACTAGGCAATAGTGGCCCATAATCTCCAGTTTCAATTGCATGAAGCAACTACATGTAGAAGTATAAATTTCTCCTTCCCCCTGGATGTGGGAGAGAAGTGCCATAAGAGCTAAGTGCATGTCCAAGATCACAACAAAATGACGCTTCCTATGGTTGGAAACCTGGACAGTCTACTCAACATGGCCCCAGTTGTTCAAAAAATGGATACCACTATCCAGTGGATAAACCACTATCCGGTGGATAGCGCAGTATGTTTTGTTAACACTTATCCACTGGATAGCGATTTTTATCCGGTGGATAGCGCTATCCACCCTTTGAACAACTTAGGGCCCTGATATGTTTGTACCACTGCATAATTTGAAAAAAATATATAACATTGTAACCACTTTTTACAATTATGTACAAAATACAAATGAAATGGTTTACTTAATAACTATGGATTCCGAAGAAAAACACCAGTTGAAAGCTCTAGGTTATAATAATAATAATAATAATAATGATAATGCATTTATATAGCGCATTTTCCATACGTTCAAATGCGCTTTACACACCAGACCACAACACCGGGAGCTTCGTGCCTTACTCTTTGCGAGTAGTGTGTGGGTTCTTTAACGTCCCCTGTTACAAGACTGAAGATACAGGAGACGGGACCTACGGTTTATCGTCCTTTTCCGAGAAGACTAGAATGTCTAACCATTTGCAGATGTAATTACAAAGGCAGCACATTCTCCTCAGTTATTTTAAGACCCTGAGTGTTGGTCCGGTCTGGGGTTTGAACCCATGACCTCCCGCACAGCAGTCCGGCGCTCTACCAATTGAGCTAACCAGGCGGCGGGTCGGAGGTTATGCATAGCGGAATAAACAGTTCTTCACAGATCAACACATCTCACAGTGTCATACCTGAGAGCTTGACACAGTGGGTGGACTTGCATTCTTGACAGGGGATGTCTGTTTTGCCGCCTTGCTTTCTACTGGTTTCTTCTTGCTTTTGGTTTTGTTTTTGTGGGATTTTGTGAGTGTTGCAGTTGAAGGAGTCACAGGTAGCTTTACTGGTTTGGAGGACTGATTGGACGATCTAACAAGAAAACAAGAATGTGTACAGAAGTTCCATAAAATATCTATACCTCCCCCACAAAAGAGATTTTTTAAAAGAACCCCCCCCCCATCCCTCTGAAAATTCCAGTTAAATTTCATAATTATATTTCTTTAAAATTTTTGGTCTTGGATAGTTTCTGGACACAAGGTGGTTCACTCAGCATTAGGTACCTGTACAATTACCTTTTTTTACAGGGACTATGTCATGGAGATTTTGCAGATTTTTGGTCTAAACTGTTCTGAAATTAGTAGAGGGCAACTACCGTAAACCCATAAAAACAATATCTTTAAACATCTAAAGGAAAATATAATCTTAATTTGCAAATAGAAATCAAGCTAAGGTTACAAATATCGATTTTTTGAAGACACGCGGAAACAATTTGCAATCCGTTTCCATCTGCGCCATCTGCAGCCAATAATGCTAGTTAACAGTTTCAGTGCTCTAATATAGCAATTTTTAATCAAATGGCCTTTTATTTCTAAGTTTCATGCGACACAAATATAAATTTTGGCGTTTCAAAATCTAGTAAAATCCGTGACATAGTCCCTTTAACCAGGGTATCTAGTCACTTCAAATACTTAAAAAATTAATTATTGGACAAAGTTGAGTACAATGTTGTCAGTGGCAAGACGATCAGCAATGGAATCATCTAATGAGGCCCTGCCAGGGGGGTTCCCGTGTCGCTTGTCTAAATTTAAAAATGTGCCGTGTCGCTGTTTTATCGCTCTTTATGTCGCTGTCAGTAATTAAATTGAAGGTTAATTGTTTGTCCTTGTCGGAATTTAAGTTTTTCCAAAAGGGTTGTCGTTTGTCGTGATTTTATTAGTATGCTGTCACTACTTTTTGGGCCATGTCGCTTGTCAGAATTTACCCTGGCAGGGCCTCTCTAATGTCTCCCCAAAATCATTTGGTGGGGTTTTTATTTTTTTACAATGTAAAAATTATGACATAAAGTATATGAAATAAATCAATTATGATTTATACAATGTTCATTTGAGAACAAAATACAGTTTAATATAATTGTGGATCAGATGATTCCATGGCACAGTACAGTACTTTAAGGGCCCACTGACGTATATGTTGTGGTTTAATTTTTTCCTTGGTTTAATTTTTTTCAAACCAGTTTGATTTTTACTTCCCTTTGTTTTAGATTATGTTAATGAGTATGAGACAATGAAAAATAAAAATCAAACTGGTTTGACAAATTTTAAACCAGAGATAAATTTAAACCACAACATATATATTTGGACCCGTTGCTAGGGACATTCACGGTTATATAGTTTTAGCAATTTTTCTTGTTTAGTTATGGTTGAATCTTTTACTCAGTCCATAACGTAAATATGACGTCATCGGGCCACGCCCATGATCACGTGACCAATAAAGAAAAAGTCTAAACTTTTTGATGCTTTGCATGTTATCAGAAAATCATTCATGGTGTCATGATCTTTATTTGTTTTTGTATCTTGGTAAGTATATGGGTTTCAATTCATTATGGAAAATAATTTTTTTAGAGAGATTTAAAATATTGATTTGTCCATAAAATTTTTATTAAAAATGATTTAAGCAAATGAATACTTAGTTATGTTCCCGACCCAGGTCGGAAAAATATAACGTCGAAAAAAAGTTAATCAAATTAAAGACCGCCAAGTATTTAGATTTTTTCTGCAAACCGAAAATCATTTTGTTAACGCATGCGTAATTCATCTGACAAGAGAGCAGTGCGCGCGCTAGTTGTACGCGTACGCTTTTGAGATTATTTGCATGTGTAAAAAAACTGCTATTCCTGGTTCAATTTAATCTGACTGATTCTCAGATGCGAAGTCAACTATTAGTCAGGAAGTTTTTCGGTAGTTCTAATTGTTTCATCTTATTTGGCGAGTTTGAAGAAGTGCTCGAAAGGAAATTTTTTTGCACATCTGGCGCGTACAGATAGCATGAGTAACCCGTACACGCAATACAGCGGCCCTCTTTTAGCACCTTAGCAACGTGCAAGAAATCCGTCAGTGGGCCCTTAACAGTGTACACATTATAAATTTTATAAACAGTACTTAACAGCAAAACCATGCAAATTTAAAACCAATGTCAACTTTATACCAAATGAATATACATGTATGTTTGATACTGTATAGCATATACATGTACCTAACTTTCTTGAGTTGTGGAACAGTTGATTCAATTCTTTCCAATGTAAATGTCTGAAGAAAATTAAAACTTAAATGAATTAATTAGCCTTGACAATAAGACTGCAGCAAATTAAATAGCCAACAGGATAGAATCACAATCACTATGTTTATACACAGTTTACTGTACACTTGTTAATTTATAATACCGTAAATGTCTCCTTCTTATGTTTCATGTACCTTTTTATCTTTGTCTACTACCAGAATAAATTCCTTTGTACAGCTCCTTTTTGAGCCACGATAAACAGTGTTGCCAGAATCCTGAAAACATAAAAACATGTTCATGTGCACTAAGTAAATAATAAAATTGATACAGTATGAAACTTAGCCTCAATTTTGGAGTTGAGAGAAAGGAAACAATAATGCTACTGATGATGATGATCACGATGACGACAATGATAATGATGATGATGATGATGATGATGATGACGATGATGATATTGACTGATAATATGGATGTAAACTACAGACTGTACAATCCTGTACAGCATAGTTGCTTATAACCAATAAAGTTTCAGTTTGTGGGCCTCTCATGCTGTAGACTAAACTATATCTATGACAGAAAGACAACCTCCTCTCAATCACCCTTTATATGGGACCCCTGACCCTCCCCCCACCCCACCACCACCAACACAACCATCTCTTAACAGAATGCTACATGTGCATGTACAATCCGACTAGACTCCTTTATCCTTGAATAATGACAGATCCAAAGCAACAGGTTTGCATTTCCCCGCAAAGACAATAAAACAATGACTGTGAGTTTTACAGTCAAAATACTCATGATCAGCGCATGCCGCCTAGAACTCCAGAATAGTTTTGATTAACAGCGAACAGATTACATTATTCATTTCAATATTCAAATTTAATTTGAATGTTGTAGATCATCCAACAGTGAATGCATAAGCACATGAACATGTAAAAAATAAACCAATTTGATTGGTTAATTTTTGACAGGTTCACATGTTCATGTGTTCACAGTTGGATGATCTACAGTATTCAAATTAAATTTGAATGTTTGAAATGAATAATGAAATCTGTTCGCTGTTAAACAAAACTATTCCGAAATTCCAGGCGGCATGCGCTGAGTATTTTGACTGTAATTACATGTTAGTGCAGTACCTGTACATGAGGAACTGTGACAGTGATCTCATTTGTATCACCCACAACAAGTTCAGCAGGTCTTGTGGTATCTACTGATGCTGGCTTGAAATCATCTGTTGAGCATAGAAAAGAGGAATGAAGTCCATGTTCCGCGTAATAAGCAACATGGTCATAAGTATACTCAGAAAGGACCCACTGTACCACAAAAAAGTATATATAGAGAGAAAGACCGACAGTGGAACTTGTACTGGAATCACGCTAAATCACTCCATAGAGCTTGGGGTACCTGTGTTTTCACATAGGATATACACAGATTGGACCAAGGCTACCAGAAGGAATAAACTTGTGCTTTATAGAATAGTGCACGGATACTTTGAAGTACATACATTCAGTGTATAAAAATTATTTATTTTTTTATGTTGGTTTAAGTTGTTCATTTGTGAAAAATATAGCAGATTGCGAGAAGATGAGCTCTAATTTCACTTGAATGTGTGGACATTTTTTTATAATTTTTACTTGACCAAATAGAAAAGGTTATTACTTTTATCTATAAAAGAATTTTTTTTTTTATCATAATTTTAGGACACCTTATCAAGCAGATTTAGACAACAAGCTACAGACTACAGTGTAAAATAACATAAGCTTACATGTATTATCAAAATAATAACAAAATATTCCCTGAACATTTAAACGAAATTTAAGCATAAAGCTAACACTATAGCTGTACACTCACTACCAGTATAAATAAAAGATTATTTACAGCTGCTGGGTCAACGAATGAAAACAGTACATAAAGTTTCATCGTAAAACATTACATAGCAAGAAAATCAAGCTTACATCGCATGGTATGAAAGGCTGTCTTTGGTCCTCCTTTTGAATGAAAACTACTTCCGAGTTTCAGTTCGAATTCGCGATTGTTATTGAATGGAAATTCCAATTCATTCTCACTTGGTTGGGCCGCCATGTTGAATTAAAATAACATGAGCCTGCAGTGTACTTTACAGCATATGCATGCAGAAAGCATGCGCATTATTTATTCATAAAATTTCAAAATGGCCGCGGAAGTGAGACTTTGGAAAGTTGACGCAAATATTCTGGCTTATGAACTCTTGAACTGAACTCTGGCTTATGAACTCTTCTTCCAAAGATATCTGCCAACTTTTGAAGTAAGCAACGAAAGCAGTAGGTAGTTGAGGAGATTGCCAGCTTAAAATCCCATAAATGTTAGTGCAAGAGCGACATATTGTCAGTAAACGGAAGCACCTGTTAAAATCTGACGTTGACCGATAAACAAAAGCTTCGATTCAATGGAGCTTGCATGTGATGATGTGACATCGCCTGTGCCTTTAAATCCATGCGATCAAACATTAAAATGTGGTGCTGTTGGTGTAACTGTTCTCCTTGTTGAACCGTTTTACGGCGGATCACATAAGCAGCTGGTCGATTTACTTGTAAAGGAAATTCCAGGCTGCGTGCTGCACTGTTTACCAGCAAAGAAATGGCACTGGAGAATGAGAACGAGTTCGTTGTATTTCTCCCAGAATATTCCTTATGACACCAATTACAAGTAAGTTTCATGATTATGGTTGTAACAACCAATTTGCTATCCAGAACAAGTAACTGGAGGACAATGTAGCTATCAATGTTAAGCTGCAGGAGGGGGAGGCCGGGCATTTGAACTCAGCTGAGATTTTCTGTCCAAATGCCCAACTCCAGAGCATTAATTTTGTTGATGTTCAAAAGAGTCACTCAACTTGAATAAAAATGTTGTAAGAGAGTCATTAAAATGGTCAAAAGTCCCCTGTATGGCAAATCCCTTGTCTTTGCCCCCCCTCCCCCCTCCCCCTCTCCCCTCCTGAGCGGCTTAACAGTGATAGGTGCACATGTTTACGAGCAGGAGCAGTGAAAGATCTAGAGGAGGGGCCTGCGACTTCCACCTCACCCTCCTGCACACCCCTTACCCCCTTACTCCCCCACAGTCCCCCACTTTTGTACCAGAAAGGGCATGCCATCACTCCTCTCCCTTTTTCAAACAAGATAAGGAAAATATTGAATTATCCCCTCCCCCCCCCCCTCCTTTGAAGCACCTCATCTTTGATCCATATTTAGCTTTTACACACAGATGGATTTCAGGCATGGAACAATGGCCAGGTATCTGGGCTACTGGCCCCTTGACTGTGGATAGCAAAAGACATCTGCATAGTTAAAATAGACTCTATTTTGCATGTATCTGGAAAGTGTGGGGTAACTATTGGGAGATAATAAATTTTACTCTTTCCTTGTATTAGGCGATTCCAGAAAATATCCGTACCCTACCACGGACGGCTTCCATATTTTAGCCCCCCTTGCCTTCGGAAATTCCAAAATGCATTATCCCCCCATGCCCTCGGAATTCCATAATTGCTAACCCCCCCCCCCCCCTTCCGTTCAGATTTTTCATTTTTTAATCAAGCTCTTTAGAATTCCCGTCAGGGTACGCAAATACGCCCAATGTGGCGTATTTTACATCAAATTATTTCAAATGACTAGATCTGTACATAGAGACAGTCATTATGACGCAAGAGATTCTGGGATGAAAATGTAAAAAAATAAGACTTTTTTCCTTACCCTTGTTCAACAGATACAACCTACATTAATTTTACATTGCCTCAAACTTGTGCAGAACATAAAAATAAGAATATTGTGTAATGCACATGTGTAAACTCGGAAGATAATACGATCGAGTGCACTGACATATCCGCCATCTTGAATTTGAGCCTTCAGGGTCAGCAGTCGCTCCCAACCCACAAACTTCAAAATGGCGTCTCGAAGCGTAGCAAAAGAGTCTCCCTGAATGGACTAAATATTTGTGGATCCGCTTTGACAAGAAAACAAAGAGCGAATGAAGAAGTTCATCAATGTTAAGGCCTCTGAAGCTTGATGAAGAACACACATTTTAGCGATTTTTTTTGTAAATGAAAGCAAACACATGCCTGATTGATCGATACTTGTCTTGTATCCTGCTTCCGCGACGCGCTCGTCAGTTTGTGCTTTATTTGCAAATTGGTAGTCCGGAAAATAAGCATTTTCAAGGAACACACTCTTGTTTTCTCCTCTGGAAATCCAGGATCTGCAACTCCCCCATGCCTTCGAAATTCCAATCGTAAGTATCCCCCCATGCCTTCGGAATTCCAGTTCAAAGAACCCCCCCTTGCCCTCGGATTTCCAAAAAGCCGTCCGTGGTATGGTACGGATATTTTCTGGAATCGCCCATTTACAAAATGTGGTATCTTACTAGTAGATCAGATCCATGTAGATTACATGTGACAATTCCAGACTAAGTACTGTATGTGTTAGACTAAGCAACAACAGCTTAGAGACAAGACACAAAATCTCTCTTCTGTAATTTACAGGCAACTGTCGGACATGTCTTGAGCAGTCGAGAAAACAGATGTCCACATGTTTACCTTTATTATGTATTTTCTAAAGCTTGGTGCCTGGGCACAGTGCCCGGGTACGATTCTTGCTGGGCACTTATGTGGACATACTATTTTTTTCAATTGTCCATGCCATATTTTGGGCTTAGGAACTTAATGGTACTGTAATTGTCTTGGGTACTTTGGTTTTCTGTGTGTGAACATGACGTTATTTTTTTGCCCATGCCCTGAGGTACCAATGCTGGAGCACTAAGTGTGAACACAACCTAAGTGTTACTCTATACTGAGATTTACACACCAATATAAGACCACAAAAACATGAGATACAACATTATCTATAATATCTATTATCATGAATATTAAACATTGGTGTTGACAAGCTTACTATTGACAAGCTCTTGTTAAATTTTTTAAGGGTGTTGTTTGCAAGCTCAGTTTTGAATTTAGCCGAATTGGTGGCTCTGAGGCCAGATCTGGCACAACTCAAGAAAGTTCTTTACTTTCACGAGAATCAGCTCATTTATCCTGTGAGAAAACATCAGGACAGAGACTTCCAGTATGGTTACAACCAGATTTTATCATGGTAAGAATTGGATTAATCTGCTTGAAATTTGCACTCCTACATGTATCTGTACATGCTAAGATATCATTGTTTTGTTGTAATATAGATTGTATTAGACTTGTTTTCACTAGGGGACTATAACCATGATTATACATTATATAATCCATCATCATCACCATTTTTTCATGCACATGATTGGTCTAAACGCATCACATGATGCAGTCAAAAATGAGGAATATCAGTTGATATCCCAAGTGATATTCCCCAGTTTTTGAACTTCAGGTATTAAGTTGTCATGCTGGGTAAATTGTTAAATTAAATGAAGTTGAACATTTTGAACAGACCAACAATATTTTGAATCCTAACAGAATTACTTTGATGCTTCAATGCAGTAAGAAAAGATCTCCACAATAAGCGGCATTTGAAAAAAACATATGAATGATAATAAACACAGTAACGAGGGGACATGGGGGTTTGCGGGTTGCGGTGTTGCTCATTTTTTTATGCGGTGTTGCGGTGAATAAAATTAAATCTTGCGGTGTTGCGGTGATCTCAAACCCTACGGCGTGCGATGTTTGTGTTTTTTAATCTACGGTGTTTGGTGAAACGAAATTATTAGCGGTATAACGGTTTCTTGTCTAACACTTGCATAACTACATTTAGCCTTTTCCGCTCGCTTCCCTCTCGTTACCCCACTCGCTTCGCTCGCGGAACCCCACTCGGGAGCCTGTTCGCAGGCTAAACTACATTTATCTCTGTTATCTTCGTTAAATATTGTCTGTTTAATCTTTAAACCAATCCTAATACGTTTTTATTGATAAGTAACTTGATTATATTGCGGTGACGGTGTTTCATCAAATTTTCTTGTGGTGATGCGGTGTTTATGTACTATTTTTGCGGTGTTGCGGTGTTCAGGGTCTCCCCGTGTCACCCTCAGTAACCTCCATTTGGCTTCAAAAATATGTACTGATATTTGTCCATGGTACATGCCATTATAAGCACCATCCATTGCCAGACGGTGCCAGGAAGAATAACATGTAAAATTGAAGACTTGATGTTTTACTATCAATATGTTATTATTTAGGAACACCAGGCCTTATTTTTTACCCTGTAACTAAAAAATATTATATTATTTTTTTCTACCTTCCGTACAGTCTTGTAGCTGATGATGTGGTATTCAACTCTTGCTTCAACATGGAGTCATTCCTGTCATCCATTAATTGTTTTCTGAAGCTGATGCCTGATTATCGACCAAAAGGACTAGATCAGATGATTAGGCCAAAATGCAGGGTGGTATACTTTCCTCTGAAGGAAGTCAATGCCTTTGAGTCTGCATGTGGGAAAGATGGTCTAGTTCTTGAGACCAAAATACCAGTTGAAGATGTCATGGAGAAGATTATGCCAGATGGCAGTAAAAAGGTAAATTTATGAAGAATATGCTTTGGCTAAACTCAAAAATTTGGCACTCAGGTTCTTCAGCATTTAATGTTTTTCTTATTAATAGTTTATTAACCAACTTTATTTTGATGAGAAAAATTGTGGACTTAATGCTTTAAACATTTTTTTGCCACAAGCATGGATATCTTAATAGTACACTGTAAACCACCATCAGCCATAATCAACAAATATATTTACTGTTTTGTTTTTGTAAAGTAGACACACCTTAAGAGCTCTGTTTATCAACAACTGGAGTCAAAAGATTCAAGACCTTTGCATATTGTGTGGGCTCATAGATGGTATGAAACAGTGTAATTAGTACTTGACATCTACTTTACAGTAAAACTGTAATATTTATTATGGATTGACAGTTAGAAGTGAAATATTACCTAAAATTGTGATGATGTGATGATGTACATGTACTATACATTTAAATACTTTTAATTACCATGTGTGCATTATTATTTATATGTGACAGTACATGTTCTTTAATTTGTGCATTTTTTTTTACTTACATACATGTAGTTGTTAGCAAACAGTCTTAATAACATGCAGAGATCATTATACAACACTTTGCAGAGGATTCAGGGAAAATGTTATGTTCTGATATTTTGATCTCAAATTTCTACAGTAAAACAAAAATAAAAATAAATAAATCATCTTTATTTTACGAGGGTAGCAGTCTTGCGACTAACAAACCTGTGACCCTCAGATTTCCCGATCGAATTGATGATTGATTGCAGTCACTTTCCTATTTACCAGGGAACACGACAAGGACCCAGACTTATTTTTCCACACTCTCTATCAGTTGGCTGATCAAGGATTGCAGTTCAAGGTCTCTGTCTTGGGGGAAACATTCTCTGAAGTTCCAGGTACATTTTACCAGAAAATTCTGTGAACATGTTAAACTTGTGGAAGAGGTCTTGAACTAATGACTGCTGCACTGGATTCCAGATTGTTGTTGTTGTTGTTTGGAGGGGGCAGGACAGGGTGGATCTCTCCACCCAGGAGTAGAAATACTTACAAATTGTCAGGACTACCCGATGAAATCATCATCATCATCATCATCATCAATTGTCGTCATGCCATCACGTCCTCTAACCAACACTCTCTGTTCCTTGTCACCGGTTTGGCCACATTCCAACTATTCCACTCCACCCCATTTCTCTCTTTCTTGTCCTTCTCCAAGTGGTCTTTGGTCTTCCAATCACACTTGGATTTTCTGGTGTCCATGCAGTTAAACAGTCGTTCACACTCTTTCTCCTGAGTGCATGTACATGTGATGAAATGCTGTGGGGCAACGCTGCGATGGATAAAAGTGAAGAGCAGCCTCCCAGAATAACCTGTCTGCTGAATGTCAGCTGTTTGTCGACCAACAAATTGCCCACGGTCGGCCAACAAATGGCCAACAGTTGGCCGACAAATGGCCGTTTGTCGGCCGCCCAATAAATAAACTTCATGTACCATCCCACCCAGGGAACTCAATTCTCCAAATCACTTAATATTCCGGATTATTCTTCCAGCACCAGCAGGCCTTCGAATGTTTCCTAATAACAAAATGAACTGTTACAGTGATGGCATAGGTTGACAAAATTGCAATATTATTTCAATTTGCTTCCAAGGTATTTTTGAAGAGGCCTTTACACGAATCAAAGATCATGTTCTTCACTGGGGCTATCAGGAATCTCGGCAGGATTATATCAATATTCTTAAGGCTGCTGATGTGGCAGTTTCTACTGCTCAACATGAGTTTTTTGGTGTTTCAATGTAAGTTTTACTGTCAGTTGTAAAATAACGAATGTGAGGAAGGCCTGCAAGGTAAAACGATAAACCAAATGCAAGGCTGATCGGACAGCTAAATAGGCTATGTAATAAGTTTTATTGCCCAATATTTCGGTAAAAGTTGACTAACCTTCAGGGGCTAAGAAAGCTAAGTTAAAAGCCTAGTGGTCCATGGCCATCAAAATGGAACTTATCCCCGATATCTATAGTATGACATTGTAATGAATAGTAGTATTTCTACCCCCCCTTGAATGGGATGCTAGTCCATCACGCGGCAGGGTTACCCACCAGCATTTGCAGTCTGACTAAGTGATTTTCATTTTAAATTTCAGGTTGGAAGCAGTGCAACATGGCTGTTATCCACTTTGTCCGAACAAGCTGGTTTATCCAGAAATATTTCCTTGTAAGTTGATATCTGCTAATAATTTAAGTTTTTTTTTCTTTTCTCCCAACTCCCTATGCCAAAGTATGACACGGTCATACATAATTTTTCTCCAAAAGCTACCTTTTCTGTCTCCCGTAGCAACATGTATTTTTCAAAGATATTCAGTATTAGCTGTTAGTGTAGTTTTTCAATAGACGACATTAAGCGGTAATATCCGAGAATTGCATTGATGGTATTTTAAAAATGATAAAGTAATATACTTGAAGGTAACGACACGATTTCTCTTCTTTTTTTCAGCAGAATATTTGTACTCGACGCCACAGCAATTATCCAAAAAGCTGAGATATTTTTGTAAGAATCCACGGCATGTAAGGACTCACCAAGTCACGGTAAGTTTTAGACGGGGATACAGAGATACCAATGAGTTTAACTTGAGCTCATACGTTTTTGATTTTTGAAAGGCAACCATCATAATGTGGAATACTCTATAATACGAAGACCTCTGAAAAGCTTCCTTAAATAATAGTGTGGATTTTTTTGCGTCGAATTTCGAATTATTTCGAGAGCGAAGAAAAAGGGGAACATACGAAGAGACACATCTCTTCACCCAGGTTAACCTGCATGGCTGCTTTATGCTATGGAAAATAATTGGTAATGGTTCTTTTTTGTTTCTCCCGATAAATCTAACACTCATTTTTTTTTTTTTTTTTTTTTTTTTTTTTTTTTTTTAACAGGTAGACTGGAAGCGCTTTACGTGGGACGCGCTGAAGGAATCATTTTATGAACTTCTATCTCCTGCGGAAGATACAAGCAAAACCAAATCCGATTGAAGCGCTTGTAGGATTTGCTTCGTGTCCAGGCACCCCTCCTTGGTTGGAGCGCGTTGCGCTTGGAGTTGTGGGCCTGTTACATTGGGCGCGTTTCGCAGCCTAACCATCAAGCCCCGCGATCCTTGTTTCCCGCCTTTCACCGAAAAATTGCAATTCTCTATTTTTCAATTGCCCACAATACACTTTGTTTGCCCCCCAATTTTTGCATAAACTATTGTTTTCAAATTCTCTTGGGAGGACTGCATATTTCCAAAACAATAGTTTATGCAATTTTTTTTTTTTTTTTTTTTGGGGGGGGGGGGAGGGGGGGGCAAACAAAGTGCATTATGGGCAATTGGAAAATAGAGACAGCGTGTTGCTAGGGTTTCCATCCTTTTGTCCAATCAGAAAATAGCACAAGCACTCTGAAAGTTGTGACGGCAACTTGCCGCCATCAGTATAGGTCATGTTGCTTCTGCTTTTTAAAGTTGTAGTAAAATGGTCAGTAATTTTCCACTCTCGTTGTGTGGTTAGTCATGGTTGTTCTAAATTCCCGTTAGCGTTAATAAAGTTTTTAGCAACAGTTTTTTATATATATATCGGGAATTTCTGCTAGAAGTTGTTGGGCTCTTTAGTCTAACAGCAATCCTGTTCCCTGTGATTTATTGTATTTTTTATTTTATTTTTGGGGGGAGGGAGGGTGATTGGGGCTTTTTTATCATTAGCGTTTTGTTGAGCCAAGAAGCATTTTGAGCCGAAGACTCCAAAGACCTATCCCACTTCAGGCCAAAATACCCCATTTTCCGCACCCAATTAAAGGCATGTCTTCTAAGATACGTAACGACATTCACAGCTGTGACTTAAATATCGACGGTTTTGTTACGGATGACCGGAGTTATTAGAGTTAGTCACGACATAAGTCTATGGATAAAGTGAAACCACAGGTGAACAAAGCTTACTATGAGAGTTTATGAGAGTTTTGGTTTAAATTGAGCGTACCATGAGATTTTGTATGCATTTGAAATTTTCCTTTGAAAAGCTACTTAAATTTTGAAACCTTACTGAGTGTCCATTTTTTTGTCTTTCTAGTGCTTCTCAAAACGATACACGCGATTTCCGTTTAAACCGTCTTATGGTGGAATAGAATGCAACGGTTCACTTCACTGTTAATGTGTTTTTCACTTTTTGGATCTCTCTCTAAAGGCCTGGCCAAACATAGACTTTACTTGCGTCTACTTGCGTCTTCGTTTGACCAGGACTTGCGTGCACTTGCGTCGACCTGCGTCCACTTTGGTGGAGATCAAATTTGCAAGCAAGTCGGCCCAAGATTTTCACCGTTTGGCCACCCAACGCAAGTCTTGCTGTTTACTTCGAGCGCGCGCAGTAGCACTGAAATGGCTTTTTTGACAACTTGCGTGCACTTGCCAGTAAACTTGCGAGTCCGTTTGGCCAGCTAACGAAAGTCTGTACGCAAGTTCAACTTGCGACTACAGACGAAGCTATCGTAAGCGGATACCCTCGGGACGCGAAAAAAGTGTCCGTAACTGGAGCTGGCCGCTTACAAGAATGGTTCTCGTAAGCGGCCACTAGAGGTGTAGGGGATAGAAGTGACGACAAAACAAACACTGAAATATGGTGCTGTAATTACTATAAAATCATTGTGACGAATGGCGATTTGAAGTTGCTTTATAAAAACAAGATACAGAGGTTGTTAATAGGATTTTCTTGGGGTGTCCGCTTACGGGAGCTTAAAAAAAAAAAAAAAGTTATTCTTTATTTTAAAATTTTCCCGGGCCCCCCCCGGGAATGGCCGGCATAAAAAATTATAAAAAAAAAAAATTTTTTTGGGAATAAAAAGGGGGTTTAAAAAAAGGGGGCCGGAAGTAAGGGCCTACGGGGGTCTAAAAATTTCCCCTTTTTTTTGGCCGGGTTTCTTCTCTTTATCTACGGGGGGGAGAAAAAAAAAAAAATCCCCCTGTATGCATTGTCAAGCACACAGTTAATGAGACTAAAGACATTCATCAACTATGGGATATTGTCTCGATGTATAACCATAATTCTCAGAACTAACATTAAAAAGATGTATAGTTATCACTAAGGAGAATTTAAATTTTGATCAGATTTTGCAAACTTTGTATGCAAACGCTTTGGCCTCTCGGGACATTATCGTAAAAAGGAAGTGTTTCTTCACGGACAAGTTTCCACTTTCCTTGACTTTCAAGCTCCACCATTTTTCCATTGTAATCGTTGTATCCGTCTGCGCGAAGTGTGAAACAAACAAGTCCCCCTGTGAGGATCAAGCAAAATGCAATTAAAAATAACAAGCACATCAGTAAGCTGCTTATTGGGCTGATTAAGATTATGAAAATAACAAAATATTTTTCTTCTTTTTCTTTCACAAGAAAATCCATTAATTATCCTGGTTTCGGTAGCATCACGTGACCAGGAGTATTTCTTTTCCTCCTTTCCATCGCAAGATTACCCCAAGCATTAAATTTGCCGGTACCCATCAGTGTACATCTAGGCATTCTCGTTCCCAGAGCCGCTTGTCCCTCTTAGCCAGCTGAGCCTGGGGCACGAGGAACAAGTGGCTCTGGGGACACATGATTTGATTGGCTAGATTTTTAACAGAGAATTTAAATCTAGCCAATCAAATCAACCGAAGTAAAAAGCCCTTTCAACAAAGGGAATTTAAAACGGTGATTGAGCCAATTTAAAATTACTTTGTTGAGCATCTTAGAAACGTTTTCAATCACGTTATTCAAGTTACATTATTTTATGATTTACATGCAATTGTTCAAGATCGCTCTATAGCTAAGAGTACAACTCGAAAAACCGTGTTGTGAAGTAAAGAAATGGTCATTGTATTTGTGTTTGAAATTAAAAGCAAATTCAAAAAAGGCTGCAAATTAAAAGTCAACGAGAAACTTGGATAAAAAAAACCTTCACTTTAACAGTTCAGTACTTGCTAGTTACTGGACAATCCTTGACCCGTTGGACGTTCACTGGGAGAGGAGGGAGGGGATTAAGTTGGGGCCACTACCCCCAAAGAGAGTATACTCACGTGGGAACACTTACCATTTTTAACCATTCTTACTATCTCGTCAAAAGCTGCTGGCTTTACATGCGCGAAGACGAGCGTTCCCACGCAGACTAAGGCATCATATTCGCCTGCCTCGATACCAGGCGTCCGCTGGTCACTGAGAGGGGCGCAGATGAATTTCTGATAGACATTTTTCTTCTTTGCTTCATTTAACATTCCCTGTGAAATATCCAGCGCGTCTATGTTGTCATAGCCTAGTTTATGAAGCTCCACTCCCACAAGTCCCGTTCCGGCTCCAGCGTCCATTATTCTGATTTCTTGTTTCGTTATTTTTCCTTGAAAGACTTCATCAACTACATTGTCGAAAAAATTGGACGTCGGCTTATAAAAGACACAACCAGCTGTGCTGAGATCCTGAAATGTAAAGCAAATAGCTATGGTGGAGTGCACTATTTCATCTCTCGCTCTTTTACCGTATTTATTCGATTACGCGCCCAACCTCGAATAAGCGCCCACTCTATCGGCAGTAAAAGTTAATAAGCGCCCAGCCTAGAATAAGCGCCCATCCCGCCCCACTCCTCCAAAAAACTGAATAAATAACGAAATCGAAACTCATATCTGTGGTCTTGTTTAAAAGCGAAATCCATGAATGTTATTTGCCGGCCGGAGATACGTATAGACAACAAACCTTCCTAAAAGTCCCCAGTCATCGTTTCTTTTGCCCTCGTTTAAGAGGGCAGAGTGAGAATGGGTCAACTGGGGGATATTGGAAAAAAAAGACGAATATAAGGGGAGACTGATCGCAGGGAATACAGTCAACTCTCTCTTAACGGACACCTCTATAAGACGACGGACACCTGGTGTTAGTCCCGTCCCTGCCGTTTTTCAGTCATTTTACTGTAACTAAACTTCCTCTCGGGCAAATTAAGGCAAGGGTCAACAGTTATTTCCCACAAAAAAGTGAGGGGGTGGTCTAACTTCTAAGGCGTTGTTCATTACAACATAAAATTGTGGAAAACAGATGAGCCTCCAAAAGTGACGATTGTTTGGCATGTCGAAGTTATGCAAATTAGGTCACGTGATTTAATACGCCAAATAATCGTGGAAAATCTTTAAGCGAAAATGGGAACAGTTTATAGCAAGAGAAATTCAACTAAAATGGTACAAGACAAGTCCTAATAGCAACAGCAAAGAAACTGTGCTTGGCAATTGTTGAATATTTGATTGATTTTGGAAATAAACAGCTTTTTAAACTAGTACCCAGTCTCCCTGTAAAAGTGTTCTGTCTTTTGAAACGTTTCTTTTAAAATATCTTAACATTTCCAAGCACAGAAACAATATACCTAATCGCCTTAAAGTTGTAAAACAAACAGCAATTTTAAGGAAGCAGGAAAAAGTGTTCCTGTTTTAAGTAAAATCGTTTTTGGGCCTTAATAGGTCACGTGACCTAATTTGAATATTTTAGACATGCTAAAATGACAACAATTGATAATCAATGGATCGGGCAAAGTTTCATACTGCTAGAACTTAAGCTTCAAGAGATAGACTACCCCCTCACTTTCTGGGCGAATGACGAGAGGCCCATGCCTTAATTTGACGGACACCTCTTTAGACGGACAGTTGAAGCCGGTCCCAAGGGTGTCCGTTTTAGAGAGAGTTGACTGTAACAGCTACAAGAGACGGAGACTTCTTTCCTACTACTTTCCATAACTGTCCGCGCTTTCCTCGCGAGTATTTAATCTGAATACTGTGTTAAAGGGACCGTGTCACGGATTTTAGCCAAACTTAGGCATAGGAAATGACCACCAAATTCGTTTAAATATATAAAATAACATCTTAAAACAGTGAAGGAATATTTAAATAACACACCAAATGCAAAAGAAAGTACGGATGGCCAAAAGTGACGAAGATTGAAACGGATTGCGATATGGGTTTTTGAAAAGTGATCCGGCGGAACAGTTTTTTGTTTGCTTGTAACTTTAAATTATAACGCCGGGAAACACATTTGGCTGCAGTGAAGCTATGGTTTTGTCATTTAAAATCATAAAATTAATTTCTTTGCAAACATTTAGTTTCATAGCGAGTGTTTGGCAAAATTTAATAACATAAAATTAACTTAGCCGTGACACAGTCCCTTTAAGTGACCTGTTCAACTGCAGATCAAATTCCTTACCTTGTCATACCTGCCCGCCCAGTCATCATACACGCGTCTGACGTCATCTTCCGTTGAATGTTCCGTCAGATCGGACAACTTACCACTGAGATGCTTTGAATATCCTGCCTGGTGATCCCGTGATGCCATTGTGCGCTGGAAGAGTAAAACATTTACCTCCGATTCAATAATAACGCCGTCTACTGATCGCTAGCATGATTCTCAGAGGTCATAGGTCGATCGCGGCCCTCTCACTTCCCCTTTCTCCTACCAAGGAGGAGAGCGAAGGGGCCGCGAACTAGAGAGGTAGAAAGGGGTCGCGATTGACCTCCGATTTCTGGGAATCAGACTAACGCGCCTGCAACGGCGCCTGTGCTGGTTTTGGGCGCGTGCGTGGCCGTCTCGCGCCTTTCCCTTTTCCCAAAAAATTAATGTGCCAAAAACCTGCACAGGCGCCTGCTATGCAGGCTACAAACCAGCCTTCTCCCGCCCTGCTACAAACTGATCGCGCGCACTGTTTGACCTAGCCTGGCCATAGTGCCGATATAGTACATCAAGGATTTTGTGACACAAAACGAAGAGGGAGACTGGAGAGAGTTTGCCGTCAACAAAAAGCTGTCTATTACTTTCTATCACTCCAACAAAATCGTCTGACGTTTTTATTTCTATTATCGAATTGTCCTCTTCTGTGTTTAGTTTGGGTTAAAACGTATAAAGAACAGGTAAATTACCGCCCGAATCGATCGGATCGTACGAAAAGATTAGAGCCGTTTGGTCCGCCACTGAATTATATGACTGCACTTTGCCCTGTCACGCACAGTCAGGGGGAAAAACCCGACGCTTTTGTAGTTCGTCGGAGAAACAAACGTGTTGCATGTTGTTATATGCTTTCTTATTCGACGCCGTATAAAAAGAGTCAAAATTAAGAGCCACAAATTGTCTGCTAGGATAGGAGCTGCAGTCTAGAAGCAAAATGCTTACTGCCTCTGAAAATACAGTTTACCTTAGAACCTCAGAGTCAAAGGTCCCCGGCCACGCTTTGCAGACGAAGCTACGGAGGCTGGAATTATTTAATTTGAAATAACTAATAATGACTAAATGAATAGTACCTTATGCCCTAAGTGTGATGTCCTTGCCGCTTTTCAGTTATTTCGTGATAATATACGCTTGATCACAAAGCACCTCGATGTTGTTCAAGCTTCAATGAAGCTGATTTGAGTGAAATATTATATCTGCATATCTACGCCTCGTTTGTTTTTCGACGCTTGTCAAATGCATAATGATTCAGTTGTCACGCAATACATTTGCAAGTCACTTTTCCCAGTTGTAACGCCATTTTGACATTATATCTTATTGCCCAAAATTATGCCAGCGCTGGCACCCTGCGTAGCTGGCGGATTTTGGCGGCGCAAGTGATATATGAATAAAGCTTTAAGCACTGAACAATACATATTTAGACCTATTTCGATCCGAATAAAGTCTACCTTATTATAGGAATATAACGAGGCATTTTAACAACGCGAACAAAATTGACGCGTAATAAAATTAACGCGAATTTAAGAAAAGTTCTGGTTAAATGCTTACAGTAAACGTGTTTATATTAATTAACATTAATAAAATTAACGCGAATTTTTGAAATTCGCGTTAATAACATGTATCGTTAATTTCCTATAATAAGGTAAATGTGAGTCAACTCATGTGTGGCATTTTATTTCTGCGCCTTTTAAAAGCGTTATTTCACCAAATCGATTTCGACCGTTGGCTTCATATCACTGTCATATGTAAGAGGAAAGACAAGCTATAGTTTGTCGGTCTCGTATGTCAACAGAGATTTAACTGCAAACACATAGGGTGGTCTGCCAGTGGCGAATTGCGAAGCCCGTGAGTAGCGAGCGGCGAAGTCAAGGCGAAGCCGCGAGTGATCTCAACTCGACTCTTCACCAATCCCCTCGCGGCTTCGCTGCTCGACGCGACTCTTGCTCGAGTCCGCCGAAAAAGAGCACTCAGACGCGAGTGTCGCTAGCCTGCGTGGCCGGCGTTCAAAGAGGAAGGAGAAGGGGATTGCGAGCGCGAAGCGCGAGGTGCGAAGAGAGAGCACCACTTCCCCGATCGCACTTCGCGCTCGAACTCCCCTACTCCTTACCCGGCTTAGAACGCCGGCCACGCAGACTAGAGTGCGCCAGCTATCCAGGAAGCCAGCTTAAATCAGATCTGCTGTCCACAAGATAAAAACCAGTGTGACCACGGTTGGGCTATGGATGTCTTCCAACAAGCTCAAGCTGAACAAAGATAAGGCTGATGAGCTACTTGTCTTGAGCTGTAGATATCGGGAGCAGCCTTGCATAGAGTCTTAAGACATTGAGGAAGTAATATCTCCTAGCGACTCTGCCAGGGATATAGGAATAGCGTTTGACAAATACCACACTATACCTCAGCATGTAAATGCCGTCTGCGAGTCCTCCTTTAATCAGGTGAGACGCATAGCAACGATTAGAAAGTTCTTAAGTGTAGAATCCACTAAAATTCGTATTAAATCATTTTTAATAATCTCCAGGTTGAATCACTGTAATGCTCTGTTTTATGGTATAAACAAGCAATCGCTACAGAAACTACAATATTTTCTGAACTCCACTGCGCGCTTAGTTAAATTTTGTACCAAGCCTCAGTTGTTAAAAGGGTGGATAACGCTATCCACCGGATAAATTATGTATATATGTAACAAAAAGGCCGTCTATTTTCCACCGTCGTTGTGTGGCTAGTCGTTCTAATTTGCCGTAAACGCGTACAAATTTGAAATTTCATGGAAAAAGCTTTATTCACATTAAGACTTCCAGCTCGGGTTCTTTCAGCAATCCCATTCCCTGATTATTATTATTTTTTATTTATTTATTTATTTATTTATTTATTTTTTTTTTTTTGGGGGGGGGGGGGGGGGGTTGTATCTTTGTTACTAGTAGGAAGCCAAGAAGCATTTTGACCCGAAGATTCGGCCAAAGTCTATTGATGGCGCTAATGAAACAAACGACACCGCAGCGGAAAATCACAAATACTGATTCTCGTGTCAACTCAGTTGGTCCTCGAGCACGTGGGAAGTTAGAAATGGCAAACTCGCGAAGATCTAGAGTTTTCAACCGTACAACCTCATCGGTGTACTTTCTACTGACTAAGAACCAATGACGGAATTAAAAAGACGCGAACTGAAGCGGTTCACTTTACGGTGTATTTGTTTCTTCAATTCGTTGAAATCCCTCTCTAACTTTATCATTCAATCCCAATGTGTGAGTGACAAACATCTTAATTGCTTCCCACAATGGAGCGGTTTTCACTTGAGTATCGAAAGTTAATACGTATTTGCTTTGCTTTTGCATTGCTCCTCTTAGTAATTGGTTTAAAAATCTTGCGCCACTTTCTCATCCAATCAGACGTAAAACCAAAACCAATCGTGACTCGCTCGCACGTTTTCACGCGCTTCGCGCTTGCTTCATGTATTTACGTCGAGTTTTGATCGGTTCACTGCAGGTCGGTAGAAGGCTGCCTTCTCCCACCCTGGTCCACTGGCTTGTCTGCGCCCTTTGAGGGTGCATTCAGCTACGTTTTTAATTTCCCATACATTTGTCTATATTTTTTCCCGCGAACAGCGTCAACTCACCGAACCGGAACGTAAATCTGCAGAGAAAATTCAGACAAATGTATGGGAAATTAAAAACGTAACTGAACGCTTTCTAGTACAGCTACATCCTTCAAACTCGGCGAATAAAAACTTTTGCCTATTATCCTAACTTTACAATATATAAGTTATCCAGAATTCAATTTTTGTAACATATATCTGTGATTCCCATACACACATTGTAATTTCTACCCGCTTTGCCTACCCGTCTTGATGGCGACGAAGCCGTGATAAGCTAAGCCTATTAGCCATGTTCAAAACGAGCAGGGGACTGGGTACGAATATTCAATATCGATTGCACTGAAAAACTGGGCCCGTCATCTAAAAGAGCATCCAAAAATTAGAAACCCAACCAAATTTGAGAGTTATTGGTTTAAACGCATAGGTATAGTTCACTTTTAGAAATTGCTAAAATAAGAGAGCTTAGTATAGATTGGAGGGACAGCTGTCCATCCAGCCATACTATCATACTAAGCTCTCTTATTTTAACGATTTTTAAAAGAGTTCCATGCCTTTGCGTTTAAACCAATAACTCTCAAATTTGGTTGAGTTACTAATTTTTGGATGCTCTTTCAGATGACGGGGCCCAGTTTTTCAGTGCAATCGATATTGAATATTCGTACCCAGTCCCCTGCTCGTTTTGAACATGGCTAATTAGGGGATATTTTCTTGTTATATCACAATATTCTCACTACTAACATTGAAATAAATACATGGCAGCCAGTAAGAAGAAACTACATTTCGATCAGTTCTTGCTAAGTTTGTATACAAACGCTTTGCACTCCCTGGGCATATCGTCATTATCGTAATGAGGAACGTTTTCTTCACGGACAAGTTTCCACTTTCCTTGATTTTCAAGCTCCACTATTTTTCCATTGTAATCGTTGTATCCGTCTGCGCGAAGTGTGAAACAAACAAGTCCCCCTGTGAGGATCAAGCAAAATACAAATAAAATAATACTGTTGACTAGCAAATTTAATTAACTGCTTATTGGATTAAGTTAACCCTTAATATGCTGAAATTACTCCAAAAAACGCTTTTTTTTAAACCGGTAATCAATTTTCTTGGCTCTACGGTTTAAAAGTTCTCTAAACTTTGCTAGAAATGCACTTTCTGACACTGCAGTAAGTTTTTAATGAAATTTCCATGTAAAAATGTACAACATTTTACTTTGGCGCATGCGCATAAGCCAAAATTTGGACTTTTTTGCCGAGCCGTTCCCATTTTTTTCCTTGCTCCTTTCCTTTTCGTTTTTCTCTGCTTTCTTATTCTCTCTATCTTTTACTCTGTGTACGCCTTCTACTGGCCTGAAATGTTTTGATCTAAATCAATGGAAAAACCAAAATCTTTTTTGTGTCTTCTTCTTTCACAAGAAAACGAAAAGCCCATTGATTTATTTCTGAAAAAAATATACTTCTCAAGGCAACAACAACAACTTTATTTCAGTATTGTTGAGTGTTGCCTTGAGGCCCCGTCCACACTGACCCGGGTAAATTTGAAAACGCCGCGTAAAATGTTTCCTGTCCACATTATCCTGGGTAAATTTGAAAACGCTACCCCGGCTTTGGATAGCGTTTTTGAAAAGTACTGTTTTCGGTGTTTCATGAAGTTCGAACGCTCACTAGGGAGGAGTAGTGGATTAAGCTTGGGACACTCCACCGAGGAATATACTTTACAAATGGGGGGGAGGGGGGACACTCACCATTTCTAACCATCCTAATTATCTCGTCAATAGCCGCTGGCTTTACATGTGCGAAGATAAGCGTTCCCGCGCAGATTAAGGCGTCGTATTCATCTGCCTCAATACCAGGCGTCGGCTGTTCACTGAGAGAGACGCAGATGAATTTCTGGTAGACATTTTTCTTCTTTGCTTCATTTAACATTCCATGTGAGATATCCAGCGCGTCTATGTTATCATAGCCTAGTTTTTGAAGCTCCACTCCCACTTGTCCCGTTCCGGCTCCAGCGTCCATTATCCTGATTTCGTGTTTTGCAATTTTTCCTTGGAAAACTTCATTGATAGCATTGTCGAAAAACTTTCCCATCGGCTTATAAAAGACACAACCAGCTGTGCTGAGATCCTGAAAGAAAAACCAGATAGCTATGGAGTGTGTAGCTTTAGCTTGGCTTTATATATATTACTTGCAAATCGGAACTTTTTTTTATTTTTGCCGACAGCGACATCCGTACAGAGAAAAACCTTTCTAAAAGTTTCCGGTCCCTTCTCTTGTCCTCGTTAAGGGAGGAGAGGGAGAATGGGTCAACTCGGGGACGAGAGACGACGAAAAGAGCGGAGACTGATCGCCCAAATGACATCTACAAGAGAGGGAGACTTCTTTCTTACTTCCTATAACTCCATGCGCTTTCTTCCTTAATAGTCAATGCGACACTGAAAGACCGCTTGGAACAGTCAGGATAAAATTCCAAAAATAACGAGGTCCGCTCAAATCAAACTATATAGACTCTATATAGTAGAGTGGGGCAGGGGAGAGAGAAAAGGGGTGGGAAGCAGGAGAAGAGATGGCGGGAAGAAACCACTGCAGAAAGGGGCGGGAAGCGGGGGTAAAAGGTATAGGAGGCGGGAGGTTCAGAATCCCCTGCCCCCTCCACTCTACATATTGACCTGTCCAGCCTCAGAACAAATTCTTTACCTTGTCATACTCGCGCGCCCAGTCATCATACACGCGTCTGACGTCATCTTCCGTTGAATTTTCCGTCAGGTTGGACAGCTTACCACTGAGATGCTTTGAATATCCTAGCTGGTGATCCCGTGATGCCATTGTGCGCTGGACATGTACACTCTACTGTAATTTAATCAAGGAGTAAAATATTGCGTCAAGTATAATAATAACACTGATAACACCGTGTCAAAACTTAGGCCCCGTCCACACTAATCCGGACAAATTTGAAAACGCATCTTTTTTCCTCCGGATAGGCCAACTGTCCGCACTAAAATGGTGTTTTCGGCGCTTTTCGAAAACGGTCACCAAAGTGGAGAGGGTGGTAAAGAGTATTTTCGTGATCCGTGATCCCATCAGTTTTTTCCCCGTGAAATGTGAAATGCCTTTTTTTTTCTCGTGATTTCTATTGTAGCCGTGAACCGTGATTTTCCAAAATTATTTTCGTGAAATGAGAAATAGAAGTTTATTTCGCCGTGAACTGTGATTTTTATTAGGTTTTTTGTTATTTCCACCTCCGTCATTCCCTAATGAAAACAAAAATAATATTGCGTGACGTGACAGGAGAGTGGATTTTGGAAGCACTGCTCTCGAATCAGCGAAACAAATGACGCTGTGGTCAGCTTTTTACTCACACGCACAACATCGTTTTATCCAGTGCCCTCAACACAAATTCATCTTCAAGCTTTTCCAAGAATGTCGCAAAAAAGCGTCCCTTTCATGAATTCAGCCGACCACGATATGATGTGAAACTCCAGGGGCACACACACGGTAAGTGCGTAAAACAAACCACCGTCCAATAAGAAACCACCAAGTAAAAAGCTGCAACTCTTCCTCTAAATATGTATCAGACCGCTACCCATCAAGGAGAACGGTTAGAATTCGAAGAAGAAACTGGATTATCAGAGGACGAGAGAAGAGAAGGCACGTCTAGGGACCCAGGAGACAATCAGCAATCCGAATACGATAACGGCTCATCCGACAGCGATTCTGTTGATTTTGTAGAAGGAGAAGATGCCGCTGTTCGTCATACATAGAACTCAGAGCTTCACCTTGGTTTCCTTTTTGAAGCGCCCAGAATGCAAGGTGGGCGAATAGTGAAAACCTCTAACAAGGCTTTGCTTTGGATGTAACTTTTTAAAATGTAACGGTATGCTATGTCAGAAATTTTTTTTTTTTTCGTGAAGCGTGAAATGGCATTATTATTTTTCGTGAATTGTGAAAGGGCCGATTTATTTTTCGTGAAACGTGATCTATACCCCCCTTTACCACCCTCAGTGGAGAAATTTGAAAACGCCGACTAGGTGGTGTAGTGTCGTTTAAGACCAGTAAACAATAAGATATAGCATGCCTTGGGGGGCAGAATCAACATGGCCGCCGTATCTATGCAGTCGGAGGAACTTGTTAACTTACCTCCACGCAGATAACCCGACGCTTTTGTCTTTCGTCGGAGAGACAACTAAAACGGGATGCTTTCTTATTGAACGCTATATAAAAGAGCCACAAATTATGGCAGAGAAGCTAAATAGGCTGGAATTACAGGAATTTATATTTTAGATAACTGAATTGATCTATAGTACCTTATATCCTTCGTGTGTTGCCCTTGTCGCTTTCTTAGTACTATTTCGTGATAATATGCTTGGTAACAAAAGTGCTTCCGGTGTTCTTCAAGCTTCCATGAAGTAGCCTTGACTCAACCTCGTTCCCAGAGGTTGGCCTCGACTTAGAATATGTCTGCGACGCAGGCTAATGAGGCTACTTATGAGTGAAATATTAATCTGCATATTCACGCTTCATTTGTTTCTTGATGCTAATAATCGTTCAGTCGTCACGCAATATTCAAGTCATTTTGCATAAGTGACCATTCAGATCAAAGCAATGGAGCAGTACGTTCCGGTCGTTCTGTTTACTATGCTGTTCACTGAAAGTGGTTGGCACGCAATATCCAAGTCACTTTGTCCAGCTCAGGGATGTGTCGAAAACGAAGACCCAAAAACGAAGAACTAAAACAATAGACCCACCGGTCTAAAACGAAGACCCACCGGTCTAAAACGAAAACCCACTGGTCTAAAACGAAGACCCACTGGTCTAAAACGAAGGCCTGCCTGTCTAAAACGAAGACCCACTGGTCTAAAACGAAGACCCTCTAGTCTAAAACGAAAACCCACGGTCTAAAGCGAAGACCGAATAGTCTAAAACGAAGACCCGCTGGTCTAAAACGAAAACAGAAGAAGTGGGTCTCCGTTTTAGACCACAGGGTCTTCGTCTTCGTTTTTGGGTCTTCGTTTTCGACACATCCCTTTGCCGGCCCAGAGTTGTGACCAAAACCCAGAAATATGCGTTGTCTTACTTGGGACGAATCTGGAAGTTGTGCCAATAAAAAAAAACCGTACGGATAACTACTACTCTTGACTTTTAACATACACGAATTTTTTTAATGTTATTTGGAATCCACCTTTCACACTTCTCGCGAAATAATACTCGCATGCTCGCATGTTAGATGGGTTGCCCAAATCACTACCGATTTGGGTTTTCGGAAAGGGGCAGGGGATACAGAAAACAAAGCAACAATATTAAAGGTGGACGGGAAGAACAGAAATATATTTTTTTAAGACCACAAACATTTATTAGGGGATTTAAACAAAGAAAAATGTAAATGGTTTCACACAATCGTACGAGTGCTCGATGCAAATACATGCAGAGCGGGATACTATAATTAAAAGATTGAGACAGCACGGACAGTTACTTAAAGTTTCACGCACGAGGCGATCATCAGACTGTGCCGTTAATAGCAGTTGAAAGAAAATTTAAACTACATTCATGGAGGGCGGTTTGAGCGATCCTGCTTTTGATTGGCTGCATAAAACTTGTTTTCGTGCCTGCACTTGGTGATTAATTCAGTCCTCTTATTGAGGAGAGTAGATCTGTCAGCGGATAGAATGCAGAGCTAGGGATTTATTAAGTTTTTTTTATTGGCTGAATAACAAATTTAGAAACGCTGAATGGGAAAGGTGGAAAAAAGCAAAGAAAACTGCCCAATGAAGATATAATGTTTATATCCTTGTTTATCAGCAACTCGTATAAATTAATTTCCTTGAATCGAAGTTGGGCCACTTCATTACAGCCTTTCAATGTAATGCATCTCTAATCTTCTCATAAGCGTAGGCGACATTAAGAACAGTGGCCTCGTCAAACTTTCTTCCCACAATCATCATACCAACTGGTAAGCCATCACTAAAGCCAGCGTTGATTGACAGGGCTGGGTGGCCTGTGACGTTAAAAGGTGACGTGTTTGGGTTATTACTGGACGCCTTTCCCAAATACTCTGCAAAAGAAATATCAAACTTGAGATTATTGAAGGAGCCTAAAAAATCTCTGTAAAATTTCAAGATGACGGTTTGTATGTACGAAAGAAGACACTCACTAAGCTTTGGCATGGGGAAGTATATATAAGACACACATTAAGAAAATCCAAGTTAAGCAAAACCATGTTGTAAGACTAATGTTCTACTCTAAAACGTTTGGCAAAGAAACTGAAAGTGCCAAACCTTTGTTAAATCTACTTGACGTTCTGACAGTAGACAACATCTATCGTCTCGAAATATTGAAATTCGCACATTCATGGCATAATGGCCTTCTCCCTAGAGTATTTGACGATATATTTAAATATGCTAGAAATATGCATGGATACAACACACACACAGCCAAACAGAATTTTTATAAGTATAGAGTAAACACTAACGTAGGAAAGCAATCCGTCACTTTCATGGCAATTGATATTTGGAAAGACCTTCCATCTTCTTTGAAAGACTTAAGTGTGTTAGCATTTCCCAAGCAAACAAAACGTTACCTCCTGTCAGAACAAAAACTAAATTGATTTTCCATTAAACTAAGTTTGTAAATTCGTAAGTCCTCTTCCCTATTGTTTCTTATATATTAATCACCTGCTTTGTATACTATTTATAACATTAATTGTACGGGGAGCTAACTTGAAAACCTACCGGTTCATTTAGCTCCCCAGCTCAATACTTAATTAACTACAAATTCCTGTAATACCTTATTTCTATTTTATTAAGAATACGAAAAAAACTGTAAACTTTAATATGAGCTGAATAGAATAAAATTATTATAAAAAATTAAAAAAAATTAATAATAGAACATGTTACGGTTATCGACGTGACATATCGACTTTTGTGGTGTTTTTGTAATGTTAGTGCTGTAAATTTTGTAGTGTTGTAAGTAGTTTTAAAAATGTTGTAAGTACAGTAAAAACCCACGAGTAAGAACCTAGCTTTTTTTCCAGGTTAGCCTAAACAGGTTCTTACATAAATGGTATTTAACATAAATTTAGGCTATTTAGGTTCTTATTTTCTGAGGAAAAATTTACATTGTTGCTAATA
This sequence comes from Oculina patagonica, assembly GCF_052425735.1. Taxonomy (NCBI): domain Eukaryota; kingdom Metazoa; phylum Cnidaria; class Anthozoa; order Scleractinia; family Oculinidae; genus Oculina; species Oculina patagonica. The sequence goes on from NC_135764.1 coordinate 27,377,845, forward strand.
GAACTTTTAGTGATATTCGGCCTATTATTTGTAGAAAATTTGCATACCACACAAGTGTTTAGGTGAAAATGAAGCACGTGCACTAATCATTAAAACATGACATTGTATACATGTACAGTAAAGCCTTGTCCTTGTAACTGGACTAGAAAGCGTCCAGTAACGTTTTCAATTTTCCATACATTTGTCTGTAATTTTTTTCCCGACCGTTTCAATTTGCGGCAAAAATATAGACAAATGTTCCTGCCTTTTTCAGTCATTTTACTGTAACTAAACTCCCTATAAGACGGACAGCTCCCTTAGACGGACAGTTGGAGCCGGTCCTGACGGTGTCCGTCTTAGGAAGAGTTGACTGTACTGCTATTTTGTGTAAAAATTATTTATGCCCCTATTTCTTTACTACCTACTACCTTCAAGCGATGGATTTGCCGGCGGAAAAGTTGGTGCCTTCTTGGGAATGGTCGGCATCAACAAGACATCGTAATCTTCAAAAACTTTGTCATAAGCTTTACACAGCTCTCGTCCTAAGTTCTGCGCTTTGCTGTAGAAAGTGCCATTGTACTCCGACAGGAGATAACGTCCAAGCAGGCAAGACAGCTTGCACGTGGATGAAAGATCGTTTGGATGCGACTTGAGACCACGAGCAAACGCCTCTTGTAGAGTGGTGTCGTAATACATCTTTGCGCTTGTACCAAAACCTGACAGACGAAAATACATCGAATAAGGCAGTCTCCACAATTGGGGTCGGGTACCCGGGGGGGGGGGGTACTCCCTATAATGGCCTATACGGGGAGGCTCCGCCCGAAAGGGGTACCTTTTTCAGGCTCCAGGTATATAAAAGGGTAGGAATTTCACAAGTTTAGGTATATGAAAGGGTAGGGAAATCTGCCATAATGATATTTCAAAAGGCCTTAATTAATTAATTAATTTATTTATTTATTTATTAAGCGCTACATAAAAATGACAAGAAAACTTCCTATTTTAGGTTAATGTGATGTCGTGTAGGTATGTGAAAGGGGTGCCTTTTTGCAATAAAAGGTATACAAAAGGGGTACCTTTTCTATCAAAATGGTATATAAAAGGGTAAGGGGTAAGATCTCCGGGCGGAGCCTCCCCGTACAAAACTTTTTCGAGTACCCCCCCCCCCCCCGGGGTCGGGTAGCAGCTTTCGCAAGGACTCAAATGAATCCCTTGCTACCCTTCGAGAGAACAAGCAACAGGAACAATGCCCTACCCAATAGAGCAGTTTTCAATTGAGTGTCGTAAAACCAAAACCAAAGTAATTACTCTAGCCAATCACAAAGAACACAGACAATCGAGTGAACCAATCAAAACTCAAAGCAATTACATGTAGTTGGCACGAAGCGCGGGAAAACGTGCGCGAGCGAGTCACAATTGGTTTTGGTTTTACTTCTGATTGGCCGAGAAAGTGGCGCGAAATTTTTAAACCAATCACTAAGCGTAGTGAACGCAAAACCAAAGCAAACGCAATTTACTTTCGACACTCAAGTGAAAACCGCTCTAAACAATACGAACTGCTACACTAGAAGATCGGGTGAATCACACGCTTACAAGAGCTGCTACACTAGTGACTCACTTCTTGCCAGCGTTTTCTTACACAAAATAAAGCGGCTAGGGCTACTGGATAGGGCTACAAAATGGCATGTCTCAGTGGCATTTCTGTTTGGTTTCCCTTAAACAACTATTCGCCTGCCACTTTTATACATTTGTATATACAAACTCCGGTAAAGAAAGGCACCTTTGGCTAGATTGGCTTCCTTGTAGTTTCCACACGAGGGTAGAGTTCAGGGCTCGGCGAACTATCTACCGTCTCGTCTCAGTTAGTAAGTCCGACGAGCAAAGCAATTAATCAATGTCCTCAACCCCTATTCGGTCCCCCAGCCCTAGCTCCCAATAGTACTGAATAAGACAACAGCACTATTATGCACAAATAGTACGAAATCCTTTCGAGTTTCTTTACGCCGTTGCTTAAATCTACCTCACTTTTTTAAAGGTACCTGCTCCATCTAGCATCATTCGAGTTGCTCCTTCAACACCAATACCCCGGTATATCTTTACCCCTGGCAAGTAAAAGAGGAAATTGCTAGTGGTTCTAACGATGCAGATACTTCTGTAACCCGGCGCACATTTTTGCAACTTCAGCATTTAATTTACAAAAATTAACAATACTGTTTGCGTTGTATCCGAAGGTTTAGAAATTAGTGGATAACTTTTCGTCTTGGTTTACTGGTTGACAGACTGTCAGTTTAAAATCTATGACTTGTTGAATGTTTGATTGTTTGACTTGATTGATTGATTGATTGATTGATTGATTGATTGATTGATTGATTGGTTGCTTGCTTGCTTGCTTGCTTGATTGATTGCTTGCTTGCTTGCTTGCTTGCTTGATAGATTGATTGATTGCTTGATTGATTGATTGTTTGATTGATTGATTGATTGATTGATTGATTGATTGATTGATTGATTGATTGATTGATTGATTGATTGAGCTATAACTAAATACTTGATCTTTTTCATGTGTACTTTTGGTAAATATTGTGTAAGCAAAAATAAAGTAATTCGTGATGGTCGATAAAGGCAAATACTTATTTTCCATTTAAATACCATCTAAATGCATCTTGACGGACACTTCCTCAACTGTTGCGCCTGCTTCACGTACGAGTCGGTCAGCGGCATTTCTAACAAGCTCATCCACATCAGCTTCGGAGCTGGGAAGTCCAAACCCTTCCTTCAATACAGCGAGCTTTAAATGCGATATTTCACCTGTTAACTGGGAAAACGTTCAATAGTAAACAGCGCTTTCTGATCATCAAAAATAAACAGCAGAAACAACAACAATAATAATAATAACAACAACAACAAAAGAAAGGGTATATATTTTATCTGTATGAGGTATGGGAACATGTTTTCATATAGTTTTGCTGGAAAATGCGTACTTTTTGTCCATCAAAAATCCCCACAGGTAGTCTGCGCTCCCCATAAAGGGTAACGTATCTACTTACACTTAAAGGCAGAGTTTGTATTTTTATGCCACTGTCTAGATGACAGTGATACTGCCCAAAGCTTTGTAACTGTCAGTATGCTAACATGGTTGTAGTACCTTTGATGTGTACGATTCAGGAACAGACAAGTCTCGTGGCTGCCTTGCATCCAGTTCTCCATCAAGCCCGGCCAAAACCTAAGCACAAGAGAAAGACTAAAATAAGGTCATTTCCGAAGATTCCACTAACATGACTACTTGTGAAGGTTCTAGTTTTTCTTCATCGTTAATTAAATCGTGACATGCTATTTGAGCATTAATAATAATAATAATAAATAAGGTTTTTTGAGCGCATTTATAAAACTCAATGCGCTTACATTCCTATATTAAAAAGAGGTCTGCTAAAACTAATATAATGTAATAATTCCTCAGACACTAATAAATAAAATAAGCAACTAACATTAACATCTTGTCCAGGGGCGTAGCTAGCCTATAGACCCGTAGGCCCGGGCCTACAAATTTTTGAGCCTACTCGTATTTCTAATGTACAATAGACACAAATTTAAGGTAATGCACTTTAAAGATGAAATAGAAAATGAAATGTTAAAATTTAGGAGCTGTCGAAATACATACAGAGCGACCAAAAATAAGGATGGAGAGGGTATTTCCTAGCGTCTCAATCTCGGATCCTTCCCCGGCGGACCCCACAACCCCCAGCCCTTAAAAAGGGGTTAGCCAGGCCTACAACTCTTCAAAAAGCTGGCTACGTCCGTGTTGTCTTACCTCTAGCATCAAAGCTGTATCGTAAACAGTCCTAGCCATAGGTCCCGTATGATCCAATGTGAATTCTATAGACATGATGCCCGTATATGGCACTAACCCGAATGTGGGTTTTAGACCCACAATGCCACACGCTGCAGCGGGAATTCTTATGGAGCCCCCTTGATCTCCTCCTAATGCCATATCCACGTGACCACCAGCGACCTATCAGAAACGGGTTAGACTCAGTGTTGATCAAAGAATAGTTAGTCGTCATCATCATCATCACTTTGTTTACCCTCGGATTTGAAGAGTACCTTATATAGCTAATATATCCGAGCATTTCACAGTACACAGCACAATGGGCAAAGACCAGACCACAACACCGGGAACTCCATGCCCTACTCTTTACGATAAGCGTGTGGCTTCTTTTACGTCCCCTGCTGACCATAACACTGAAGATTCAGGAGACGGGGCCTACGGTTTATCGTCCTTATCCGAGAAGACTAGAATATCTAACCATTTGCAGATGTTATTGCAAAGGCAGCATATTATCCTCAGTTATTTTAAGACCCTGAGTGTTGGTCCGGTCTGGGACTCGAACCCGAGACCTCCCGCACTGTAGTCCGTCGCTCTACCAACTGAGCTAACCGGTCGGCGGTTAGTAGGTTAGTAGAGGAGACTATAGTAGTAATGTACTACACTCTGAGGCAAAAATTTTTGCCACAGAGATTTAGTACATACTACTTCCAGTGCTGAATTTTTGCGCTTGATCTAAAACTGAATTTTTGCGCTGGACCTAACCTAGATTACAAGCGGAGCGTTTCATAGTATTTTATTTATAAAATGCATGAAACTTATGATCAAATATAATAAAATATTATATTTGCTCCTTATCTTAACAACTGACACAAGCCTGAAAAACCAACCCTAAAAAAAATGGAAACCAAACCTTGAAGCCAAATCTATAAACTAAACCTTGATTAAATGATAAAAATAATCTTTGATTATTTTTGACAATATTTAAAAAAAACTTCTTATACTCTTTTTTAAAAATCTTGCATCTTAGTGCGTTTAAAATGAACGTCTTATATTACATTTTCAATATAATATTTTTGTATTTTTATCAGATTTTTGAACATGTTTTTATGTAGGATCATATTTGATATAATACCGAGATCAGTACAAATGTTAACTAATCTATTTGATTGTTCCTTTTCACTTAATTGTAAGAAAAGTGTATTGTCTTTAATGCAATGTTTTTCTATGATATTCATCATCTCAACGAATTTTTCTTTGATGTAATTTGATGTCATTATAATATTTATTATACATTATTTTTTATATCATTTATACAGTGCGTTTAATCTGATTTTTTGTTGTAAATGATGCTGTTATTAATATGCTTTTGTGTCAAAAGATGTCTCCATTTACCGGATAATTTATAGTTATAATTATTGCAAATGACACAAAACCATTCCTTTTTAGATGCATATAAAGTCTTGGACCTTCTTTTTGCATCCATCTTGTCTTTTTCAGTAAAATATCTTCGAACTTCAACCATTTATATATATACTTTAGAAATTTTTATATATTTTTAACCGACAGTTATGGTAAATTTTTAATGTTATATATTTCTTGTGATTCGTTATTTTTTATATATATTTATGACTTTTTTAAAATTATGGTGATTAATATTTTATAGTTCAAGGTTAAACATCTGCATTATTGTCATGGTTTCATAATATTTGGTTCAATACAATAGATTCGAATGTTCTATTGTTTATATTAACTAACCAATCATATTACAATAAACTTTTATACAAACTTTTATATAAACGTTTGTCATAAAATAAACTTTTATTCTCAGAATTGATTCAAGATGCCTAAGTCAATAAGCACGAATTTTATATATGTTGTAGATCCTTCATTGGTATCCAACTATTAAAATCATCATTATATCCTTTCCACTTCACTAAAGCTTGTTTCTTCTTATAATCCCTCCGAATGACTTTATCAATTCTGAATACGTCCTGTTTTGCTTTTAACAGTTCAGGTTCATAAAAACTTCCTTGTATGTCTTCATTATTGAGATCTTTCAATTTGTAAGTAATAGGATTAGTGTATTGTATCTTATCGATGGTAAAAATTTCTTCTGTCCAGTTTGGGGTGTACCCTTTATCGAAAATATTTCTTTTATATTTCGATATTCGAACCTTATCACCTATTTTGAATTTCGGTTTCGGTTTTGATGTTTCCATGTCACCGTATAAATTGAAATATACTAAGCCTTCATTCTTTTTCCTCGAGGCTTCTACAGGTGTCATTTTAATGCTTGAGTGTTTGGTATTATTATACTGTTTTAACAGCTTGGGTAGCATATCGAGGTACGTCGTATTACCTTGAGTAGTGAATTGTTTCCACATTCGGGTTTTAATTGTCCTATTCCATCGTTCACAAACACTACTCTTCTCTTCGTTCTCGGTGGAGTATAGTGTTATACCATTCTTTTCCAAAAGCTCCTTCATATTTTTATTGTAATACTCTTTCCCTTTATCAGTCCAAAGATATTGTGGTTTACGCCCCTCTTTGAATATTGTTTTGAATGCTTGAGTTACAGTTTCACCTTTTTTGTCTTTTAGTGGCACTATCCAACCATATTTACTGAAAACATCCAGTACCATGAGAAGATATCTATATCCCTTGTTCCATTTACTAAACTGTTGCATTTCGACCAAATCCGAACACCATATTTCGTCAATATGATTCACAATAACACGCCGTCGAGTAAAGTTACGCTTTATTGGTTTGTGTAGTTCATTAGCTAATTTTTCTTGCCAGTTTTCCCCACCCGACGGCTTTTTACGTTTTTTGGCTTCTTTTTTTTTATTCCCATGCCTACTTTTGCCTTGGTAGCGATAGTGTTTCTTGCAATAGCATGACCCCATTGTCTGTCCTTCCATGGGATAGCATCAAGTGATTTAACCATTTTCCGGTCAGCCTCATTTTTACACTTAACTTGCTTAGCCTTAGGTTTGTTTGCACATACTGAGTAATCCACGTCATGTTGCATGCTCACGGCGTCCGTTTTTCCTGTTGGTTTTTCATATATCTCCAGTATTTTACCTGTTTTTAGATCCCATTTTACCTGTTTTTCAAGAGGATTTCCGGGTCCCGTATATTTATGTCCTGGCATAACAAAACCCTTTTTGGGTGCTACTTTCAGAATAGCTTTATGGATATCGATACCTTTTCCCTTTCTGTAGTAATCAACATTGTCTTTCACTCCTTTGAAAGCTTGCCCAGCTAAAAGTCTAGCCATAGCACCAAAACTTGGTGCTGGGGTAACAAAATTTGAAGCCATGTATGCTATTTTATCAGTTGTAGATGGTCCTTTATAACGAGCAAGAGCTCCACCACTTTGACTTTTGACAAATTTAGTTTTAGTGATTCCACATTCAACACATTTACATTTAAGCATTAAACGTCCATTTTTAGCCATTACAAATTGTTCAGACTCTGGTATACACTCAGTCTGTTTCTTCTGTTTTACACAATATGATTTAACCATTATATATATATTGATTAGATATTAATCACAGTATTTATTCCTCCATTTTCCTGCTTTTTTATCCCAAACGGTTCCAGAGCATGACGGATCTTGATGCTCACTTGGAGATGTCCAGAATTTCTTTGAGAATAATCCGTTTTTCGTGTTGAAGGCACCTTTTGCGATATCTCCCGACCAATACTTTTTAAATAAATCCTTATCACCACCAGTAATACCCATTATGAAGCTTGCAACGTCTTGAGCTTGTTGAAATCCTGGAATCTTTTCGCCGACCTTTTTGTTAATCGTTTCACCAACTCCTCGCCCCTTTTTCTCACTCACAAAACGAGTTTTAGTAATACCACAAGAAACGCATTTCGATTTGAGCATTAAACGATTGTTTTTTGTTCTCACATATTTTTCAGAACCAGGAACTGAATTAGTTTGTATTTTTTCACGTACACAATACGATTTAGTCATTGTATATATATGAGTTATATATTTCTGAAATAATGTTGAATGAATTTTTCATTCTTCATTGTGTAATATATGTCAAACACTTTCAATAAATTATAATACGAATTCCCCTTATTCATTTCGTTGAGAAAGTATAGACAAAAGTATCCGCATGTGGTTGTATTTATGCTCTGGATCTGATTGTTTTGATGTAGCAATGTTAAATTCTTCTTTTTTGCGTGATCGACTATACCTTGAAATGGAGGCATGCCAAAACTATCAAAATAATTGATTACCTTATCTTTTACATAAGTAGCAACCCAATGGCTTCCCCTCATATATGAGGGTTGAAGATTGTATATAAATAATGCTTGTTTATGGTTATGTGGTACAGTCTCGTCTCTCATTAGTACGTTTTTTATTGGTATATTCAAATATGAACACCATTTTATTAGATCAAAATTACTCATGGGAATATTCTTATGGAATTTTGGCTTGTTTACTTTTTGGGTATTAAAATCTTTTTTTTTGGAACAATCAGACCTCCAGATTTGAGGAACCTATTATACTCATTCCATGATCCAATTATTGGAGGACTCCTATAAGATAATATCTCTTTCTTACTTGGTATTCTGATATTTCCCCCATCCTTCTTTGAAGTGTTATCAGTTGTTGATTTGTTAGTTGTTGACCTTCCTGATCTTGTTTTCGTTTTCGGAGCACTAATTCCAATCATTGGAAAACCAATTCGCGGTGCCCCATGACCGACCCTAATGACCTTTCGAATTTGTGTCTTTGAGATGTTTAAATCAGATCCAACACCTAACTTCTTAGCCTTATTCAATTTATTGATTTGTCGTTGAGTTAGCATTAAACTGTCATTGCCAGTCATATCTGAATTGCTTAAGCGAATAGTGATCTCACTTTTATTTCTATGAGCAGTCAAAAGCTTCCTTCGCTGTCCTTCTGACAGATTCACTTTATGAGAGTGATAAGTTGTCATTACTTGTATATATATTATATGTTATATAATTTCTTGTTTATAAAACGTATACAAAATAGAATGGTTTATACATAATATTCAATTGATTGATTTATACAATAACCAGCTCATTCCCCACCTTGTCAATGACGATTGTCTCATCATAAAGAACGATGGCATGGACGTTGAAAGGACTATCTCCCGCACTATTAGCGTTTAGTTTATATCTGAATATCAACTGCTTTGGGTCTCTAGTTACTCGCTCTGCTTGATATGATAAATCAAAAAAGATAATAGGATAGAGAGAGTTGTAATTTGCCAAGTTGAGTTGTGTACCGCTGTTGTAATCATTCTTTCTCATACCATAAGACATCAAATCATTGAAGATCCTAACTTTGGACTCACTATCATATTCGGTCTCAGGATAATACACTCCGTTACCGTATTCTAATCGACATGTTGTCAAATAACTACCATTCCCACGGTCAAGATTGATATTGTAGGTATCAAATTCATAGGGATTTGCATCTGCATTGTTTGATTTAGCTCGTTGTAGATATACAAAGATAGCCTTAACATTATCAATACTGGATGAGATCTGGAAGAATCCACTGCTATTCGTTGGTGCGGAAACCTCATACATTTCGCGCATATACGTCCAAGTGTTCTTTACCAAGAAGGAACTAACAAACTTATCATATAGGCTGTCCTTTGGAGTCAATTTTGGGACCCATAGAAGGAATCTATTAAGGACCACTCGACCATCAGCTACATCATCGGCCTTTTGAAGTAATTCGGCGTCATTCTGTAACTGTATATTGAACTGGAGTTGCATTGGAAGTAACATTCGACTTTCCAGCTCTTCAAAGAAACTGTAACGATTTAGAGGTATAACAACATTGACATCATTGAGACCTGTCGTCAAAAGTCGCCTAGCCTCAAACCCTGCATTCTGATTAGCATTTGCTATTCTATGGTCGGTATCTAGATACCAAAGACTATTTTTTGCTACTGAGCGACTAAAATCGTCACTATATTCGAGGAGGTTCTTAACGAAAGTAACTTTATGGAGATTATCGGTATCATAAACGATTTTTCCTGCTGATTTAATCATCATGTGGGCAATCAATGAATGTGCTCCATTAATAACTGTGATACGATTTGCCCCCGTTGTTGCTCCATCAGCTAACATTTGCACCTGGAATTGCACCTCGAAATACGCATTATACCAATCGTAGAATGAACTTCTATCGTTAATCGTGAACTTATAGCCGTTTTTAAGTTGGTGCTGATCGTTAGCTGGGACTCGAATAACATCATCGAGTTGAAATCGAACCAACTCGGACCTCTGTAAGTATTCGCTTGTTCTAAAAGACATATATTATTATGTTACATAATTTTGCAATTATGTACCAATTTTTTTAATCATTTTATTCATTTTACTCAACGCCTTCTTTTTACACCTGATCCTGATATTAATCTATTAATGATCATATCAGTACTTTCATTTTTCTGTTGGTGTCTGACAGGTGAGGCATTTACTTTCTGTAAGATTGGGGATAGTGCCTTTTGCCCAGCATTCCGCTTCCTCATATTCCTAAGCCTTTCCATTATAAGGTCTCCGGCTTTTTCTGATGCCCTTTTACCCAGTTTATCACCTGCATGAGAAATACCTGATTTTATCGCCTTCTTACCTAAGGGCTTGACAATTTTTTTAACAACAGACGACATAACACTCTTCATCGGTTTGAAAATGTTATCAACGATAATCCCTGACCCTTTGTGCTTATATACAAATTTACCAAATTTTGGATGGTAAAACCTCTTGAATTCATATGGTTTCATTATATACTATTATGTTATATTATTCTATCCTTTTCAAAATTAATGAAAAAGACGTATCCGCTCCATTCAGGTTAATTAACCGTCTCTTCCCATCTGTGATGTATATTCGAATGCTACTTATCTGTTGCTTATTAACCGGATTAAATGTGACCCTACGAGGCTCGATTGTAAACGAATAACTCGGCTGTAGTACGCTGGTCGAAAAAGTATAAATGATATCCGACTCTTCGCCATCGACTAAAGAAGTATTGACTAGATCGCAATGTATATTTAATATATCGGTATCTTGGCTTAGATTTGGGACTCTTGGTCCAATATTAACCGCATCCTTTAATACCTTTTTATCAAACCCTATAAGGTCGTTGAAATTGCTATGCGTCAAATCAAGTTGATAATTTTGAGATAAAGTGATTGTGACTCGGAATGTTGTTGAATCAAAATCAATAGAGATGGGATATATAGGGTTATCATCATCTCCCGTCTTAGTAATCTCTTTAATATATTCATCAAATTCAGAATAATTCCAAACACCTGCAGGGAAAGTTATGTCTTCAAATTTATTCCCATTATCAGAACTATATTTAATCAGCTGATTACCATATGAGGGATTTACATTAAACCATGTAAATGACATGTTAATAATACGATTGAGACCTATCATATATTGGTAATTGCTATCCAATGTTATAGGCCTGTTGAATTTAGTTGTAAAATTTTGAGGAGTGTTATTCCCTTGATTTTTAACACTATATGATGATAATACTAACTCGCGATCCATATATATAATACAGTTACATAAATTAGACTTTAAAGTACTGATTATACAATTTATTATATTGCGGTCTATTGATTGTCGACATTTTCAATAATGTGTCCAATATATTAACTCCCGTATTCCGCATTTCAACTGACGTATTTCCAGCCATTGTTTCACCGATGATCAATTCTAATATCTTGAGAAGCTGATTTACATCACTGAAAAATATAACGTTCCCACCTCTATGCTTTCTTCTAATCCCTGAACCTTTTTTTTGAATAGTTTGAAGAAGCTTTTTGTTATCATTAATATAAGCTGTTAAAACTTTATTTGAATTATCCAACTGATAACCAGTTTCCTTAGCTTCTTTAGCACTAATCTTTTTTGCTGATAATTTCTTCGTATTGCTTGCTTTGAAACCTTTTAATCTGTTTCGTTCATGGGTTGCTTGTGCAATAATACTCTTCAAATATGTTGTCTTATTCTTTTTATCAACTAATTCTGTTTTGATATCGTCTATAGAAGGTAGATAAAAATCTTCGGGTGTTATTTCATCTTCTGATTCATCTTCAACTTCTATATCATCATCAGCGTCTTCTTCACTTTCTGCTTCTACAATCTCACCTTCATCTTCAGTAAAAGTCCCATAATCAGGCCCTTCTTTTCCAAAAACATCTGAATATCTAGGTGGTTGCTTTGGAATTTGTTTTTGTTGTTGAGGTTCAAAGATATTATCTACGTCCATATCCTCAAAAGGATCAACTTCAGGATAGTAATCTGGAGCTTCCATTTCACCTCTCATCCCCTTTTTGACACGATTTTTGGGTACTTTTGCTATCTGCAAATTACTTTTAATTACATCATCTAATTTACTTGTCACTGGTTTGAATACCTTCGAAAATGACTCTTGGCTTGTCTGCTGACCGATATTATTTTGTGTGATTGCATTTTTAACATAATTGATTTTATCGCCCAAATCAGATTTACTCTTTGCAAGCTCTTTCCATCTAAGTAAACTCATTTTATTTTATATTATTACGTTACATAAAAAATGAAAATTGAATATAAAAATCAACATTTAACATAGCGTTTAACACCTTGTTGAACACCGTGTTTAACACCTTGTTGAACTGAAAATAATATACCCATATAATATAATGAGAATACCGAATTATGACACTGAAGACGATATGGCCTCAAACTTTAGACAACTATACGATTTCATGCCAAATCAATGTTTCCGGATGTTGCTTTCTTCTCCCTCGGGTGGGGGTAAAACCAACCTTTTACTTGATATGATATACCGGCTTTTGTTTTATGATAAAATATATCTTTATGGGAAAAATCTTCAGCAATCGAAATATCAACATCTTTTCAATACCTTTGAACCCATTAGACAAGAGGCTGGTTATTCTGTTATTGAAGCAAGTAATGATAAAATAATACCGCTTGATAAAATATCAGATGAAGGCCAAAAACTAGTCATCTTTGACGATTATCTCAATACGGGATCAAAAAATGATAGCGAAATACGCAACTATTTTACAAATTCAAGAAATAAAAATTGCAGTTGCATTTATTTATCTCAAAGCTATTATAATACCGATAAAACAATCAGATTAAATTGTACTCATCACTGTATTTTCGAATTCCCATCTAATAATGAACAAGGAATGATTTGCAGAGAACTTGGAATCAGTAAAAACGACTATCTCAAAGCAACTGCAGACCCATTTAGCTTTTTATATATTGATAAGCCACGAAAATTCGTAACTAAGAATTTCAATGAAAAAATATAATATAATATAACTGATTGATATAATATGAGTTACTCAAACGGTTTATTACAATCAAATAACACTAATATTACACCAATTAAAGGCCCTCGAGGTGAAAAGGGTGACACGGGAGTCGGCTTTGATGTTACGCCTGAAGGTAATTTCAATTTGAACAAAAAGAGAGTAATAGGGCTAAAAACGCCTGATGACGTTGCGATCGATGATTCAATTGAAAATTATTCAAGGGATCTCGAGACGGCCGTAAATAAACGATATCTTAACCAATTCTTCCTTAAAAAGAACAGAAATGAAACAGTGTTTGATTGTGCCGGCCTTTCATTGCAAAATACCGAAGTGTATTATCCAAGTTTATATAACGATCGATCTGTACCAAACGTAGGCTATGTTAGTGTTGAGGATAACAAAGTAAGGACTGAAATTGATACCAAACTTGCTACTAAGGCTGACAAATCGTACGCTGATAATACATATTTAACGAAGAAATCAGGAGGTGTCTTAGCTCAAAGCCTTCAAAACAAAGCAGACAAATCGTACGTTGATAACACTTTTTTAAAGAAGGTCGTAGGACGCGTTTTGACTCAAAAAATTCTAAGCAAGCTTGATATTCAAGGTAGTAACATGATGCATGCAAATCTCCATATGGGTGGGTATAATATAACCCATCTAAAAACCCCAAACAATGATACAGACGCTGTAAACAAAAAATATATGCTTGATCATGTTGATAGCAGTCATATAACTTCCCTTGGCCAAGAAAACACGTTTGCCCATATAATGGCCGATAGTATCAATCAATTAAGCGAGGAAGATGATATAAAGTTAGGCAGTTTAATCGATCATCCGAATTCATACCATAAGATCAATACGAAAGTTGTAGACAGTAAGCTGGTACTTGACAGCAATAAAGGCTACTACTCAAGCAGATTAGGTATCAATGTATATAGTTTACCAATCAATCGATACACAATGGTTTTCGAGCTATTTTTTCCAGCTGAAATAGATCATGATAGTCTAGATATCGATATTGTATCATCAATCGACAACATCGACAAATCAACTACGCGAGTTTATGATGGATATAGTCGAACAATAGCACAAATTAATAAATATCAGCAACATCCTAATAATTATCTTTATGTTGATATCGTTTTAAAGATGAAATCAGGTAACGCATATGTCCCAAAATTACAAACATATATCGTGATTTATGGAATAAAAGGTTATCAGAGTAACGTTGATCCTAGGATATACGATCAGCTATATTATGTTGAAAATGATAGAATAGCTTTCAATGCATCGATTGATATGAAAACAAAGACTATTTATGGTATTAAACCAGCTACTACTAATGACCAAGCTGTTAATTATGAACAGTTAAAAAATTTTCGGGATAATTTGAAGTCTGATCTTAAATTAAAAATGGATAAAAAAAGAAACATCAGCTATTACCATAAAATTTTTGAGTATTTTTATGATCTAACGGATCCATCTGAATTCATCATGGCAGATAGTAACGGTGCTGTAGTGTCTGGATTAAATGGTAATCTTGTCTTTAATCCCACAAAATTGTTAGAAGATTTTGATCCAAAAAACGGCTTTATGAGTGGTTTCGAAATTAATTTAAATGAAAATGTCACTGAATCCGATGAATGGACTATATATATGGCATTTAAATATGACTATAAAGCCGGTGATAATAAAAGAATTAAAATAAACTTCGACAATGGTAGTAGTTTTGATTTTCCATGGGTGAAATTAGAGTCTAATCAGTTATCACTCGATTATGATTTAGATGTATCTTATGAGCAAATTAGAGATGTTTACATAGGGGTTTATTTGAATCTCTGGTATACTAAAATAGGTAGTCAATTTCGGATCGGTATTTGTAACAATGGTATTAGTCTCGATAAAATTTTCTCGGGGTATACGCTGAATGCATCTAGCCTTCAAATTTCTTCAGGTTACTATATAAGAAGAATAGGTTTTAGTAAAACTGCATATCCAATAAATGGAAAAGAGTATCATAAAATCCAATTTTTAGATAAAACCAACGGTATTTTCTTCGAATAAAAAATGCTTAATTGTATAAACAATATATATATATGAAAACTGCAGATTTAATACATGAGATGCTGAAAACTATTGAACGGTTGATTAAAAATATCAGAAAATTATACAACAGATTTAAAAATAGAAAGAAAACATTGTCTAATCAATAATATATGACAAAACAACGCAAAAATATATTCGAATGGAACCATATTAGTGACAAGTTAAATCAATCGCAAATTCAAGAATTGAAAGAATACTACAAAGTTTATCATAAAAAGTGTTGGTGTTATAAAAAAGCTACAAAAAGCTTTAGAAGGCTGAAATTAATAGGCAATTCGCTGGCTATTTTATTCGCTTCAGGAGGCATAGTATCTTCAATTTCAACTGGTGGTATCAGCCTGATTGCAATCAGCACGGGAGCTTTATTGATACAAGGCTGGCTTCAGCATCAGAATCTCGATTTAAAAATTCAAAATGGAATTTTTGCTTATCAAAGCTATCAGCATTTGCTTAATACAATAAAATTCATGTTAAGAACGGGGGAATATGAACTATCCAATATCTTTTTAATGATGAAAACTACTGACGACTACATATGCGATACCGGTCCAATAATCGATCGGTATCTACTCAAATATGATGATAAATTTACTGAATAATCCGTGCGATCTGGGACGATTTTAATGCTAAAATATTTGCCCAATATCGATTATAAAATTCAAGCGTTTTTCTCGATTTAGTAATACAGATAAAATTGTATGGGATATCGAGCATTTTAAACAGCTGTCTTATAATATATTTCGTTGAGATCATCCTCTTTCTTCTTTTATTTATAGATGGAAGAATAGTATCGATCTCATGAAACACTTTGTAAATCTTATCGCGCTGATTATGAGACAATTGAACTCCATTTTTAATACATAAATCGTTTAAAACATTCTCAATGTGGTATTTACGATGATATACCGATTCTCGCCGTATTCTATGCATATTTTCATAAAAATCAAAATACTCATTGTAATAAATAGAACCATGAACCAAACCGCAATTAATACAAACATTTATACCGTTTTGATTTGACATATCCTGCTTACTACAGCATTGCTCAGCATCCTTGATACCTTTTATCAATAGTTGATCACAGAAAGGGCATATAGGTTCTTTTAAAATTTTTAAATCATAGTGGATTTCAGAATTACAAAGCATTATATATATAACACACATAACTTCACGGAACAGCTGTTTTGGCAGTAAATTTCAGAATAAACTTTTTGAGTAAACTTTTGAGTAAACTTTTGAGTAAACTTTTGTGTAAACTTTTGAGTAAACTTTTTGAGTAAAATTTGTTGAAATATGATTGGTCAATAGAAATCACGTCATTAAAAACATTGTACTCATTAATCATTTATAACTTATGGCTAAAACCGTAAACTGAATAATTATGTATTTTGTTGATCCTTACGAGGCCTTCCCCGTCGTCGTTTCTGGTATTCAGGTATACACTTTAAAAACATGGAAAAGATCATTACAATACATAAAATCTATCATCAAAACATTGAACAACAAAACATAAATAAACTTTATAAATATACCAATCATCATACTTTAAAAATACGCATTTAATACCATCAATATCAATAGTTTCAACCTCTTTTTTAGATTTGATATCAACGATTTTAGAATTATTAACATTAAAACCATAATTTTTAAATTCAGGATTTGGTAATATTATACCAAAATGTCTTTCAATATTGATATATGAATTATAAAAAGATTCAAAAATAAATTTTGTCAGTATGTAATATACAATTGAATCTTGAAGTTTTAAAATTACATTTTTAACATCATTAATAAAAATAGTTTCAGCCTCTTTTCCAGATTCGGTATCAACAACTCCACCGCTATAAGTACAACCGAATTCCGGAAATAACGGATGTAGAAATATTTTAACTCCATCTAACATTATCTGTTCACCTTCTTCAATAAAAGTCATTTTAGGTGATTTTAGATAATCGGTTGTAATTCTTTTTGGTTTTTCATCTTGACTATCAATATGAGTTTGAATTTCATTTGGAATTGTAATTTCATTTAGCAAATCCATTATTATATATTATAAAGAAAATAATTATCTGTTTATACGTTTTTCATGCGTGATATAAAGACAAGTTTATGTAACTTATATTGTATAAGACTAAAAAGTCGTTACGCAGTCATTATACTGCCATCGTTGTTTTGAACAACCAATAATATTTTATTACTGGTTATTTTTAAACGCACAATATATTTATAGTAAAGATATAAAGAAATATCATTTATAGTATAATAAGAGAAAATGGGAAGAAATTTAAAGTATGATAACGACGCTGATAGAATAAACGCTATCAAAAATTCAAAGACTAAGTATATGTTAAATAAGCAATGGACTTGTGATATATGTAATTATAATAGTTCATTAGCAGCTAAATGGACACATTTGAAGTCAAAAAAACATATCAAAAATGCTGTTATCAAAGCAATAGAAGATGATGATAAATTTGAAATAATTGATAATAACAATACACAATAAAACACTTTCATGCACTTTAACAATGACTAAATATATAAATATATCTAGTTATTCAAAAACATGAAATTAAAAAAATAAAAAAAAATAATTTTACTATAAGACACTTAAAGAAATAATAATTTCATATAGTATAAAAAATGAAAACAAATAATTTTAAAAACCCGCTAAAAACTCAAGATGAGATCACATCTAAAAACGCTATTAAAAATAATATCTCTAATTATAATATGGAACAAAATACCATTGATCATAACAATAAACAATTTTTTATAAATAGTGTTGATAACACTCTTGGTGCTACTTCGGATGGTGATATACTCAATATTCCAAAAATGAAAGTAGTAAAAACGGCTATTGATAAAGATGGATATCCTTATATATATATCGCAGAAAAAGACTATGATAACCCTTATAATCTCAAGAAAAAGATATTAGTGAAAGACTTTATATTTAGAACATTTTATAACGAAATTCCTGATGATAAAGTCGTTGTAAATGAAAATGGTGACAAAAATAATAACAGTATTGGTAATTTAGTGTTGATTGATAGCATGACAAAGGCTGAACACAAACTCGTAACCAAACCAAAACCCCAAAACAAACCAATAGTTGAACCAATAAAGAAACCAACAAACAAACCCAAACCCAAACCCAAACCAAAAACTAAAACAATAAGCTTTATCAAACAATTATCCAATGATTACCTAGCTGATGCTAAAAAAATGGGTTTTTCATGGATGGATTTGGTGAAAAAGAGTACCAGACAAGCAGTGATTAACAAAGTACATAAATATCGAAACGATAAGACTTTGGATAAGGCTATACGGGACAAAAACGACAGTATAATACGTGATGCACAACTCAGTCAAATGGAAGATTCAATTAGAAAAACTCACTTTAAACAGATGATGAACAAAATTAAACAACAACACAAGAAGCTGATTAGCAGTCAAAATCCAATTTCAAGAACTAAACTCACAAATGAATTTAATTTCGATGACAGCATTTATGATACAACATCCAATGACCAGCCTCTATTTAAAATAACTGAAATTGGAAATACCGAAAATAAAAAATTCAATGCTTACACTAATGAGTTCAAAATAAATGTACGTAAAAATGCTATAAGCAATAAAAATGAAATTTTTAATGTTTTTGAAAAAATGGTTGAAATGGCAATAAAGAAAAGACAGTTAAAAGGTAATGACAGACTCAGATTGGTAATTTTAAATGATGAATTAAATAATCCTATATCAACAAAAATGATAAAAATTTCTGATTTCAAGTTAAATCAACTCTCAGACATAATCAATACTTTAGAATATAAAGAGATAGATTTAGAAAATTGCATAATAATTATTCAATCTGTCAAAATACCCAGTGGTAAAGGAAGATTATATTTATCAATACAAACAGTGAATAGAAAGCAATGTATTATCACCATAAAAAACACCGACTCAATATGCCTTGCTAGGGCCATTGTAACAGCTTATGCTAATTTACACCCTGAGAATTACACCACAACTCAGTTGAAAGATGGGTTCAATAAAAGCAGAAAACTACAAGAAATTCAAGCCAAAGAACTTCATAATAATGCTAATGTTGAAATTAACGATTATGGAAATTCCTTAGAAGATGTAAATAGCTTTGCATCACATTTAGATATTGAGATTAACATTATCGATTCTGAGCAGTTTAATGAAATCATATATACAGCTAATAATGGTAAAATTAACAAAATTTATTTATACAAAACACGGAATCATTTTGATGTCATAAAATCAATGACAGCTTTTCTAAATGTAGCATATTACTGTCATAGTTGCAAAAAAGCTTATACAAGACGTGATAAACATAAATGCCCCCAAAAATGCCTTTCTTGCTTTAAATATTTCCCAGACGGTAATAAATGCAATGGTAAAGACGTTACCTGTAAACACTGCAATCGTGTTTTTCATGGTAAAAGTTGCTTTAAAAACCATACAAGAAATCGATCGAAAAAAGATGATGATGATTCAGTGTGTAACAGTGTAGCAAAATGTTCAAAATGCAATCAAATCATCCTAAAACCATATATTAAAATACATAAATGTGGTTACAAAATGTGTAATAATTGTAACAGCTATTGTGAAAGCAAACATAAATGTTTCATGAAAAAGATCAAGTGTAAGGGTGGAAATTGCATCAAAGATAACAAAAATCCTTGCAGATTAAATAAAAACATAAAACGAAAAGATTATTGCTACTCATGTAGAACGTATAATGAAAAATATTTATTTTTCGATTTCGAATGTACACAAAACACTGGAACACATGAAGTTAATTTAGCTATCGGCCATGATTTCAATGGTAATGAATCAATCTTCAATGATATTAATAGTTTTTGTAGTGGTATTCTTAATGAAAAATATAAAGGATACACACTTCTGGCTCACAATTCCAAAGGGTACGACTCCCATTTTATTCTTAAATGGTGTATTGATAATGGTTTTAAACCTTACTGTATTTACAATGGTGCAAAAATTATGATGATGGAAATTTCACAATTAAGAATCAAAATAATCGACAGTTTAAATTTTATTCAACAACCCTTATCATCGTTTCCAAAAACGTTTGGCTTAGATGAGCTGAAAAAAGGATATTTCCCACATTATTTCAACAAAATTTGTAATCAAAACTATATAGGAGAAATACCTTCTAAAAAGCATTATGGGTATAATCAAATGAAAACCCATGATAGACAGAAATTTTTACAATGGTATGATGAACGTGTAAAGGAAAATTATTTTTTCGATTTCAAAAAAGAAATAATTGAATACTGTAGGTCAGATGTTGATATATTAAGAAGGTGTATGTTAAAATTCAGACAAGATTTCATGATCCAAGAAAATATCGATCCACTAAAATACATCACAATTGCTGGGGTGTGCATGGCTATTTACAGAGGTAATTACATGCCAAAAGATACTATAGCTGTGGTTGATAATGTTGTTCAAACAGAAAACCATAGTGCAGTCAGTATTGCATGGCTTGATTACATAAGCAAGAAAAATAATATTAAGATCCAGCATGCTTTGGCAGGAGGTGAAAAACTCATCAATAACAAATTAAAAGTTGATGGTTTTTGTAAGGAAACAAATACTGTTTATGAATTTCAAGGTTGTTTCTGGCATGGTTGTCCAGATTGTTACAAACATGATGTTATCAATAATAAGAATCAATGCGATATGGGCACTTTGTATAATAAAACACAAGCTAAAAATAACAAAATAACATCTGCTGGTTACAATCTTATTGAAATGTGGGAATGTAAATTAAAAAATGATAAATGTTTCCAAAAATATTATAAAAATGATTGGAATAGAGAAGTGATTGCCCAACTAAACCCGAGAGATGCTTTCTATGGTGGACGAACAAATGCTGTAAAACTGCTGTATAAATTCAAAGAAGGTGAATGTGGTAAATATGTTGATTTTTGTTCCCTGTATCCATCAGTTCAGTTCTACAAAAAATATCCCATAGGTCATCCTGAAAAAATTATATCGCCAGAAAAATACGATAAGAAATGGTATGGATTCATAAAATGCAAAATTTTACCCCCAAGAGAATTATACCATCCTGTTTTACCTCAGAGAATCAAATGTGAAAAGGCTGAAAAGCTAATGTTCCCTCTGTGTATATCATGTGCTAAATCAAAACAACAAGAAAGATGCCAACATAGTGAAAATGAACGAGCATTTGTAGGCACATGGACAACAGATGAGGTCAATAAGGCCATTGAAAAAGGCTATAAAATTATAAAAATATATGAGGTTTGGCATTTTGAGAAGTCATCCGATGATCTATTCAAAGGTTATATAAAAAAATTCATGAAACTAAAACTTGAATCAACGAAATATAATTTTAAAAATGACAAAGAAGAAATGATATTCAGAAATAAAGTCAAAACGAATTTAGACATTGAATTAGGTGAATTACATGAGAATTCGGGATTACGAGCTATTGCTAAAATGTGTTTAAACTCACTTTGGGGTAAATTTGGCCAACGGAATAACATGAATCAGTGTAAATACGTAACTGACATAAATGAATTTTACCAAGTTGTTCTCGACGATACCATTGATAATTTAAACATAAATTTCATAAATGAAGAAATGGTGCAAATGAGTTACACTTACAAGGATCAGTTTGTTGATAATAGCTATAATACGAATATATACATTGCATGTTTTACAACTAGCTCAGCTCGGCTGATGTTGTATGATAAACTTGACTTTTTAGATGAAAGGGTGTTATATTTTGATACCGATAGTATTGTGTATATTGAATCCCAGAATGGTAAGACAATAGAAACAGGGGATATGCTAGGCGATTTAACGGACGAGTTAGATGGTGATGTTATAAAAGGTACCTTCGTAAGCGGTGGTCCTAAAAACTACAGTTTCACATATGGCGATAATAAACAAAAAACCGTCATTAAAGGTTTCAGAATAAACCATGAAAATTCACAGATATTAAATCACACGAATATGATTAAAATAGTAAAGAACGAAATAAAAGAGCTTACATTAGTAAATGAAAATAAAATAACAAGACAGAATAAACAAATTGTAAACAAATATGAAGAAAAGGTATACACCTTTGGATATGACAAGCGCGCAATAAAATACATATCAGATACCAATAATATAGAAACATATTCATATGGATATTAATTTGACCTAGGGTTTGAGCAGAGCGAGCGATTTGACCCATATAAGACAATCCCATTCGAACGCAGTATAAAAAAAGTTTGAAAAAGAGTATAAGAAGTTTTTTTTATTTTGAACCTAGGGTTGAGTTAGGGTTGGTTTTTCAGGCTTGTGTCAGTTGTTAAGATAAGGAGCAAATATAATATTTTATTATATTTGATCATAAGTTTCATGCATTTTATAAATAAAATACTATGAAACGCTCCGCTTGTGATCCTACATAAAAACATGTTCAAAAATCTGATAAAAATACAAAAATATTATATTGAAAATGTAATATAAGACGTTCATTTTAAACGCACTAAGATGCAAGATTTTTAAAAAAGAGTATAAGAAGTTTTTTTTAAATATTGTCAAAAATAATCAAAGATTATTTTTATCATTTAATCAAGGTTTAGTTTATAGATTTGGCTTCAAGGTTTGGTTTCCATTTTTTTTAGGGTTGGTTTTTCAGGCTTGTGTCAGTTGTTAAGATAAGGAGCAAATATAATATTTTATTATATTTGATCATAAGTTTCATGCATTTTATAAATAAAATACTATGAAACGCTCCGCTTGTAATCTAGGTTAGGTCCAGCGCAAAAATTCAGTTTTAGATCAAGCGCAAAAATTCAGCACTGGAAGTAGTATGTACTAAATCTCTGTGGCAAAAATTTTTGCCTCAGAGTGTAGTACATTACTACTGACTATGATAAAGAAAACGGACTTCGATATATGAAGAGTTTTAATTGTCGATAGGAGTCTTACCAAGGCGGCCGATCCTGAAGACGAACCATTTGCCATTCGTGTACTGTTGTACGGATTCAGTACAGGGCCTGTCACCGAAGTAAAACTTCCTCCGGCACGACATAAATTCTCACAAACAGATTTGCCAATGATGTGTCCACCAGCGTCCAATATCCGGGTCACAACGGTTGCGTCAATATCCGGGATAAAGCCTTCTAGCATCCGGGAACCGTTCATTAAGGGCACTCCCGCTACACACGTGTTATCTTTGATGGCCACTGTTTTTCCTTTTAGTTTACCGCTTGGTGCTCCTTGGATATCACAACGCCAGGACCTGCAAAGATAGACAAGATAAGCGTATGTTTTCTAACACAAAAAAGGGAATTCTTATCCATTATAATCTTTGCTCAAGAGTCATTCTTGTCTGTGTTAATAATACAAGATTATTTATTTTTGTTTGCAGCATGGTGGGCGAATAAAACGTAGAAAAACCGATCGCGATTGAAAGTAATTTCTTGGCATTAGAACGATTTTACGATTTTATCACAAATATACCAATTGTAAGACTACCTAGTCTGTGCGAGTTCGGCATTAATATTCGACGCTCGTGTTTGTTTAAGGGCGCGTTCGCTTGGGAATATTCTGGAATAAGAATGTATTCCGGAATATATTCCGGCTATTCTGCTCCTGGGAGCAAAATAGCCGGAAAAGAAATCCAAGTATTCTGGAATAGGAAGAGCAGCCAAACGCTAACTCGCATTATTCCAATTATTCTTATTCCAGATTGATCCCAAACGAACGCGCCCTAAGAGAACTAGTAAGGGCACACCAATTTAAAGTCGCTCCTTAATCATACAAATTACGAAGAGTTCAGCCCATTTCAGGAAGCACTGCACTGTTTCACTCACCAGGCATTGTAAGGGTTGTCCTCCTGTGCTGGTCTGTAACCTGGAGTCCGAGGATAATTTACTGGAAGCTTGGGGTCTGGTAACTCGTACAGTCTTTGGTAGGTATCAGCCAAAGTGCTAGAAATAGCCTCTGAAAAAAAAAAATGAATTCAGTTAACATTAGGGAGAGGGAGTAAGATGCCCTTTGAAAGGAGCGATTTTAAACGGTTAAGGAATTTGATCACCTGTAGAAGCGAACAGTTAAGTTTATGATTTTTTTTACGATTTCAACCAATATGGAGCGATTTCTCGGGTCCAGCAGCAGCTCTCTCTCTCTCACGCCATGTCTCACATGAATGACTCTCAAGCCAGGGGCACCCATCGAGAAAATAGTTCAAAACCACTTAAAGATAGCACCGTTGAACGTATTTTAGTATTTAAACGGTAGATCGATATAAGCATATTTTTATCCCCTAAAATTTTTTTATCTGTTCGGATTTCCAAGCTGAAAGTCTAGTGATCCGAAAGTTATAGGGATCAAAACTTACCTTTTCGAAAAAATTCCAGCCAGAGAAAGGCTCCCGAAAATTCTAGGTGACCTTTTTAGAGTTAAAATCCGTTAAAAATGAACAATTATACCATTTTTTAGATATTCGAAAATCCTAGGAAAGGCAGGCAAGCAAAAAAATTACAATGAATGTTCCGAAAATTCTAGATCTCAAATCGTCTTCCGAACAGATATTTTAACGAAATATTCCGTTGGGTGCCCCTGTCAAGCCTTCGAGAGAACAGTAAAACAAAGACCAGGAACAATGCCCCCTAGCCCCCAAAACAATAACAACTGCTACACTAGAGGACCAGTAGAATTACAAAATTACGCTAGAGCTACTACACTAAGGAATTGTCAAGCAAGTGAAAACAATTAATGCAAAAATAATACAATCTAGCTACAATTTGGTTTGCTGCATTCATCTGACCACATCATTTTTTCAATTTTATATGTTTACAGTGGTCATGCACTTAGCTTCATATCTCAACGAGATAGCTAGTTTACAGGCATGCCACTAAAAAAAATAAAATGAACATAACAAGGTTAAAAATCCAAACTGGCAGGAGGCAGACCAATTGGCTATATACAAAGCGTGGTCAAGGATTTGAACTTGGGACAACCGAGAAACCAATCCAGCTAGTGGCAAGGGCAGGTCTTGAACCGGGGACCTCCGGATTACAACACCAGCGCCCTAAACCACTCGGCCACGCTTGCCATCTGCCACAAATACACCCACATTCATTTATTGAATGTAGAGCGTACTATCTATAAAAGTGATAGTACTATAAGTCAATGCTATATATCATAACATCATACTTTGATATCCCTTCAGTTCAGTTTCATCCACATCTAGACCCAGGCCTTGCGCTATTTCTTTTAAACGCGATAAACTGGGTTCACGAACAGCAGGCTCCTTGTACATAGCTTGACCTACAAGAACAAGAAATAGATATTGAGTCAATAATGACTGGTCATATATACAAGTATTATTCGCTCCTATTACTTGAGGGTCTGAATGGGGGGGGGGGGGGTCCACATGTCGGTAGTCAGTTAAAATTTTATTACTTTGTCGGTTGTCAGTTATCTTTTTCGCCCTTTGTCGCTAGTCGGGTATGAATTGGAGGGTCCTCATGTCGGTAGTCAGTTATAATTAAATTATTTTGTCGTTTGTCGGTTATATTTTTCGCCCTTTGTCGGTAGTCGGTTAACCCCATTCAGACATTAGCTTAATTCATTTTTATACACTTCCAAGAAGTTTTTATTTTTCTATTTTGTATCTTTATTTCGTGGCGCACCTGAAAACTAGCTTTTTAGCTAAGTGTTGCTGACCACGTTAAAAAAAGATTGTATTGTATTGTATTGCATAGACCCTCTTACTTGTATCAGTAGCAGATTCTCGTAATAGTATTATTTTCTCCTAAAAAGTGTTATCATATTTGCTTCTTTAAGTGTCGAGAAACAAACATTAAATAATCCATCAAATAATTATCGCGCCGGTATATCGTACATGACATTCCTAAACCGCGCGTCGAAGGACTTCGAGAAAGTCAATGCCCGTATAGTAAACAATTAAGATGGTAACCAGTTTTGTTATTACCATGCATTACCGGTATTTTATTATCTTCTTATGCGCGTAATAGCAAAACTAGCTGGTTTAGACCACGCGTAGTCCCGCATTTCAAGGCGAATGGGTGAGCAAGAGGGGACGCGACGTGCGTGGGCGCCTCGCGCGTCGCACCTCCTCGTCTCGGGGGTGTCGCGCGCTGAATCAAACTCGTTGATCATTTAATTTCGCGACCTTCAAGTTACAAAGCTTTATGCTAATCAACAGATTCAATCAAGACAACCAATATTTACACTAACACGTAAATATGTCCAGCACTGTTCCGCCCGTATCCAAAATATCGAAAAACCAATAGATGTTAACTTTAATATGATCGCTTCCCCGCGAACAGAATGGCCTATGACGGTAATAGCACTGCTTTATTCAAATCATTTTGAATTATATTGTAGATGTAAAATGAGGCATAATATGATCGGATTAATCGATATATTGAACAAAAATACAAGAACTTACCTTTTTCACTCCGCTAGCGATACATTCGGCGCTATATAAAACTGGACTATTCCATCGTGGCGACGAAGCTTGGTTTTAGGTAACTGAAATTATAAATTCAAAATAGAGCTTTGTTGATTAGAATAATAAAAGTCAAGCTAAAAAGGAATTTCATAGAAAATAAAGTGAATTTAACGTCTTCTAATCGACTGATGAAGCTAGTTCGAATTATATTCGACAAGAAAACAAAGTGTAAACCTTCTCTTCGTTCACGTCTCAGATCAGTCAGATGCTCAATTTGTTAAGCCGGCGTCACGCAACGCTTCCGATCAGATAAGAATTTATAATAGTGGATTCATGGAACACAGGATTCCCGGAATGTTACTTCACCTTCCAGTATAAACGCTTAATCGACAGTTTTCGTTTTTCGATGCCATCAATCATCTAAGCTGACCTTTCAACTTCAACTGGTTGAAAAGGTCACGTCTGTCAGTTGTGATAGATCGATCGATTTCTATCCATTTTGTTTGTCAGTCTGTTTATCACGGTTCATTGGCAGTCGCAGTGATTACGATTCGATTCCCTGGTGGCAAAAACGCCATTGTTATTTAGGTTTTCGCGTGTTTAGGTGTTCGCCTAAAAGCAAACCGGAATACTGCAATATAGCTGAGATTACTAAGGCCAATTAAAAAATACAAATATTTCTCGTCCCTGCCTCCCCTCGCAAGTTCGCTTCTGGAGAGTTTAACGATGGAGGAAAAAAATCGATATTCAAACAACACAAGAAAGGAATGCAAAACAATGTGCGTGTTTTTTTTTTTTAACTTGGCCCAATTAGAGCACTTTCCATTTTGTTTAGAATTGCACAAAAACTGCACCCCTCTGCCGTTCATGGTAGACTTCTGAAGACTACAGACTGTAAATTGAAGACTCATAAAGTATATCATGGAGTTATCATTATTGAGAGCCAACCATGAACAGGCTAACTGCAGTTGGAGTCTGCAAGTCTGCAGACAGACTAGACAGCCAACCGTCCTCTCGCAGTCTCTTATCACTCCTGTAACCACGCGCGATTCTCGTTCGCTTTGCGCCACGCTCGTCTCGCGTACAATACCCACCTCAAAAAACAGCGTGACTGTGACCGGACCTGCGATCACGCTGACGTACTTCCGGCTGTCGCTTCTGAAATACGTTTGCGTTCGCAGGCTTGCGTGACTGTGGAATATATTTTAAAACTTACATCAAAACGAGCTAAGGGGGAAGCAGATCAAATACATGACGATGGCATCGCCCACGGAGAACAAGAACGGTAAATGTTGATTGCGATTTAAAGATTTATAGATTGGTTTGGCGCTGGGGTGTTTTATTAACGCGCCTGAAAAACTCAGGGTATATTTTTTATGAGACACGACACCGACTGTGACTTTAATTATAAACAATGCTTTTCTGTGTGACTACAACGAATTTGTAGGATTTATTTCACTGATATTGCTTTTTCCCATGTTATTATTTGCTTTATAGAAACAAAAATGCATTTTTGGAACTGTATGGTCTTTCGTGCAAACTGATATTTTATATCCCCAGAGGTTCAAACGTTTTCGATCGATTCCGTGCCATAAGCCGTGATGTTTGTATGTTTATTCATAAGCAAGCTTACTCACAAGATCGACCATAGAAGACGAAGAATTTAGATTGTTTAATTTCACAGGCAACTGAGCTGAACTTCAGTCAAGATACCAATATAACTGATCGGACTTGCCGGGCAATAATTATTGATCGCGTGACTTCAAGGAATTAAAATGTTATGTTCCTCGCGATAATAGATCCTTGCACGTTTTTGTTTTGTTTTCGTTTTTATCTCTTGATGCTGCCGCTGGCTATGTAGCGAAAATTCAAATGCACCTCAAAATTAGAGAAAATAGCCAAGTTTGTGAGTCGCATCTTGTATAATTGAGAAGTTAAAGACGCTTGTCTATGTATGCTGGGGGGAGGGGTTATCCCCCACCACCACCCCCAGCATACAAACTCTAAAATTTCCCGACATTGTGGAATTATATTTTCGCCATTTTACGAGATATCACTCTCAAACTTGGCCATTTTACTAATTTTTAGGTACTCTTTCCAGTAGTTTCGACAGATTTTCGCTACTTGACCAATATATTTTTTTTTATTAAAGGACTTTACGTTTGCCCTTGCCCTACATGTACGTCAAGAATCAGCTTTAAAAAGATACTCGCCATGTCCACTCCAGAAATTCTTGCTTTTAGCTGAGGTGGTTTCATAAAACGATTAAGGGGTTGAACGTATAAACACGAGCATGTAACATGCGCTGCACTTTACCGTTTGTGGGTTTTAAATATATTATCGACTCTTATGTAAATTTGATAATAAACACGGAAATCACGTGAAACATGAAGTACACCTAGGCATAATTATGTTCTTTGTTTTCGTCTTTATTGTTATTGTGCTGTTATACACAGCATGAAAACATTACTTTACTGTATTGTAAAGCTCAAGTAAAGCTGGCGTAAATTTGGAATTTTATCAGCTTTACGCCACCTTTACATTTTTTTGAAGCCGACCTTTATGCCAGCTTTACGCTCAAGTATAAAAATAGATAAAGAGACTCCTTAACACCAACTTTAAATAACATTTACTCACGGTACCGTAAGGTTGGTTAAACCACCTTTAACAACATTTAAAGCTGATTTCCAGTCCGTACTGCGCAGACTCGGGGTTTGTTTTCGTTTTTGTTTTGAATTCGTTGAAACGTTACACTTCGGTGACAGCATACATGAAGTTTTTTAGTCCGCCATTACAGTTCGTTTACTTCAAGAATTTCCGATGAGCTGAAACGTCGGTTTGAAATAGCGTCAAGGTTCCTCTACTCGTTATTTTTTGTTCTGCAAGGATATCTGGCGTTAATAATGAAGAAAAAGGTAAGTTTGTCGCGGAATTTTTAGTTTTGCTTGTAAACATTCCTTCGTGTTGGGCTCCGATAAACATTGCAGCCGAGATTGCGCAGTACGGACTGGAATTCATCTTTAATTGATGGTTTAAAGTTGGATTACCAACTTCAATTCAAATTTTTATGCTGTTGTTATTCTCGTTGTTTTTTTAGGTCAAGCAATGTACAAGGAGCCTGCTGTTCGTGAACCCAGTTTAACACGTTTAAAAGAAATAGCGCAAGGCCTGGGTCTAGATTTGGAAGAAGCTGAACTGCAAGAATATCAAAGTATGTCAGTACAAAGTTCATATGTTTAATCAAAGGGAATACACCGCAGGCAGTCTCCCTTACTTTCCTTACGTTACTTCAAACGAGCTATTATTGATATGATTGAAGGCCTAGCGTTTAAGCGACAGTAATAACTCAGATCTTGTTTACCTTTTTAATTTTACTTGTTTAATTTCTTCAGAGGCTATTTCTGGCACTTTGGCTGATACCTACCAAAGGCTGTACCGGTTACCAGACCCCAAGCTGCCTGTGAAATATCCTCGGACTCCAGGTTACAGACCAGCACGGGAAGACAACCCTTACAATGCCTGGTGAGTCAAACCAACTAGAGTTTGATCTAATATCCTTCCTGCATGTTGGACGGTTTCTCCTTATTATCCAATTCCAGAACGAAATGTGTATCCATCACATTCAATAGAAGACTGCCTTTAAGGTGGCTCGTGTATAGTTTAGATATTCCGGTCTTTGACATTCTGTTGTTGAGGTTTAACTTTCAGAACATCCTTGTAAAGGATTTACAAATAAACAAATCGGAGTCACTGTGACGTTAAAATTTGTTTCCATGGCAACTACACAAGTGGTCAAAGATACCTTTTTTGACAGTTTGAGGCTAATTACTCTAAAACTAGACGGTAAAAGTTTTTCTTTTTCATATATTTTTGTCTAAAAGACAAAAGATAGTCAAAAATTACCAGTGCCACCTTAAATTTATGCAAAATAGCGTAGTCCGGAATCCTTTTGACAGATGTCTTTAAAAGTTTCCAAAATTGTTATTTTGTCGATTGGATAAAACATATGTGGAAAAGAAGAACTTTCACCGACCAGTTTTTGAGTTATTAGCCTCGAAAGGTCCAAAATAGTGTATCTTTAACGTCATATGACGTTACCATGGAAACGTATTTCGACGTTACTATGACCTCAAATTGTTCATTATTAAATTTTGTTTACGTTTCTGCCAAAAGATTGTCCTTAACGTTATTGGTATAACTGTGATAGAATACCAAAGACGGGCATGTCTTCTTTGCAAGGGACGAGGCGCGATCGAATAAAAAGGACTAAAGACGGGTTAGTGAAATTCGGCCTGGACCAACCAGCCAGCGAGGTCCAATCACCGGAGGCTTTCGCCTTAGAGATTTTGATCCGCTTAAAAGAGTTGAGTTGACTGTACAAGATTTATATTTGCAGGGCCTGGCGCTGTGACATCAAAGGAGCACCAAGCGGTAAACTTCACGGAAAAACAGTGGCCATCAAAGATTGCGCATGTGTAGCGGGAGTACCCTTACAGAACGGTTCCCGGATGCTGGAAGGCTTTATCCCGGATATTGATGCAACTGTTGTGACCCGGATATTGGACGCTGGTGGACACATTATTGGCAAGTCTGTTTGTGAAAATTTGTGCGAAGATGGAGGAAGTTTTACTTCAGTGACAGGCCCTGTACTGAATCCGCACAACAGTACACGAATGGCAAATGGTTCGTCTTCAGGATCGGCCGCCTTGGTAAGACTCCCATTTAGAATCTTATTCATCTTTTTTTAATTTAAAAATTCTTTTGTATTATTTAAAAATTCTATCACACCTCTCGGCGAATATTAAGATCAAGTTCTCGGCTCCTTCTGGCGACGCCAAAAGCAATATTGAAAACATACTGAGAAAGAGCGTTTGCTGTGGCGGCCCTAAGACGGTGGAACACGATCCCATAGAACTTAGATCAAGTACTTCCATTGACATTTTTAAGAGACATTTAAAAACGTACCTTTTTAAGCAGGCTTTCTAATTATTTTATTTTTAGGTACATTTGAACTATATTTGCAAATATCCGTTTTTTTAAATTTTGTAGGGTTTTTAACTTTTTAATATCATTTTATTAATATTTTTAATGTAAAGCGCCATGGGCAATTAGTGGATTTCTGCGCTATATAAGTCCTTTAGTAGTTTATTTTAAAAACTTCATGATATATCAAAGTCATCACTCTTTGATTGACACTAAGTCAAACCCGTTTCTGATAGGTCGCTGGTGGTCAGGTGGACATGGCATTAGGAGGAGATCAAGGGGGTTCCATAAGAATGCCTGCTGCAGCATGTGGCATTGTGGGACTAAAACCCACATACGGGTTAGTTCCATATACGGGCATCATGTCTATAGAATTCACATTGGATCATACGGGACCTATGGCCAGGACTGTTTACGATACGGCTTTGATGTTAGAGGTAAGACAAGGTGTAAAAGCTCAAATAGAATGTCACTTGATTTAATTTTAAAGCGACAAAGAAAAACTAGTTCCTCCATAAGCATTCACGGTACTAGATTTTCTTATTTTAGTTTTTTATCTTTTCTTAGGTTCTGGCCGGGCTTGATGGAGAACTGGACTCAAGGCAGCCACGAGACTTGTCTGTCCCTGAATCGTATACATCAAAGGTATTATAACCATGTTCTTGTATCCAAAACTAAAAACATTTCTGTATTTTCCCAGTTCTTGCTGCTGTTGCTATTATTTCTAGGATGCCCAGAAAGCGTCACTTACTGTCGAGCATTCTTTAATCTCAGTTAACAGGTGAAATATCACATTTAAAACTCGGCATATTGAAGGAAGGGTTTGGACTTCCCAGCTCCGAAGCTGATGTGGATGAGCTTGTAAGAAACGCCGCTGACCGCCTCGGACGTGAAGCAGGCGCAACAGTAGAGGAAGTGTCCGTCAAGATGCATTATGATGGTATTAAATCTTTATTGTGAATCATATTACATACATAATATTTAACACAAGTTAACGTCTGATGAACTGAAAGTAACGATGATAAAAATCGCTGTTGCAAAGTAATCTAATGCGGCAAAAATTTGCAATTGTAAGAGGTTAACTATTTCGGAAAACTGAAGCGAACAGTAGATCAGATTTGAGGAATTCAGACGTACCTTCAGTCCGACGGGCAGATACATGTACAGACAGACAGACAGACTGATAGTCTGCAAGCAAGTCAGTCAGTTAGTCAGTCAGTCATTTCATGTCTGAGTCAACCAGTGACTCGGACATCACTCAGTCACTCCAGTCAGACAGTACGTTAGGTAATGAGATAATAAGACAGTCATGCAGTCAGTCAGTTTGTCCGTCTGTCATTTAGTCAGTCAATTAGCCAGCGTAGCTTGGCGTTCTAGTCAGTCGGGGAGAGCGAGAAATTGCGCGCGCGAGCTCCGCCGTCGCTTTGCTCGCGTGCGCGATTTCTCGCTCTCCCCGACTGACTAGAACGCCAAGCTACGCTGGCTATCAGTCAATCAGTCCGTCAGTCACTTAACCAACCAATGAGTCAGGTCAGGCTACTCAGTACTTGCCTGCCTGGCTGACAGTCTATCTTAGAATTAGTCTTGCGGTCCGATACATTGTAAGTTCTACAATGGAGCAAATGACCGTATCAAAATTATTGCTTTCATTTCCCAGGTCTTGAGATATTTAAGGCTATTCATTTTGAAGGAGCAACACGAATGATGCTAGATGGAGCAGGTATGGTTCTTATTGATTATTGCTTCTTTACTTTACAATTATTGTTCCCTGGAGTAAGTTATATGCAAGATAATAATTTAAAATTAGCTTCGAGTAAGCCCCGGAATGGAGGAGGTGGTGGATTGATACTCTATTATATAAGCTAAATAGGTATGTACGACCTCAAAAAAATATTGTTATAGAGTCGGTTACTTCTGTAATAAGGTTTACATTTGGACTATTGCGGTCAGGAATAGGGCATGGTTTGTGCACTCAGTAGAATCACTGATATCTTATTAGACATTGTGTATCGCTGTATATTTTTACAAGTCATGCAGAATTATATAAATGACGAGTAAAAATGTACAGTCGCACTAAAATCAAGAGATTTATCATACAACGTTTTTTTTTTTTTACCCAAGACGAAGACTCGCCACGTTTTTTAATCTTCAGCGCGGTCTGGGGGAATGAGACGAGTACAAATATCGTGAGATATTTATACTCATTCCGCGCGTTGTTTGTACTTTACGAAGCAGAGCTGGATAATAAATCACAGTTATTATGGCTTTTAGAAGTCTTAGAAAGTCACTGTCAGTTTTGTTTGAATACAATGTTTTGTGGCACAATTCTTTGTCATGTCCAGTGTAGAAACAATGGATGGATACAATTGACACTTTCAAAGGCTGATTTTTTATCGCTGTTTTCTTTCCTTATTTTTAGGTTTTGGTACAAGTGCGAAGATGTATTATGACACTACTCTACAAGAAGCGTTCGCTCGTGCTCTGAAGGCGCATCCAAACGATCTGCCAACCACTTGCAAGCTAACCTTCATTATCGGACGCTATCTTTCATCGGAGTACAACGGCACTTTTTACAGCAAAGCGCAGAACTTAGGACGAGAGCTGTGTAAAGCTTATGATAAAGTTCTTGAGGAATATGATGTGTTGTTGATGCCGACAACTCCAATGAAAGCACCAACTTTCCCGTCGGCAAATCCATCGCTTGAAGGTAAGAGAAGAATACACAGGGAGCTTGATATGAATGTCCAGCAGCCTCCAAATGTGCACAAGATCTCCCCCCTTCCCCCACTCCCCTTTTCTCTCCCCCTTTTAGCCGTGTAATGGCTCCTTACCCTCCCCCCTCTCCACCGACTTTACCCTCCTCCCCCTTTCTTTTAAGCACCTCTGGACACAGGAAACACAGGTCTCCGCACACGTGGCGATATGTTGCAGCAACCTGTAGCAGCGACAAAATCATGTGCTGTTGACACTGAGGGGCCGGGACATGTGGCAGGGACGATTTTGCGGCAGTTTTATCCCTGCGACATGTTGCACGGATTTCAACTCGATGGACTGCGTGCAAAATGTTGCATGGACAAATTGTTGCAAAAATTCGTGTTGCACGCGCCAAAAATTATCAGCACACACGTGGGGATGTCGCTGTCCCGCTACATTTTCTTGCGTGTGTACACATTTTGATTTTGTCGCTGCTACATGTCCCCGCTACGCGTCCCTGCTACATATGTCCTCTTAGTGTGAACAACACATTATTTTGTCGCTGCTTCACGTTGCTGCGACATGTCCCTGCTTCTTGACCCCACGAGTGCGGAAACCTTTATGGATAGAAATTTATCTTAGAACTCCTACTGGCTAATGTGTATATTGAAGTTAATGTCATGCCTAACCTTTCAGACATTCTCACTTTCAACAGTAGTTTACGTATATATATCTTTCTCCAACTCGTTCGTTTTCCAAACGAATGATCTAAAATGATTTTTCCATTTTTTTTTTTTCAGAGTATTTGGTAAAGGGGTTTGAAAGTATCCCAAACACCTGTCCTTTTGACGTCACAGGCCACCCAGCCCTGTCAATCAACGCCGGCTTCAGTGATGGCTTACCAGTTGGTATGATGATTGTGGGAAGAAAGTTTGACGAGGCCACTGTTCTTAATGTCGCCTACGCTTACGAGAAGATAAGAGATGCTTCTAATTAAATGACTACCGTTAAGTTTCGGTTCGTCTTTCATGGCTCGAAATGAACTTGATTTTGTAATTCACGTGATCTACTTATTAGATATAAATACACTTAAAGAGGTTGAAAATTGTGCGCCTGTTAAAACTGGCTTTTCAGAAACACTACAGACACTACGGGAGATTGAATAGTTCAGTAACGTAATCGAGTTTATGTTAAGGTAATAGTAAACGCGCCCAAGTGCTTCTTGAGTCATTTATAACAACAGGCGTAGCACAAGGAGTCGCACTCTCGAGTGTTTTTAGAAAGTAAAAGTGCCGTACATAACTCAGAAATACACGAGGATCAGACTTTCTTTCAGATTGTCACGCGTTTGTCCTGTTAATGATTGCATTGGAATGCGTGACGAACCCAAACAGTGACTACGTAGAAGGCTTGCCATTTTGTTTCACACTTGATAAAAAAAAAAAACTGTACCAGGCCAAGAGCCGTACGCGTCGGAAGCTCTGACACACCCAGAAAGCTAGGTAGAAGTCCGTAATTTGTCTTTGCAAATTAAAATAGCGTTTAATAAAATGTCTCTTCATGTCCTGGAAGTTTTGTTTTTATTTTCGTTCTTAAGACTTGTTTTTCCAACAGTTTTTAAATTTGCTGTGACCAAAGTTATACGGTGTGTTAACTATCCAAGCATATTCATTCTATGGGCGCTCACTTGTCAGGTCTCGTCTTCGACGAGAGCGCAGCTTTCCCCAATACCCACAACACAATTTTGATTGCACAATGTGACAATGTCACTTGAATTTTGGTTGGTTACTATCCCAAGGAAAAAGAGGAGCTTCCCCCCCCCCCGGCAATGACGTAACCCCCACCCCACCACTAATTACCTCAGCCGCCTAAATCAGCCCATGCGTCATACATTTTTAAATGTCCACCATCTTATAGTTTCTAATATTTTAAAAATGTAGCAAATCATTTCTTGACTACCTTTTTTAAGTGAAGTAAGTTTAAATTCCGTGCGGGCACTTTGGGCCCTACCCTAGAGCAGTGCATCAGTCAGCAAACATGAGATCCCTGAAAAAGTTCCTTTCAAGTCACGTATACGTCATTGATGACCTCGCCACTTTACTCTCTGTAAACAACTGCATTATTTTTTATGACAGGGTAACACACGAAGTAATTAAACAATGTACACACATCAATGCAAATGAAACGGTCGTGTAATTAAAGCGAAAACGCTTGTGAATTTTTTCATCCTAGCCTAGAAACCGGTGAACCGCGGATAACAACGGCATGGTGAGTAATAATCCTGATAATTTTTATAACACGTTTCCCAAGATCCTTTGTGAGAAAGACATTGGATGACTTCCCTACTTTGCAGAAAGTTATATAAGTTTAGGCTAACAATAAAAGTAGTCAGTCTCTGCAGATTTCTACAACAACAACGACTTACCCATAAGAAACTATTTTCACTCTTTTCCAATTGTTCATAGGTTATCACTTAATTTTGAGGGATCGATCATTGAATATGAATCATCGAAATATTCCAAAAATGGTTTTTAAATTCACACAGACTTTCCATTTGAAATTACGCCGAGTTTGCGATCGCCCAGATCATCAGTCTTAGCAAATTCCACTCACAAAGCATAAAAACTGTATTGGTCAGGAAAGGGCATTGATGAAAAAATTCAAAAGAAAAGTGATTGATACGAACTAGCTCTAACGTCGTGAAGTTAGTCCGTTCTATGGTACTGCAGACCAGTTCATCCCTTAACATTTATACTGATATATAAAACCAGAACTTAGCTAATTTGTCATCAAATCCTAATGCATATTTCCTATTACTACCCATCCTAAGCCCCGCTTCCTACAAGTGTTAAATTACGCACGTTGCTGAATGCAAATTCTATATATTGTAGTTATAAGTAGCTGCAGTATGCCAAGTTGTATTTTATTTTGTTACTTTATTTTTAATTTCGAAAAGAAAAAAATATTTGTAGTCGGGTTCATCTTCCTGGCGATGAAGGAATTTGTGAGTGCATTTAAAAGTTAAATAGCCATTTGATCGAATCGCGACATTCTTTGTAATGAGTTTTTATTGTTTGACATAACTCACCATGAAAGTTATAATGAATTATCAGTTTTGTCAGTCTTTAAAATAACTCTAGAAGAAAACCCTTTTGCAAATAATTCGAGGACAAATTCTTGCGAGTTCTACAGTCGTCCTTGCGTGTTCTTTACGTCATCTTTTATATTGGCAAACTAAATAGCTCTTTTGGAATGTTTGCCAACTAACAAATATTATTTAACTAGTGTATACAGAAAAATTCCGATAGGCTTTTGTTTACGTCATTTCTGGCGTTCTTTTTTATGGCGGGGGGAGGGAGGTAATGGGGGTGGGGTGTTGGTCGTTGTTAACGTGATTTAGCCTCACGTTTGTTTTCCCGCGAACGGAAAAAACCCAACTTTTGTCGTTTGTCGTTTGCAGCTTAAACGACGGTGAGAAGTTTCGTATTTTGTGTGCATAAGCAAATTATTTTTTTTATTATTTTTCTGATGGATTTATTGAATAAATGAGAAAAATTAGTCACAGCAGCTTTCTGACGTTTGCCTTTTGCTGTTAGAACGTAAAGCTAAATCTGTCGGAAGGCCGTTCGTGGATTGAATTTTGCGTTTCCCAACTATAGCTAGTCATAATAAACGAGAACAAAACGCAGTGTTATATGTTTGTTCTTATAGTCAACTCAATCAGTGCGAATAAAGTGCTACTCAATTTCTTTCAAACCCGTTCTTTTTTATTTTCAGGGGGAAATGACCATTCTAGCGTCATTCTTTATACTGGCGATATGTTTCTCGGAGGTGGAACAAGCACGTAAGTTTCCTTAAACGATATTTAAACACATAAATTTGCATGAAGCTCCCGATCTTTCTGTATAACTAACATAGGTACTTCATAACTTTCTTTGTTCAATCCATCTGCCCAGGCAATTAATATCGTTTCTGTAAAGAAACATGAAATGTATTTTGTTCTGCTGCAGACTTGAACCCAGTCGCTTTTCTAATTCGCGACTTATAGTGAATTCGTGCTGCATCAAGGGAAGGAAGGAAGAATAAAGAGATCCTTCCCAAGCGCCTTTGCGCACTTAAATTGGCGCTCCCAGACTGATCAAATTTCTTAAATAAGTGACAACTGGGTACGAGTCTGGTTCTGCTGCGTCCTGTACACCGGAAATCCGCACTAAAATAACTAACAAGACTTTGGACGTGGTAAATATTCACCTGTTATCACCACGAATAGGATAAATGGTTCTAAATATTTTCTTTTCAAAAGGTGGATACGGTAACGATCCGTGCTCAGACTACCGGACACTCAGTGGAGCTGATCGAGCGGCAGGATTTAACAAGTTAACACGCAAATCTGACAAACGCAATAACTGGAAAGAGGACTGGTACCGATTCACAGGCGAAGCGGGAGACAAGATGGCTACAATGTGAGTGAGAGTGGCTATTCTGCACTCTGTTCATTAGTGATGCTTATATAAGGCTCGATTTGAGCCACTCTCTTAAGTCCGGTGCTCGTTTCTCCTCGGAAAGTGATAAACTTGCCTTCGGGGAAGGTTGCGGGCTTATTTTTCGAGTCAGCGGCTGATGAGCAAGCCTAATAAGTGAGACTGAAATCAGAAACAATTCGAAACTGTTTCAAAATATTGCGTAACAATGTTGGAAGAGTTCTAATCTAGCTGACTTCCTGTTCCCCTCTTCCTCCAGGCGTTTAACTGTGCCATCACATGAAGGTACACATCGCATGGACATGCAGTGTTAGAGCACTGAGTAGTCGTTTAAGGTCATTGCCCTGAAATAGAACTAAACACAATTTTTTAACCAAACTTCGCCTACAAGTTTATTACGTTAAGGGAACTTAAATTTTGAAATAAAAAGGGGAGGTCACCAGATTCGTTTAGTAGCAGGAAGACCTTGTATATTCCATATAATTCCTTTAAAATTCCTCTACGAGTACTAGCAAAGTACACGTTTTTAGCGATAATTTATTTTTCAAACACAAGAATTGATCTGTTTTCATTGTACAGAAAGAATTAGATCGCTACACCCAAAATATGAGAAAAAATTGATAGGTCACCAGACTCGTTTACGAGAAAGCGACACTTTACTTCTCTCGCGGGCTAAGCCACATAGAAAAAGCCGCCATTTTGTTTATGTGCGCGCGCGCTCGCGCGCGCTTATTACGCGTAAAATTCTGCGCAGTAAGGATGCGCAATGCAATACAGGGCAATGACCTTAAAGCGACTCGGATAGCTTGTTCTAGGCGTTCGGTTGGTTGGGAAACAGCTCATAACTTTCGCTCGTTTTTTTTTCGCTCGCAGTTTATCGCGCTGCTCTGCCTAGAACAGGCTACGACCGGTAGTTTCACAGGCGCTCCCTGGCCTTCCAATGCAAGCTACCCCAGCATTTGTCAGAGAAAAAAAAATCAAAACTTGGCAAAGAATGTAGCAGGGATATGTTACACGTCCGCTCATGTCTGCAGGCATCCTCGGAGACCCAGGGGCAGTTAGTGGGGGCGACGGGCAGCTTATCGGGACAACGGGATTTTCGAAAGCGAAAGTTTACAACATAAAGCGTAACAGCCCCTGGGCACTTTGTCTTACCGAACCAGTTCCAGAAGCGTTTGAACTCCTTCCTCCTGATTGGCCACAAAAATATTTTTGTGGCCAATCAGCGACGAGGACCGGCCAGGAGACTCTGATGTCTTCTTACACGAAGTTGTTTTCCTCATAGACTCGTCGTGGATGCTCTGCCCATCAATCGGATGCTATTACATTGAGAGTCTCAGAAAAAAATAAGCCTTAGACGACTGCCAGTTCTACACTGTTAGTTGCGCGCTTTTTAATAGTTATTCAATTTAACAACAATTCTTATTATTTTTCTCAGTCGTTGCCCGACTTCTGGAACTTGCCACGGTCTGGGTACTTCACTGCACGGGCCACGCGTTAGCGAAGATATCGCTGTCGTCACCTATTGTTATTTTGTTGCCAGCTTGACAGTTAAAACAAAGGGTTTTTGTTTAATTTGTTGGATATTTAAATAACAAAAACAAAACTTATAAACAAGAAGTGCTCGCGTATAGCTTTAAAAACTTTTGGTTTCCTTGCGCTATGCTACATTTAACATATTCCCAGGCCTCGTTGTTTTGTTTTTGTTTTGCTTTTTTATCTGAGACCCACGTAGTATCATCCGATGGACGGGCTTAAAGTGGTACTATGATCAAAATTTTACCTTCCCTTTTCTCTTCGGTTTTTGAAAGTACTTACATTAAATAGTAACCTTGCCAAATTTTAAGTTCAAATTCGAATTGGAAGACCACTTATTTCACGCGTAAACTTCGGCTTTGGCTTGCCGCCATTACTAGATTCAAAAATGTCCGAGGACCAAATAGAGATCTGGAACTAGTTGGGGCGAGAGCATGCTGACGTCATATGCGCATCAACAAAATGGCTTCTTCGAAGGCTGGAGTGACCGATCTGGAAAAACATTGGTTTTCTTTTTAATCTGTAGTGATGTAGAAGCCGTATCTACTGCGCAAATGTTTTTTAAACATACTTCAGGGCATCTCCAGGTCACTTTTGCACAACATAGTGGCAGAAAACATTTCAAGAGGCGGAATTTTTAACTCGCCCGAACCACGCAAGATGAATAATAGATCGTCTGATAACTTTGAGGGAAACTTGTACTCTTGGAAATGCTGTATAGATATTTCTCCCTGCAACCTTTGTGAGGTTAACTTCTTCAACTATCCAAGGGAAGTGAATAGAAGAGAACGCTTCGAATTATCTACAGTGAGTTTACTGTATTCGCTCTTTTTTAGAAGCAAAACATTGGGTGAGTGGCGTAATTTACTTCTGTTGCTCAAGCTCTCGTGTTCTTGAATAGTCATTTTTAAATTTATTGTAAATACTTCATGTCAAAAAGGTAATTTTTGGGCAAATCGGCCTGTATGTTCCTGAATTATATCCTCTATTGTACAAATAAACTTAAATAAATTCGCATGAGGCGGTACATTATGTGAAAGTACATACAGAGGATGCAAAGCTTAGCAATATCTTTTTACTGATTATGTACTGAAAATGTTTCCATTGTAGTCCTCTGTATACACTGTAGTCTTAATAAACTCACCAGCACGTCTTCAATGTTGGTCACTTGTTTATTTCTGCCATGCAATATAAGACACTACAGTGGGACTGTACTTCATTGTGCACTTATAGTATTCATAAACATTTTTTGAGAAGTAATCCCAGGATAGAACAGTGTTAGCCTGTCTCAGAGACATACATGCTATCCGGATTTTACTCAGTATATCTTTATTATATTTAAGTACAACAGGGGCCATGAGCTATAATTATGACCTGTGCCAATCACTTATGCTGTGTGCAACAGAGCACCGTTGAAATCCTAGCTACTCTTTATTTTAAGTTTGCAATATATTTATTTTTGGCATGCTCTTTTTGTTCATAAGTTGAGAATGTAGTAGCCAACAATAAATCATGTGAATGTGCCAGAGAACCCCTGAGCTGCTGATCCATCATAATTTCTAACACAAGTACAGTCAAATCTGTACCATAAATAAAAATGTTGTATTGATTGAGGTAAAGGGGCCCAAGTGAAAGTTGTCGGACTCCGGATCAAGCGGTTCAGGTGTGGACTCTTACTGGTGTCATTGTGCTGTGTTCTTGGGCAAGACTACTCTCATGGTGCCTCCTCTCCAAGTGTAGAATGGGAACTGGCAAATTGATGGTGTGACGAGGGCATGCAAGTCTAGTTGCTTGGTGGGCAACTAGACTTGCATGCAGACCTTGCCTTTTTGTAACAAGGGGGCAATTTTGAGGTCACACAGGACCCTTGCAACCATTATATATGTATTTATTTAAAGAGTATACACGAACTGCAAAGCCGACAACAAATACAGTCAAACCTGTACCATAAATAAAAATGTTGCATAGCAATGGGGTAGTTGTTTTGATTTAGGTGCGGTGACCTAATGGTCAGTGCGCAAGACTCTGAATCAAGCTGTTCAGGTGTGAGCCCAGACCAGTGTCATTACATGTATGTGGGGGGAGTGGGGAGGTTAAACCTGTGATGCAATTGTACTTCCATCTCATCCAGGTTGCTTAATCCTACTTAAACCAAGATATGCTTTGGCCTGATGGGCAAGCAGGCTTGCATGCAGACTTTGCCTTTTTGCATCAAGGGAGCAATTTATTTAGGGTGGTACACGGAGCTGGCTTGTTTACAGTCATGTTAAGTTGACACAAGATTAGTCCCAAAATTGAACTCTCAATTACATACACATACTGCAGATGCACAATGTACGCCAGTGATATTCTCTAGAAAAAGCAACTGTCAAATTGCATATGATACCATAAAAAAATATGTTCTTGAGTAGATGCCAGACCCCGACTCACCGCAGGCTTCATTTAAATGCCGTTTCAAAACTGGAAACGTTTGATCAAGGTCCCAGTGTTTGTTTGAGGTCCAGGTGTTCCCGTTTATGAACTTAAAACTTTATACCCTTAATATTATTTTACTTGTTCCCATGTTGTGCATATATTGTTTCAGTTATTTTTATCATCAAAAAATCACGGGGCCAAGAGGAAAACAAATGGGTGAAATGAATAAGAAAAACTACTCCTACCCAGTTTTGCTGCTACTTGTGGGACAGTTTCATATTAACATTATCAGTAAATAGAGTGAAGGACTCTATACAGCATTCAAATGGTTTTCTTATTTTAAGAAACAGGAATACTGAATGCTGGCTGAAGCTAGATGTCTGAAGTGTTATTACCCATTAAAACACTTAGTTTTAAAAAGGTTTATTAGCTATATTGTAGTCAAGGAAGGTAAAACTGTATAAAACTCAAGGAGCTAAATCCATTGATCACCTGCACCATCTTGTTGACTTTAATTTTTCTGTACAAATTTTACATTATTTCATGTTTATAAAGCTTTTTTCGGAATAAACAGCTGAGATAGATTTTATGCCCATGGCGTGTATGATAGATTACAAGAATGAAAACAACAGTAAAGATCATTTCAATCCTTCGCAAACGGCAATAGCAACCTACATGTATATATATGCAGAGCTCTCTATTAATTCAAACATTGCAGACATTTTATCCTAACTATTCAATGTCGTTCTCATCATT
This sequence comes from Oculina patagonica, assembly GCF_052425735.1. NCBI lineage: Eukaryota > Metazoa > Cnidaria > Anthozoa > Scleractinia > Oculinidae > Oculina > Oculina patagonica. The sequence goes on from NC_135764.1 coordinate 27,421,468, forward strand.
CGACGAAGCTGCCGTCTTCTTGTCCAATCGAAGCACCGATCGAAGAAGCCTCCATGAATCGCCGTTCCTCTTCGTTCTTCGAGGCTTCTTCGATCGGTGCTTCGATTGGACAAGAAGACGGCAGCTTCGTCGAATGAAATAAATATTGAAGTATTTGCATACAAACATTGCCCTTTAGACCGACGTCAAACGGCTTTAAATTCTCATTATAAGAAACGATACCGCTAAATTGCAATGTCTCTTCGTTGCGGCTCTCTTGGGTTTCGCCACCGGGCAAACTAGACGAAGAATTGGTCGAAGAAATATCTTTTATAACCCTGTTAATTCTCAGTATATTCTCTCTTGGAACACTCGAAGCTCGAAGCGACGATGCGCATATGACGTCACGGACCAACTCATGCGTAAATCCGCTTTTCAGTACAGTCGCTGGCTCACTTTAGACGTCCGAGTAATGGCGGACGGGTTTTCCACGATTTTCGGCAAGCTATTTCAAGGCTTATATTGCTCGCAACGTTCTAAATTCTAGCGCGCTAGTTAAATATAGACTTATTGAACAAATTGACTTTAGAAAAAGACGAAAAGAAAAACAAAAATTTTGGTCATAGTAGCACTTTAACAACAACGGACGAGTCTATGAGGAAAACAACTTCGTGTAAGAGTCGTTCTTCTGGTCAACCTCGCTGATTGGCCACAAAAATATTTTTGTGGCCAATCAAGGGGAAGGAGTTCAAACGCTTCTGGAACTGGTTCGGTAAGACAAAGTGCCCAGGGGCTGTTACGCTCTATGTTGTAAACTTTCGCCCGAAAATCCCGTTGTCCCGACAAGCTGCCCGTCGCCCCCACTAACTGCCCCTGGGTCTCCGAGGATGGTCTGCAGGTGATGTTTTTTAGACTGTCGATCCAGCGTGTCCCTGCTACATTTTTTGTGTGTGTTTTTGAAGGTTGTGATTTTGTCAAATGCTGAGGTATACGTAGCCAACACTCCCTGTCACTTCACACTACAGTTTCCAAAGCTAATGGCCGGCGTTGTAGAGCGACTTTTAATATCTAAAACTTTATCATTCGTATTTTAACTTTCTACTTCACTTTTACATACTTATTTTGTGTAAATGTATTGAAACCTCTTATTTTAGGGACTTGAATGGAGGGGGCTGCTTGAAGTCCCCTGCTTGTGGAGCCAAGTTTCCCGCGTACCTTCTCAAGCCGCACCCTGATAATATGGCGCATGAGGAAAGCAAGGAGGCAACCATTTGCTACACAACCGGAAAAACCTGTTGTGGAAAGACTCAGAAAATAATGATCAAGAAATGCACAGGTTTCTTCGTCTACAAGCTTCCTCGCGCTTGCATCAAGAGAGGAAGATATTGCGGCAATAAAGGTGAAATGTTTTGTTTCAAAAGTAAGAGCCAGACTTAATGAGAATAAGATCCAAAACGTGAATGTTCTTTAACGTTCATCGACTGTCAGTTTAGCGGGTTTAGGACAAACAAGGGTTGAAAACGGCTTGAGAAAAGAGCGAAAATTCTCGTGAACTCTCAAAAAAAACATTTAGAAGGTGAAATCTCGGTGAAACGGGATCACAACTTTTAAATCGTACAGAACTTTGATGTCAAGGCTGAGGACCATAATGAAACTTCAAAAAAGTTGACCATATCAAGTTATGGCTTTCTTTAGTCGTACACGCATGGGTTCAAGGCATACACATACACATTCTCGTTCCCAGAGCTTTGCGTCTCCCGACTGCTGGTCTAGGGGGACGGGGGGTTCTGGGAACGAGAACGACACAATGCAGTTGTGTTGTGTCTGTCATCATTGACTGATTTTACTTTCTTTTATCTTGCAACAGAAAAGAAGCCTGAGTGCGATGAAAAGAAACTGCTCTTTGGTATGACTGTCCTTCTGTTCTTTCACTTAAAAACACAAGCTTTCTTCCAAGAATTTTTTTCAGCGAGTGTCCGGTGCCCTCTTTGCGCATGAGCCTAATTCCTAAGGACCAGCCAGCCAAAGCTCTGACAAGTGGCGCGCAGAAGCGAAGGGTCTAGGGCCTACCAGACGCGTGTTTAAGCACTACGCGTTGTTGAGAAATTTCTGATCAATAATAACAACTCATAAGGTCAATTAAAGCTGCAAAACTCAGCATTTTTTTACTGACTGAAAATACCGTACTAACGAAATTGAAATGATTAAAGTGCAACAGAAGAAACAGGAATTGAGATTCCGCCTTTTAACATTTTACTTGTTTCTTTCGCAGGTCTGACTAAAAAGTATGCAGCAATGTCTTGTAAAGAGATAAAAGAGAAAAGAGAAGTTGCTGATTCCGGTGTATACTGGATTAAACCTGATGGCCACAACCCGGTCCAGGCCTACTGCGACCAGGAAACGGACGGAGGAGGTTGGACACTAGTATACAGCTACACATTTACAAATTTCAGGTACAGCATTCATTTTACTTGAAAAATTACAAATAATCAATTATAGAGTTCGCTTTAAGCCGTTATTTTTGCAAGTCCGTTAAAGTTAGGCTGGCCACCCCCCGTCCTCTGCAGGCGTTATTTGGGTCATCATGCTATACTTTAAACCGTGACGATCAAGCGTTGCGCAACGTTTCGGCGTTGTAGCAAGGTTCAGCCAATAGCGAAGCGCGCAAGGTCCTGAAGAATAGAGTGCAAATGAGTATAACCGCCACGAGGCTCAGAAAACATCAGCGTGTTGTGAGAGAAATAGAAGGAAACTGGTCGTTTTATGCATGTAAGAGTTTTACGAATGTCAGCTGCTTTAGAGAGTGTTTTAGGAAAATCGTCCGCCATTTCGGTTTGTTTGTCTGAGTCTTGTCTGAGTCGTGACGTCACTCGCGCGCTTTGCTATTATGAGCAAACCAGGAACAGCCGTAAGGCAGGTTTAGCCCTTTCAGGTGCACTGTTCAAAATATCCATTCTTCTTTATCAATTGCCAGAAATTGCTGTCAATTTTGGTCCTGAGAATTTCTTGAGAATTATAGCTGATAGTTTTATCTACTCTTGATCTTGTCACCTGACTGCTTGACAATGTGTAGATTTCAAATTATTAAAACTACTGTCAATAATTTTCTTTTTCTAGGGGATTCAGATCTGGCTCAAATGCTATCACTCCGCGCCCAACTTGGCCAATATCCCACCACATTGGCAACATCAACCCATCAACCACGCCTCCAGAGAGCGAGACAGACTACAACGCAATGGACTTCAAATTTTGGAAGAATCTCGGCCACGAGTTTATGGTCAAATCTAACATCAACCACTGGATCGCTTGCAAAGAAGGAACCGGAAGTTTGGTGGAATTCAGGGGCGGAAGTCTTCAGTGCCGCAATATCAAGAACGTCGCAGCCAAGTGCCACGACTACGTTCCTGATCAACTAATTCTCCACTCGGCTGGAAATCCGGCTGGTTCTACCCTGGGCCCTGATCTGATACGATCTCAAAGCACGTCCTGGCTAAAGGAGTATTACTACTTCGAGTCTAACACGCGCACCGGAAATTGGCCTACCCATGATCCTTGTGGTACCAACGGTCTGAACCACCTCACCAACGTGAATGGGCCTCGTGGTAATATTTACATCCGGGAATGATGTGCCGCATCCGACCTATCCTTGTCATCTGTTGTTCACAGGACACCCAAGCAATGTGCTCAGTATCGCGTGCTTTACAAGGGTCTATATTGGGGGGAATATGAAGGGATTTTTAACGCTTGAAACAAACAGTGATGGACTTATTGAAAAGTTCTGTTTTTTGTTTGTTTGATGTTTGTTTGCTTTTTATTTTGTTTTGTTTTTTGTTTGTTCTTTTTGTTTTTGTTTTGCATGTCTCACAGCACTTGATGGCAAACGAAAAGGTGGTTTCAGAATGGAAACCAGTTCAAACGGATACATAACGCTAAACCACAGTAATCGTGGATTCACTTTGTGACACTTCTTTTTCAACTATACAATCTATCCTTTGTGTGCCGCCTGTAGATCCTTATTATCGTTCGAGATCGAACACTTTGCAATTGGGCCTGTGGCATTGCGAACAAATGCATTAAACCATTGTTTTACATCAGCGATTGTTGTGTTTTTCTAAGTACATTCCGGGGGGGGGTTAAAAGGTTCCGTTTTTATAAGTCCTCACGGTTACAAAGCCCCATGAAACGTTTAACCAAGATGCAGAAACCCTGGGGCTACAACCTAGAGAGATATTTCACGGTATGGGTTGCGGAGTAGACTTTTTGTCATCACACGGGTCAGAAATGAACGTTAAATGTGACTAAAGCAGTGAATCATCTCCAATTACAGTTAGAACAGTCTACACCCTGCCCCGTAATACACTAACAACTTTTTGTAACAGAAAAGAATTTCTGCTCAATTTTAAACGTGATTTTATTTTAATATTCGACCGATTGGCATCTAATATAATCTAATTGGCCTGTGTAACAATACTCCCATTTTATTGCTTGTTGTTGTTTTTGTCTGGGTTGAAATTAGCTGCTACCTGAGTTATTTGCAAGAACACCATTAAAATGTCAACTGAGTGTAAAATAATGTAAATAATCGTCAGTCTTACGGTCAGCTTAAATTTAAAATATCTTTTAGATAGTCACAAGAACGTTCGAGTAATGTTGCAGCTTCCTCTTGACTCCAAAACTGTCCTTTTTTTCTTAAGCAGCATCTCTAATCTTCTCGTAAGCGTAGGCGACATTGAGAACAGTGGCCTCGTCAAACTTTCTTCCCACAATCATCATACCAACTGGTAAGCCATCACTGAAGCCGGCGTTGATTGACAGGGCTGGGTGGCCTGTGACGTTTGTAGGTGAGCAGTTAACGACACTTTCAAACGCCCTTTCCAGATACTCTACAAAATAAACAATTTTAACTGGTTTAGATGGCACGGGGTAATTCACTGGTTTATATGTAGCGACACCGTTGACAGCAGCAAGAGAATTTAAATAATCTTCTATTGAAAATCGGCCGTCGTACAGGAATTTTAAATGTGTATTTTGTATTCGAGTTACGTATTTAAAGTATTGTCTTTTCTCTCCCCTCTCCTCACTATCTCTCACCCTGAAATGGACAATGGAAGCCGAACACGTTTCATTACCAGCAATGTGACGTCATACTTAGTAAAGGACTTCCTACATAATCCCGTCTCTTCTCTTCCTTCCTATTGCCATCTCTCACCCTAAAATTAATATGGCGAGCATGTTCACAAAATTACACCAAAATGGAATACCGTGCAAGCTCTTTTACCACAATATGACGTCATACTGCTATAAATAGGGTTCCAACTCATCACGCGTCCCTCTGTAACAGACATCGTATAGAACCCGACATGGTGAATTTTTATCCTCCCTGGTAAAATTAAGACCTCGTCTTGCACTTGTCAGTCAAGAAACAATCCCCAATCAATCAATCAATCAATCAATCAATCAATCCCCCTGATTGAGTGTACCACTAGCGAAAAAATGTCAGACTGTGAACACAAAAAAATTAAAAAGGGAAATGTCGATGCCATTTTTACGTTCATTTTTGATTGACACCCGGTTGAATTCTCTATTGACCTGGCCGAACATTCAACGTTACACCAGCTCTGTTACGGGGGGGGGGGGGGGGGGCGATTAGTCTTATATAACAGTATTCTCGCCCCCATAACCATTTTCTTTTTATTTCTCTTAGCCAGCGAGGCCTCGGTACGAGAAACAAAGGCCTCTGGGGACACAGGATTCCCAGTCCTAGATTGTAGGACTTCCGGTCTCTATGCGTGCAGTCGTGATGTTTCAAAAGAATGTATGAGAGAGTCATTGCGTTTTTGACTTCCGTCCAAGAATTCTAATAGTTTCAAACAGCCAATCTAAAAATTGAATTAATTCAAAAATTCTCTTTCCCCAGAGTCCTTCGCTTCTCGTGCCAAGACTTCGCCGCGTAAGAGACGCGAGAAGGGCTATGGAGACGACTGAGGATACAACAGTTAAGCAACAAATCAAACCAGACCTTTCAAAGGAGGATTTTCCTGCGGGAAGACTGGTGCCTTCTTGGGAATGGTCGGTAGAATCAACACGTCATATTTTTGGAGTGCCTCGTCGTACGCCTTACAAAGCTCTCGCCCCAGGTTCTGCGCCTTTCCGTAGAAAATGTTGTTGTAATCTTCTTGTAAATACTTTGCTAGCAGCACAACGAACTTGCAACTTTTTGACAGATCGTTTGAGTGGCATTTGAGGCCTCGGGAGGACGCCTCTTGTAAAGTGGTGTCGTAGTACATCTCTGCAGAGGTCTCACGACCTAACAGGGAGCAAAGAAACAACTTTTAAAAATGACTAGAAATTTCACACGTCACACCGATTTCTTGAATTTGCCTTACTCCCAAATGTCTCTTATCACGGCATTCAAGTTGGCGGATAGACGCACAAAGACGTGACACTTTTAAGATGGCGGATTCATCATGGGGGAGCCAAAATGGCGGATTGACGATCGAGCAAGCAGCAAGCTAGGGGAAAATAGCAAAACGTCCGGTATTAACTAAATAATACAATTAATAAAAATACCCTGTTTTACTCTGCATGTTCGGCATCATTTAACAACATCACAAAGCAATTTTTTTTCTTTAAGAGCAACGCGGACGCGGTTGTGTTCCATCGGCGAATAGACAACAATGGGAGAACCTATCAGATTCTCGGCTTTTCGGTAGAATTAGACTGAGTGTCCACTTGAAAAGGATGGTTGCCAAACATATTTATACTGCCTTGGTCCTCCTGTGCATTTTTGGCACATTCCTTATTTTTTTCCTTAAGGGCTTTACGGTAACCGTGACAACAGCAGCTTACCAGCTCCAAGCTGCAAGATGACACCAAAGATTTTCGTACCTGCCATGGAACGTAAAAAAAAAAACTAAACTTAACAATATGACACAAATGACCAAACAAAGGGAACATTCATCTTTTTATGCCAGGGGATGGGCTGGCAAGAATTGAGGGGGGAGGGGGGGGCACGAAAAATCCAGGATGTTCTGAGGGGAGGGGTCACCTTCAAATGTTGCAGACAAAGAGGTGGGCTATCTGTTTTCTTATTAACACCTCTTTTTAATTATGATCGTGTGTATTACGGTATTTATGTGTTCAGATCATGTTTGGTTGTTGTTTTTTTTTTTTTTTTGGGGGGGGGGGGGCATTATGTTTTTCTTTTGTTTGGAAGGGGGTCAACATGTTTTGATTTTGTCTATAATGAATCTTGCCAGCCCACCCCCTGGCATAAATAATGAATGGTCCCAAAATGCTATTTGAGGACAATGAATATAGATCTTTTTAGTAGTTGATTATTTTAATATAGTTTAAGAAACAGAATTTTACTATATTTGTACAAAGTTTAGCTTAGCTAATAATTGAAATTAGGTTTTTAAATGTATAAATGTCCAGGTCTTAGTTAGGTGTCCACGATTAGTAGAGGAGACTTTTTCACTCAGCTACTGCATTTTTGACACGAAAATAAAGTTATTGTTGTTGTTGTTGTTAACACACCAGTGACGTTGATCTGAAGTATCCAGACAATATTTCTGCAAAAAAAATTGATTCTAAGTAAAGTAAATGAAGTTCCGTTTAACTTGAATTTGCATACTTTTGACTGTATACAATTTACAGATCTCATCCTTGACGGCAAACTATAACTTTGTTCTCGAAGAATTTAGCTTGAGAACTCGTTTTTTTAAGGCCTAACAGAACCCGTTTCTATAAAACCTATCCATTTATTTAATGGATAGGTTTTTTTAAGATGTTTCCCAAAAAGGTCCGCATCCATCAGACAGCTTTTTTGGTTATCAAATTTTGTGGTAGAATTATTGTTTTTGTTATTTAACATCATCATTGGTTTCTTTACGAAAAAGGACTCAATCATTTGTTCTATACAAATGTTTTAAATTGGTTTATTTTGTTCAAACCAGCCCGGTTCAAGTAGTCGCACTGTAAACTTAATGATCACGAGGAACTAAGCCAGGGTATCCCTTCACAGCGGTCAAACGCAAAAATTGGCGTCACGTCCGGTTTTTTGCCGCCTTGAACCTTTTTAAGAATTTGACTCGAAAGTGTGCAAAGGTTTGTAAGAAAATGTTACAGAAATGAGGCCCTGCCAGGGTAAATTCCGACAAGCGACGTGGCCCAAAAAGTAGCGACAGCACATAAAATAAAATCGCGACAAACGACAACCCTTATGAAAAACCTTAAATTCCGACAAGGACAAGCAATTTTCCTTCAATTCAACTACCGACAGCGACACGAAGAGCGATAAAACAGCGACACGGGACATTTTTAAATTTAGACAAGCGACACATTTCCCATCCATAAGCGGCGTATAATCCTTAACTTTCCAGGGACGGCGTTAACTTTTGACTTTAAAGCGAAAGTTTTCGGAACATTAAAGACTTTGTATGGAGAATTTTAGCGTGAATTGCACAGGAACTGCGCACGCGCTTGCCGTTTGACCGCTGTATGTTCCACTGTGTGGGGAACATGGCATGGCCGGTAACATGGCAGTCCCCATAAAACCTTTCTAACGACCCTTTTAAGCCTTCTGAATCTTCTAAGCAATAAAAAGAAAACTCAGTTGATGAAAACTAATACACAGGAGAGAGACAATGGTCATTTACCGTCAGAGTGCATTGGGATCGACACTTCCTCCACAACTGCGCCGCATTTAGTACCAAGCAATCCAGCGGCTTCCCTGACCATCTTGTCAACATCCGCTTCTGAATTTTTCAAGCCAAACCCTTCCTTTAAGATTCCTATCTTCAAGCCATCTATCTTTCCTGTGAGCTGGTATATATAAAAGGTAAGTATAAATGTAGCGATTAAGTAAAGGCCAATCGTCGATGAACAACGCATGTTGAAAACTAACGACAAAGAAAATGGCAAACCAAAACAAATAAAAAGAAAAAAAATGTTAAAAAACGACAACATACCAGTGCAGTGTACTCTGGAATTTTAAGATCACGTGGTTGCCTTGGGTCCAGTCCGTCTTCATATCCAGACATAGCCTACAAATAAGTATTTATTTAAATACCATTAGAACTGAAAAGGTATCGTTATAAAATTTCAGTTATTTGGAACGTTCCACATCATTTCCACGCATTATTTATCAGGTTTTGTGCTGTCTTCGATCGTTTGCTTGTTTGTTCGTTTGTTTGTTTGTTTGTTTGTTTACTAACCCACTTTACATGAGAAAAAAGGCGATGGTAAAAAAATTTAATAGTTCACTGAGTAGGCCTTAGATCCCAGCGGGGAGAGGTACTCAAATTCTTTTTTTTTTGTACGGAAAGGCTCCACCCCTCCACCCTAAGCCTTTCATATACCATTTTCGACAGAAAAGGTAACTCTTTAGAATTCCTTCGATAGGAAATGATATCCCTTTCACATACCTACAGAACAGACACTTCACTTCTTCTGATAACTTTTCGATTGACAACCCATGAATTAAGTTGGTCCACATGGTCTACTCGAGATATTTCTAAGGGCCCTTTCAAATACCTAAATGACAGTTTCCCTTATCCTTTTCTATGCTCCAACTCGTAACATTTCTGCCCTTTTAAATACCTGAAATAGGTATTCGTTTCCGGCGGAGCTTCTCCGTATAGTCCACTACAGGAAGTATCCCCACCCTCCCCTCGGGCCTTATATATACTTATATATAGAGGATATTACAGGTGGCGAGAAGATATGAATTTTATTTCGAGTGGCAGAAACGATATCTCACGAGTGAGCGTAGCGAACGAGTGGGATATCGTTTTTGCCACAGAAATAAATTTATCTGAGCCAACGTGTAATGTTCTTTTTATTATATGGAGACCGGATGTAGTTGACGTTGCCGATTTTTATTTCATTGTTTTCGAATAATCGAGCCTGTTTAACAAATCAGCGTTCGTCTTCATAGAAAATACAAAGCACCCGTGCCCAGGATATAGAAACACTAAAAACTGAATTCCGATCAAACAAAATACTTGTCAACTAAATAACACGTAAGAACTGAAAACATTACTGACTTTGACTTGAAACCGATGCGGCAAAGTTTTGATAGCCGATCGATCGATAGTGTTCAACTGCTTTTGTTTTCTTCTCTACGACAACTTGCAATGGTACGCGCGGTGAAATCCCTTGTGAAGAATTCTCTCTAAAAACCTTGAAATTGTCAAGGTTTTCATTATCGTGTACTCATTCTTAACTTTTTTGGAAAACTCATTCTTTTTCGTTGTTTAGTTAAACAAATTAAAGATGAATTCCAGTCCGTACTGCGCAATCTCGGCTGCAATGTTTATCAGAGCCCAACACGAAGGAATGTTTACAAGCAAAACTAAAAATTCCGCGACAAACTTACCTTTTTCTTCATTATTAACGTCAGATATCCTTGCAGAACAAATAATAACGAGTAGAGGAACCTTGACGCTATTTCAAACCGACGTTTCAGCTCATCGGAAATTCTTGAAGTGAACGAACTGTAATGGCGGACTAAAACTCTTCATGTATGCTGTCACCGAAGTGTAACGTTTCAACGAATTCAAAACAAAAACGAAAACAAACCCCGAGTCTGCGCAGTACGGACTGGAAATCAGCTTTAAACCTTCGTGTTGATGCTAACAACAAACGACACGAAACCAATTTCATTCAGCAAAATAGAAATGGCGCGAATCGTGACGTCAATGAGCGATATGTCACTCGCAAGAGTGTCATACGGAAAATACGCCACTCGGGTCCCGGATGGAGTGGCGTATGGAATCTACGAGTGGTTTAGTTCCCAGTAAAACACTCTCCTCCATATAGATATCATCCACGTATTGAAAACAATCATTTTAAAATTAAATCGTTACTTTAAAAAATACATACGAGATTTAATTTTGTTACATAAACGGTGTTAAAGCAAGCTTAATGTGAGTCGGCTTCTGATCATAAAGACGTATGTCAGTATGACAATTTCAAGCTAAAAGATAGTTTAGTTATTACATGGACTTCTTACCTCCAACATAAGAGCAGTGTCGTAAACGGTCCTGGCCATAGGTCCCGCATGATCCAAAGTGTACTCTATTGACGCAATACCCGTATATGGCACTAACCCGTATGTGGGTTTTAAACCCACAATGCCACACGCGGCGGAAGGAATCCTTATGGAGCCTCCTTGGTCTCCACCTGTTGCCATGTCAACCTTTCCTCCGGCCACCTTCACACCCAACAAAAAGAAGTTATTAAGTTTTTTAGTAGTATGGCCGCACTCGCATTTACCACATGTATATTCCATTGCTACTACTGGACACTCATTCATTTATTTCACTTATACTTGGGCCGAGTATCATGTCCACATAAAGGGCACCCAACCGACCGCTCTCATGTGGCTTTAATGCTAGGTGGTAGAGCATTGCACCGGTAACGCAAAGGTCGTGGGTTCGATTCCCGCTCAAAGCCTGAAATTGTTTTTAAGGTTTTTCAGTAGTATGGCCGCACTCGCATTTACCACATATATTCCATTGCTATTGCTGGACACTCATTCATTTATATCTTCTAAGTGTATATACCCTTTATAACCAAACGTAAAAGTGCGCGGTATGTTTTTTTTGTCACATTTGATTCTTTTTATATAAACCTGCTCTAACGAGGCTCCTAAAGCTCAGTAGTACAGCGTCCATCAGTATGCAAAAGGTCATAGGTCGAATTCTATTGAGATAAATCGCTTTTTTGTTTTTTAATAGCGGCTGACTGATAAATATCTGTTCAGTTATGCTCTATTAAGTTTAACATATCATCTGATTCTTTCACGTCAATCATCAGTCAATTAATAAGCGCGGAAAGGGAGACTGGTGTAGTGGCGCGCATACCGTGCTTGATTACGATAATTACTGCGACAGCCGGAAATACGTCTGCTTTCGCGGGCTACGTTTGTTTTGTTTGTAGTTTGTTTTGTTCCTTGGAGAGCGTATTTATCCTTTGAACAACCGGGCCCTGGGCAATCCATGGGCGCTATCAATCTATTTAGAACATATGGTGCTCTTCGCTTTGCAAATCGTTCTATTTCCTTACCAGAGCAGCAGATCCTGAAGAAGACCCTCCAGCCATTCTTTTGTTATTGTGTGGATTCACCACAGGACCAGTGTGGGCAGTAAAGCTTCCTCCACTGCAACATAAATCCTCAACGACACTTTTACCAACTATGTTGCCACCTGCGTCCAGTATCCGGGACACCACAGTAGCATCGACATCCGGGACAAAGCCTTGTAGAGTGAGGGAACCGTTCATCATGGGTACACCCGCCACACATGTATTATCCTTTACGGCCACCGTCTTGCCATAGAGTTTGCCATTTGATGCTCCCTTGATGTCACAGCGCCAGTACCTGATAGAACGGTTTTCACTTGAGTGTCGAAAGTAATTTGCGTTTGCTTTGGTTTTGCGTTCACTACGCTAAGTAATTGGTTTAAAAATTTCGCGCCACTTTCTCGGCCAATCAGGAGTAAAACCAAAACCAATTGTGACTCGCTCGCGCACGTTTTCCCTCGCTTCGTGCCAACTACATGTATTTGCTTCGAGTTTTGATTGGTTCACTCGATTGTCTGTGTCCTTTGTGATTGGCCAGAGTAATTACTTTGGTTTTGGTTTTACGACACTCAATTGAAAACTGCTCTAAAGAAGTTATGTTTTATATGTCACAGTATGTTTCTACTCAAACTGTTGAGAATTAAATGGACGTTATAACAAATAATTCTCCAAAAAATTAAATGATCTACGTGCTGCATGGTAGCCCAAATTTTAGAATCATTCTCTAAAAATGGGTTGAAACCTTCGCATAACTGGACGGGATAGTATTTGGAGTTTTTATCTTTTATTGACCTTTGTTACTCACAGAGCGATCGGCCTTAGTTTCGGTAAGATAAACCAACGACTCTAAATATTCAGGGTTTACTTCAATCTGTTTGATTTGTTTTTTATCTCTTAAGCCCGGGCTAAACGAGGATGAGAGTTGATGAGAGTTTCTCGTTTGGCATGGAACTCTCATGCACTCTCATCGACTCTCATCCGCTCTCATCGACTTTGAACGTGCTCACATTTTTACGAGAGTCGATGAGAGTTTGACGGACTCTCGTTCTCGTTAGGCCTTAGTTGATGATAGTTGATGAGAGTTGACGAAAACTTCCATGAGAGTCAACTATCATCCTCGTTTGGCCCAGGCTTTACTCACCAGGCATTGTAAGGGTTGTCGTCCTGTGCTGGTCTGTAACCTGGAGTCCGAGGATATTTCACTGGCAGCTTGGGGTCTGGTAACTCGTACAGCCTTTGGTAGGTATCAGCCAAAGTGCTGGAAATAGCCTCTGTTCAATTCAAACTTGGTTTTGTACTGAAAATAAGCCTCTGCAGTCACGTTGGGAGAAAAGTACCAGCTAGTTATGCAGTCAATGCAAGTCCTACGATTTATACATGAGCCTCTGGCTCGGACATTGAGGGAGACCTCGTCCCACATATGGACAATAAAATTGCATTGTATTGCCTTGTATCACTCACAGTCGAAACCGGGGACCGCGGAAGAGAAATCTCCGGAACCTAAGGTACCTCGACTTAACAACCTCGTTCCCAGGGCGCTTTTCCCTCTCATTTTGATTGGCTGACTGGTCGGTCTGTCTCTTTTTTGATTGGCCAGAGAAATTCCCCCCCCCCCCCCCTACTTTGGTTTGGTTTTACTACACTCAATTGAAAACTGCTCTAGAGCCGGAGTTTGAAACCTCGATCAACTTTTAATTCCGTGTTCGTGTCTTAGGGTTAATAAACTTTGGAACAGCCTGGCCCTGTTTACAATAACACTAATTCCCACCTCGATAAGCTGTAAGCTCATCCGCTTCAATGTCTAGTCCCAGACCTTTTGCAATTCCAGATAGACGGCAAAGGCTTGGTACACGGACAGCGGGTTCTTTGTAGAGCTTTTCTGATAGAGTAAAGAGATTAAAAAAAAAAACTTTAGAAGAAAATTAAGAACTTAAGAACTGCAGGACCTACTTCTTGCTGGCATTTCAATTCTTTTTACTGAAGAAGGGGATGTAACCCCGAAACGTGTGGAGCATATTTCTTCTCTCTGGCGCATTGTTCACCATTAAAATCAGCATTAAAAATCACTGTTTATATGCGCTACACAGGTGCTCGAAATTTCTTTAAAAATTTCTTTGTTAGACCTCACAAACAAAATGAGCGCCCGAAAACTAAACGAAAGAACAGATTTCTTTTCTTTCAGTCATTTTTCTCACTTTTTTGCTCTCAGTCAGGAGGGTCACGCTGCTAGCGTGACCAGCAATGGCCAGAGATGGCGTTACTCATTGTCAATGTTCTTGTTGATTTAAAATTTCCGTTTAAACTCCAAGATGAGCCATTTGATGTGGAAATTAACTTTTAACTACCAGTTTAAACTTGCAGTCTTGAGTTTTAGTTTCATTTATAGGCAATTTTAGATCAGTTTAACTATAAAACATGGGCATTTGGTAGCGCGTGCACGACATCACGCATTGTGCTCAGACAGCGATCGAGTCCTGTCGCCTTTTGGCTTTAAGCATCGCTGGATGTTGTTTTATAACGCTGTATGTTTTACTCTATCAGTTAGATTCATTGAACTTTCATGAATCTTCGCTCAAAACATTTGTGTCAATCTCAGTAGCAGGTATTACAAATTTACATCTTAAAGACTGAAACTAACAAAGGACCATGCATAAATTTATTGAAAGTTTATAAGTTTCTGTCGACAACGTTTATAACCTTTGTAACTTTGGTGCAAGCCGATTGCAAAGGTTTAAAAATAAATGAAATAAACTGACGGAAGATCTCTAAAAACTACTGGTTTCAACACCCTAAAACTGTGAAAAGCCAAGGCGCGGAAATGTACTTGTTTTGTTCTCAGACAAAGGCCAGTCGATCGCGAGCGAGTCTGTGTTTAAAAAACATCAATCATTTATCAGACGATAAAACCGTTGAAGTTGAAATTTTTACTTCAACAGAAACTGACTTACCTTGCTTTTTACCTTCCGCCATCTCGATCACTAAGAATTTCTTGGATCTGAAAAGAGGAGAAAGAAAGGAGGAAAGACAAATGTACGATCTACTCCCAGTGTGATCAGCAGGCGAGCTTGTTATTGTGATCGTGATGTCACCTGTCACATCTGTCACGCTGGCACAGGCAGACCAACAAAACAGGTCCAGTGGAACCTCGATTTAAGGCGGGGATAAATGTGAATTTTAATCAAATTTTAAGAGGTTTAAAAAAGAATTAGAAGAAAGAAAACTATTTTTGGAACACCACTAGACAGTTTAAGCTTGTTTACCCACGCAAGGGCATCCTAGGTTCATTTTTTCCATTCTAGCACTGACCCTGAAGAATACTAAAATAAAACAATTCTTTATTTAAACAAACAAACTTCTGTGATAATTATCTATGGCGCAAAACTATTTACAATAAACGGTTCTATGATACAGCCGTTAAAATGAAAACCAAAATATGTTATATAAAGCCGTGTGTAGCGCTTAAAATTGGAATGAGCGATTTAAAATGCAAAGGAAACATAATGGTTACAATGTGCCGCCGCCTGGTTAGCTCAGTGAGTAGAGCACCGGACTGCTGTGCGGGAGGTCGTGGGTTCGAACGCCCAGACCGGACCAACACTCAGGGTCTTAAAACAACCGAGGAGAATGTGCTGCCTTTGTCATTTCATCTGCAAATGGTTAGACATTCTAGTCTTCTCGGAAAAGGACGGTAAACCTTAGGTCCCGTCTCCTGTATCTTCAGTCTTATAGCAGGGGACGTTAAAGAACCCACACACTATTCGTAAAGAGTAGGGCACGAAGCTCCCGGTGTTGTGGTCTGGCCTTTACAATTGTGTAGTAAAATTACAGTACGTGTAAAGCGCATTTGAACATATACATATGAAAAATGCGCTATATAAATACATTATCATTATCAATGTGGGTTTAATGTGATCCGGCGTACGCGAGTAAAAGAGTAGTTGTACTAGTCTAAATATTGGTTCATTAAAGGTGCCCTTGCCGTAGTGCCAGCCTTGCAATTTAAATTAGTTATCAGGGCACTGTTTTAGTGCCCATTTACTAATTTTTAACTTTAAATTCTTGGGGTTGATTAGAACAGTGTTCCAACTCTATGTAATATTTAAACCGATAAGAGATGAAAAAACTTTTAAGCAAAAGACTTTTTAAAGTCGTAATAGAAGATGAAAGGATCTTGAAGGATTTTAATTTCTAGATAAATAGCCACTTGTCAGTATTATAAAAAAAGCAAACTAAAAGATATTAGTTTGTTAAGTACCGACCCTAAACCAATTAAGACTGACAAATAAAAACTAATTATTACCCCCAGGAAGTATTTGACAGTTTAGTCAACAAACTGAATTGTATGAGATGAGAGAAACAAAATTTTTCATTTTCCACTGAGCTGGGCTGGGAGAAACAAGTCCCGTGACACGTTAAGGTAAGTGACCGTACAATTGAAAAGATTATGTAGCATCCAGTATGAAAAAAAAAACCAAGAGTGCGACGAAACGTTGTCTAAAAACCAGTTAAGACCGTAAATTTTTCTCACGCCTGTACCACGGGCTGAAGACGAGTCCCTAGCAAAACATGGATTTGGCAAACGTTTTAAAATTACTATGACTATTTATATTGTTTTTAAAAGAGAGGAAAAAAGGATGACTATTTTTTCGAGCAGTAAATAATGAATGATTTCAGTTCGCAATAGTATTCTGCTTCAATTGTCACACACCAATAAAAATCATTGCTAGCGATAACGAAAACTGACATTTTTATACTCAGAAGTATTTTCCTCTGCATTATTACCTTTAAGCCGGCGCCCATGTAATAACTCAGTGACCAAATGACCAATCTATTATTTTAAAGTAGCACTCCCCAAGCAACAACAAAAAACTACAGCTTACTGATATCCACGCTCTAAGCTAACTTTACGAGGGAGCACTGCGTGTTAAGTTTAAGCTAAAGAGTGGAAATGCGACCATTACTTTTCGCTAACCAAAAGATGTCTCAGAAATTCCATGCGAACAATACTAAGTTACGTAAGAGGGAAAATGGTGAAGGAGTTGTCCGCGTGCTGCTGTTTCTGACTCTCGCCTCTGAAGCAGTCACGATAATTCCACTATTTAAAAAAAAAAATAAATGTTCAATGCGCTCATTTAGTGCACTTTGTATACAAGTTTCTCAGTCTTTAGAGCAATCCAAAGTACCTCACTCGTTATTGCTTTAGCGGTCATTCCAAACCGTGCTTTTCCTCGACTCTTCTACTAACGAATTTAGGACCTGCATTTTTGTCGAAAGTTGTAAAATACTTTGGCAACTTAAAGTCCTAAAAATTAAAATAAATATTGACACTGTTACATTTACAGTAATTAGTCCACGCGTTGGTCCTATCCGGATAAAGACGTTCTTTCGCATATTAGTATACATAATATGAAATAATTAGTTCTTATTAACCGAGCATGATGTCAGAATGGGACAATCCTGAACAAGGTCGAGAGTACAGACCAACCGTAGTGAGGTCTCACTATCGATTGAGGTCAAGATTCTTCCGAGCAGACCGACTAATTAAGCTAAGTGAGTAAGATGTTTAAGATATGGCCGAACAAGAAAACTTACAGTCGCCTAATGTAGCCGGTTCGTACTCCCCGACATTTTGCTCGCAAATGGATATGAAAACGTTTTGGCGACTAGTGTTTTGACGACACGCCTGAGCTGAACTTAAATTTGCCAAAAAAATTGTTCGTTTTCGTTACTTCCTTCTCGTCAAGTTTTTTGGCTTTTTCGTTCATATTTTTCGGAGACTGAACAAGTCAATAATTTTTGTTTGTAATATTCTCATTGCAAAATGCAACAGTTAGACTGCGTTCGATATCGACATTATATAGCCAACCAAGTAGTGAGACTTGTCCATAAAAGTAATGACAGTACAGTTTTTATACATCCAAAAGGAATTAATAAAATTTACAGTAACTAAGTAGAGTAAATAAGTATCTGGCTTTCCTCCCCAGGAATACAGCAGTCAAATTATTGAAACATACTTTTTTGAATGAATTTACTTCTAAATATAAACTTATTGAATTCTCATTACGTTTTTTGACAAATGTTTGCATCATTTCAAACTGAACAAACTCGAATCCACTTTGTCATACGTATTGCAGGTTTTCGCGATGGTTAACTTCCGGGCTTTTGCTTTCCTGTTTTTTCTGTGCTTCGCTTCAGAAATGAGAAGTACAGGTTAGTGACCATTTACTGTAATGAGACCAACTATTAATACCTATGAGAAAATGCACCTCATTCATTCATTCATTCATTCATTCATTCATTCATTCATTCATTCATTCATTCATTCATTCATTCATTCATTCATTCATTCGTTCATTCATTCATTCATTTATTCATTCATTCCAGTCACTGTCAGTCAGCCAGCCAGCCAGCCAGCCATCCAGTCAGTCAGTTAGTCAGTCAGTCAGTCAGTCAGTCAGTCAGTCCAGTCAGTCAGACAGACAGTCAGTCACTCAGCCAGTCAGTCAGTCCAGTCAGTCAGTCCAGTCAGTCAGTCAGTCATTTAACCCATTTAAACAAACCATTTTTAGATGGTGGTAATGTCTACGACCCGTGCCGTGACTATCACGAGCTAAGTGAAGATAATCGAGCCGCAAGTTACAACACATTGACGAGCAAATCAGATAAAAACAGCAAATGGCAAAAGGACTGGTATCGATTCACTGGTGAAGCAGGAGACAGAATAGCCAGCATGTAAGTTTGGTCTGAAAATGCCGAGAAATGGAAAGGTATCTAAACTATATATTAATTTAGAAATTCGGAGAACACAATCTTTCTTTAAAGCTAAGAACGCCTCTAACCCTTGGACAGGAAACAGCGCTCAAGAGACTGTCTCCACACCTTCGATGAATCGTATGCGAATTCTTCATACACGTAACCCGGCGTATCCAATCGAACAAAATCGAACCAAAAATCAATCGAACCCAATCGAACACCAATCGATCGATTGGGTTTGGTAATCGAACAAAATTGAACATCTATTTTGCTGTGAGTTCGATTTTCGAGCCAATCGAACCGATCGAACTCACTCCGATTCGACTTTGTTTGGAATCCGTCTCTTGATAAGTAAATCACGCAGGACTAACTAGGAGGACAGTGCACCGTACAAAATGTCCGCATTATAAACAAACAGGAGTTCGGTAATCGAATCGAGTTCAATTGTCGAATGTTCGCTAATCGAACGTTCGATTTTGTTCGATTGTGGACTGTTCGTTAATCGAACGTTCGATTTTGTTCGATTGACCAAATTTTATTGTGAGTTCGATTATGTTCGATTACCGAACCCAATCGAACGATTGGTGTTCGATTGGGTTCGATTACCGAACGTTCGATTGGATACGCCGGGACGTAACGACACACGCAACAACATTTTCGGTTTTGCGTTAAGTTTTAATTCCGAGCTAGACGCCGTAAATTACTTACAGAAAGTAATGAAATTCATTAAGTGTATCCAAATGAAGTTTTCCAGACTACTGAATGACGACCAAATTATTGACCAAATTAATGCTTGTTCAAAAACAAGATTACGCCATATGGCACGAGCTAGCGCGCGCTGTGGAATTTAAACCAAATATTGCAAATTTGATTGGCTAAGTTTTCCTCGTGATTTTCCAAAAAGGGCACTTAATGGAAACGAACGTGCAAACGCTTTGGACAGTACGAATCAGAGGGAGTCACGCGTTTCAACCTTTAAGGATTTCTGAAAAATCCCTCCAGCGTCATTGACAAAGCAATGTCTGATCTTCTTCGCAGCGACACTATGGGAAAATGCCTAGAGCCGCCATCTTGCG
This sequence comes from Oculina patagonica, assembly GCF_052425735.1. NCBI lineage: Eukaryota > Metazoa > Cnidaria > Anthozoa > Scleractinia > Oculinidae > Oculina > Oculina patagonica. The sequence continues at coordinate 27,441,363 of NC_135764.1, forward strand.
GTGCCCGGTACCCAGGCTTCCTCCGAACTTCTCACCCGGAGGATCTGGCGCCAGGTGAACATGTCCAAGGAACTCTTTGCTTTGGCACCAGTTATGACTGCTGTTTTAAGAGAGCGACGATAACAATTATGAAGTGCCAGGGATTCTGGATTTATGAACTGCCTCGTCCTACTAACAAAGGAGCAAGATATTGTGGGAACAAAGGTAATATCACGATTTATACCATGCCATAGAAAATACAGCCAATCAGAATACAGGAAAGCCGTTGTATATTCGACGGTATTCAACCCAACCTTCCCATCGTGCGCTGCGATCTTATTCTTGATGAAATTTAGTGAGCGTATTTTCTATGGCATGGTATAAAATAGTTACACAACACTTTCTCGTGGTATACTATGGAATATCCCACTTGACACTTGTATTTTCTTGGTATACACACTCGCCTAAAGGCTCGTGTGTATACCGAGAAAATACAAGTGACTCGTGGGATATTCCATAGTATACCACTCGAAAGCGTTGCATAACTAGTATGTACTGAATAATGCTTTGTGTTGTAATAAAAGATCCTTCAATTCAAAACAAACTTCAAAATGAAAGTACAAAGGTAAAAAATCAATTTAGAAGAAACAATAAGACAAAAAAAAAAACAAATAATTATGATTGAGACAGATTTCAAATGACAAATTTAAAAAGAATTTGGCGATATTTTTATAGATGCACTTTGACAGCAGGAGACATCAAAAGTACATATAGCCAAGATTGCTTAATAATTAATTGCGAGTTTCTTGGATATATAAGTTTTTGCGGCTAAAAAAATTGTGTAGATCCCTTTTTCAATCCTTGTAACACAGATCATTCGCATTTAAACCAAGCACTTTGTTAACTGTTTTTATACCATGCCATAGAAAATACAGCCAATCAGAATACAGGAAAGCCGTTGTATATTTGACGGTATTCAACCCAACCTTCCCATCGTGCGCTGCGATTGTATTCTCGACGAAATTTAGTAAGCGTATTTTCTATGGTATGGTATAAAATAGTTACACAACACTTTCTCGTGGTATACTATGGAAATCCCACTTGTCACTTGTATTTTCTTGGTATACACACTCGCCTAAAGGCTCGTGTGTATACCGAGAAAATACAAGTGACTCGTGGGATATTCCATAGTATACCACTCGAAAGTGTTGTATAACTAGTATTTTCTTATCTTTTTAAACAGTTCGTGAAACAAAACCAGAGTGCAATGAGAAGAAGTTACTCTATGGTAAGTGGGCCTCTTAGTTTAATTAGTAATTAATTAATTCAATTACGTAATTACTTGATTAATTAATGATGCATCAAGAGCCGGACACTCTGCAAAGAAGCCTGGAAAGACGTTTTAAATATTCTTATTCATCTTCTTCGATTGTCAGCTTATTAAATTAAAAACAATGACAAACTTCTCTTGGTTTTCAGCAGTTCAGTCAATTAGACAGACATTTCGTAAAATTTGCTTGGTTGTTTATTTTCAGGTTTGAACAAGAAGAACGCAGCTAAATCATGCAAAGAAATGAAGAAAAGAAATAAAAACGCGGAGTCTGGTGTCTACTGGATTAACCCTGACGGCAATAACCCGACCCAGGCCTACTGCGATCAGGAAACCGACGGTGGAGGTTGGACACTAGTTTACAGCTACACGTTTACAAACTTCAGGTAAAACATATTTCTCCTAAGACTGTTTTCAAAGATTACTACCTTAAGCAAGACGTTAAGCAACTTTATTTGCAGTGGACAGAAGAAGTGTAGATTTGACTGTGTGTCGAGAGATGTCAATTTGGCAAAAATTCAATAAATTGGCTGCTAAAAGTATGATTAAGAAGATATAATCTATCCAATTCGGTGGCCATTTCATACCCCAGCAGGATACAAAGGACAGTTTCCTTCAGGAAAGGTGAAGACGCCTACATGAAGGAGACGGGGTTTTTCGTCGGCAGTTTAATGAACATCCCTTAAAGGTACCAAGATTCCAATTCTTTGGGTGTGACTCAAGTTCATTACTGCCCCACAGATGATTTAATGCAGACTCAATGAACTTTGATGGCAAAGTGACTGAGGCCCGCCAATAGCAACATTCCTAAAAAGCATTATTTCTTGACAATAAGTTCCAGTTAATTGGTGCCTTTGTTCAAAATCGCTCACTTAAAGGTGTCATGATATGTAGTAACTGAGAAATGCTGAAATGAAACAGTCTGAGCAGTACCAAAACACGGTTTTCAACCACCAAATGAATAAGTGACTAAATGACTTGAAGGTACAAAGAGCATCCACATCGATCTCTTCACAAAAAGACGCAAAATTCTTTGTGCTTGATTTGATTGACACTGCATTTCCTTCAACAGAGGTTTCAGGTCATCTTCCAATGCCAACACCCCACGTCCTAACTGGCCAACATATGGTGACATCCCAGTATCGACCACAGCCCCCGTCAGCGAGACAGACTACAACGCCATGGACTTCAACCAGTGGAAGAATCTTGGCCACGAGTTTATGATCAAATCTAACATCAACCACTGGATCGCTTGCAAAGATGGAACCGGAAGTTTGGTGGAATTCAGGGCCGGAAGTCTTCAGTGCCGCAATATCAAGAACGTCGCATCCAAGTGCCACGGCTACGTTCCTGATCAGCTTATATTTCACACCGCTGGCAACCCAGGTGGCTTGTCCGTGGGCCCTGATCTGATTCGTTCCCAGAGCAACGTGCGGCTGAAGGAGTATTATTACTTTGATGGCAACACGCGCACCAACTGGCCTACCCATGATCCTTGTGGTACTAACGCCTTGAATCATCTCACCAATGTCGCTAATCCTCACGGGAATATTTACATCCGGGAATGATCGGTGTAGCCTTTGTATGCCATGGCAACGATATTGTGGGAACTATCGCATGTTCTTCGTTTAACGGTGTGGTTAAAGGGGTAATTGTTTAGTGACGTAATGAGTATATGAAAGTATATGAACTGTAAGTTAATGACGAAATGAATGAAATAATCCCCGCAGTGTGCAAGCAATTGTAAGCAAATGCATTTTTTAGCCTGAAACCATATAAATACCAGTGCGATGTTCTATCAACCTGAGCTATGAAGTCTTGATACGTTAGGAGCAAAGCTCGGATCATTTCATTCATTTCATATTCATTTAAATTGTGAAGATTAAATTGTTGTTTAAGGCAGCTCTTGTGTAAAATTATTGTGCTTTTCTTTCCTGCGATGCCAATCGATATGAAATGTGCCGATTCGTTTTTCAGATTAAAACAGTTTAACTTCAGTGACATAAAATGAAGTATAAACTTCTTAATACGGCCACGTCACCGTCTGACCAAAATTTTTTTCTCTTTGCATTTTTTAAAACTGTAAATGACGAATAATTTGTAACTGGAAACGATCAAAGTTTTATTCGATTTCTGTCTGTTTTGTTTTGTTTTGTTTCGTTTTTTTTTGTTTTTTTTTTGTTTTTGTTTTTTTTTTCTGTTTCGTTTTGTTTTGTTTCCCAAGTAACGGGTTAAACTTGTAGAGAAATGAAGGTTGTGGATTTCAAAAGGTGCCCTTTTGTCGCTTTAAAGAGATTGGCGACTGAACTTTCGTTTGGTCTCATAACAAATAACCGTTATAATGAGAAAGTCGTAATTAAGGGGTGTCCAGGCAACATGCTCTGTTCTTGCAGCGAAGACTTAGGGAAGTTTCCGAAGATTTCCAAAGTGTCTCAAAGATTTTACAAATGATTTCAAAGAAGCTTAAAATTTTTGAAGAGATGTTTACTGCTAGCTGATGCATAAGCTGTTGCTTACAAACTATTCATTCCCTCGGGAGGCATGCGCAAGCTTAGGCGAGCGGTAAAATCCGTGACTAGCCAAGATACTGAGTCCCTTAATAGATCATATTAGTATTCTCGGTATTGGACTGGAACTAGCTTGCAATGGAGGCTAATGCGGGTAATCTTTTCAAATGCAAATGACATGAAGCTCTTTTTAATGATATTCCCCCGCATTAGCCTCCATTGCAAGCTAGTTCCAGTTCAATACCGAGAATACGAATATGGTCTATTGAAAACCCGAGATTGAGACTTGATTAATTTTTGGAAATTGACTACGAGCTCGAGTTTTCTATGAACAATAGTCAACTCTGCTGCGCCTCGTTGATTATTCGCTCATAGAAAACTCGTGCGCGTAGTCTAATTGTTAATTACACTACAAATTCGCTTTCTAACATGATCTGTATTTTACCAGCCGGAACAATTTCTGAACGTATGTTTTACCAACATTTACTGCTCATAACCTCCCTGTGAGAATCATGCTAACAGAAAGATCTGATGTACCAAATTCTGGGTTCATTTCAAGGACTGGGCTAAACTTTCATAACCGGTGAACCAGTAATGAAATGTCTAAAATGAGAATTTATTAAATAGCTGGTCTGGCGCGCGTTTGATGAGATGTCGCGCCGCCATTCCGTGCTCAGTATTCCGCTCAGACCAAGAAGACTGATGGGATATATAAGGCAATTTTCAAAGTAGCTCCAGTGTACCCTTAACAAATAATATCTGAATAAACGGAAAAAATTTACTTCAGTACGCGAAAAGACATGGGTAATCAATACCGGGTTCATTCTCGGTGTGAGAAACTGTGAAAATTTATCAGTGACGTAAAACCAGGCGTAAAACAAAGAATTACCAGACAACGAAGAATCTCGAAACAATGTAGAGCAGGAAAACAGTAAGTTTAAATTCAAACAATGACAAATTACGTCATCAGCTTTTATACCGAGGTAAAGCCGAAAAATAGGGTAAGTTATATAGCTCAGCATATCAATTAAATTTAATTTAATTTTTCTTTTACATTTTTACATGGGAGCAAATAGAAACATATATAGGGCTGATAGGGTCTACAGTTTCTTCTTAAGAAAGACAAAAAGTCTTTCATACTGTGTGGGAACACTTGAAAATAGTTAGCAATTAAAATTGTTTTGACTAGCCGATGAGATAACAGTAAACGTAAGCACAATGCTTATAGTTTCCTATTGGTTTGATCACTAGACTGAAGAACTCCTCGGGCGATTCATCTTTCTAGATCGTCTGGTTCCATTGAAGAATAGCCAAGTGTGACAACTTGAAGATTAGCTTTTTATTGTACCTTTTGTGGACCTAGGTAGCCCATAGATATGAACGTGACTCATGCCTACAAGAAGTCTTAACGGAGATGCTGTGAGCAGTTTTATTCCTTTGGAGAACAGCAGGAATTTTAAAGCTTAATCCTTGCTTCGTTCAGTGTGACTTACCAAGCATGACTTTAAAACCAATAAATTATTGACACGGATACTGGAACATCGTGCTTATGTTACCAAAATGATGCTTAATTTAATAAAATGTAATGGTGTTTTTAGACCTGCGCAGACCTGCGCAGCTCATTGATATGAACGTGACTTTGTCTACAAGAAATCTTATCGGTATTAAGTTGAGAGAATAAGAGAAACTATGAGCAAATTTGTTTGCTGCTATTCCTTGAGAGAACAGCAGGAATTTTAAAGCTTAATCCTTGCTTTGTTCAGTATGACTTACCAAGCATGACTTCAAAACACCTTAATTATTGTCACAGATTCTGGAACATCGTGTTAATGTTAGTAAAATGATGCTTAACTTAATGGGATTTCATTGCTTTGTTCAGTATGACTTGCCAAGCATGACTTCAAAACACCTTAATTATTGTCACGGATTCTGGAACATCGTGCTTATGTTACCAAAATGTCGCTTAATTTAATAAAATGTAATGGTGTTTTTAGTTCAAATGATGACACGAAAAAATAGAAAAGAATGAGTAAGCCCAGCTATTCGATGTCAGAACAGGTGTGAAGTCGCGTGATGTAGTCCTTGCACAGCCTTCGTCATAAACATTAATTTGCCGATGTTAACAAAAGAACAATTGCGTCAAAGTACCAAAAGTACAGTGAGGTGGAAAATCTATTCTTTTATATGGATAGATATGTAGTAAAGACTTCCTATTGGTTAAATTTGCAATTTATTTGGTGAGAGAAACCACGTGGAAAATCTCTTGAAAAGTCAACACTGTGAAGAGCATTTCACTCTTGCCTTGTGAGAGCTAAAGAGCAAACATCCCTTTCGACCTCGGACAACTCGGCTGGAAATCTAAGGTACGCAGATTTTTTTAACTAAACGTTATCCTAAAGGTGCTCAACTCTCTTAGCTTACGCGTGCATATCTGCAACTTTAGGAGCGTTGAGAATTCAACAAGTGTATTCACAAAAGATATTTTCTAAATTCTTGCCGATTCTTTGCTATACGGAGATGTAGGGGCCTAAAATTCTGAAAATCTACTTAGTACGTATACGAAAAACACCACCTAGTACTTTGTGCAGGTTACTGAAATTGCTTCAGGTCAAGCTAGTAAAGAGAACATCGATTATTTGTTTACTTAAGTCTAGATCTTAACAAGAGAAGAAGTAAGATGCGGTCTCCGTTCCCGCACATTAGAATCGTAGGATTTAACAACACCACCGAGGCTCAGCTAGACAAATGTAAATTTGACCATAAAGTGAATCATTGTTTAATTCAGTTTCAGTTTAACTGTTTTAATGATCAATACAAATCGGTAGAGGATAAGGATGAAGTATTATTTCGTTCTAAAACTTGATCGATTTGACTGTAGGGTAAGAAAAATTATTGCATAATCGTGCATTGGGTACACCAATGCCCTTGTAAATGTTATTTTACTTAAGCTGTGTGATAAAACTTGAAAGTATTTAGCAATTAAAATCTTTAGCACCCAGTTTAGCTTCCTATTGGTTTGACCACTAGACTGAAGAACTCCTCGCGCGATTCGTCTTTCTAGATCGTCTGGTTCCATTGAAAAATAGCCAAGTGTGAAAACATGAAGATTAGCTTTTTATTGTGCCTTCTGTGGACCGACGCAGCCCATAGATATGAACGTGACTTATGCCTACAATAATTTTTGTCGGTTTTATGGGGGGGATCAAAGATTTTGTGAGCAATTTTGTTTGCTGTAATTCCTTTGGAGAACAGCCCCAATTTAAAAACTTAATAATCATGTCTTTGTTCAGTATGACTTGCGAAGCATGACGTCAAAACGACTTAATTAATTACTGTTTTGTGGTTTTATGGAAAGCCATTGATACTGAGTGAAACATCGTGTTTGCCTTACCAAAATGATGTTTAATTTAAAGAAATTTAATGGTGTTTCCAGTTCAAATGATGATGCGGAAATTTTAAATAGTAAGAGTAAAAGTCCAGGTTTTGAATGAAAAAACAGACTTGTAAGTTGCATGATGCAGTCCTTGTAAAGCTTTCTTCACAAATGTTAATTTGGTTTGTGAACAAAACTGAGAACAATAGCGTCTAAGTACCCAGAGCAAAGTGAGGTGGAAAATCTATTCTTTTATATGGAGAGACAGGTTTGACAAAGAAATGTCTTGCTATTGGTTAAACTCGCCCACTGATTTGGTGAGAGAATCCATGTGGAAAATCTCTTGAAAAGTCAACACTGTAAAGAGCATTTCACTCTTGCTTTGTGATAGCTGAAGAACAAACATCCCTTTCAACTTCGGACAACTCGGCTGGATAACTAAGGTAGGAAGATTTTCTTGAACCAAAATGTATCCTAAATCGTACTAAACTCCCTTAGGTTACGCATACGTGCAACGTTAGGAGCGTTAAGAATTCAAAAAGTGTATTCACAAAAGTTATAATTTTCTAAAGCGTCTCTTAATTCCTGCCGATTGTCTGCTATACGAAGATAAAGAGGACTAAAATTCTGAACATCAACTGTACGTATACAAAAATCACCACCAACTACTTTGTGCAGGTTACAAGAATTGCTACATGCCAAGGTAGTGAAGAGAACATCGATTGTTTGTTTACCTAAGTCTTAACAAGAGAAGAAGTAAGGTGTGCTCTCCGTTCCCGCGCATTAGAATCGTAGGATTTACAGTAACAAAACCACTGAGTCTCAGCTAGACAATTGTAAATTTGATCGTAAACCGTAGGCCCTGTCTCCTGCATCTTCAGTGTTACAATCAGCAGGGGACGTTAAAGAACCCACACACTCATCGTAAAGGGTAGGGCATAAAGTTCCCGGTGTTGTGGTCTGTTTCTATTCTATGGGTTGAATGGTGTGATGAGATCATATACATGGACGGATAGCGGCTGCCAAAGGCGCCTGATATGCTGATGTCCGGTCTCATCCAATAAAATTCTAACTGTGAAGCGCATTGAGCTTTGTAAATGCGCTATATAAGCACCTATATCATTCATTCATTCATTCATAAAGTGGATCGTTTTTTAATTTAATTTATCTTTTACACTGATGCTAAATCGGTAAAGGATAAAAATGACGTATTATTTCGTTCCAAAATTGGTCGATCTGACTACAGGGTAAAAAAAAATATTGCATTACCGTGCATTGAGTACACTATAGTGTGCATTGAAAATGTTAATTTACTTTTCCTGTGAGATAACACTTGAAATTAGCAATGTTTTGAATAGCCGATAAGATAACATCAAACCAGACTAAGCCTCCTATTGGCTTGATCACTGGATTGAAGAACTCCTCGGACGATTCGTCTTTCTTAATTGACTGGTTCCTTTAAAGGGTAGCCAAGTGCGATAACATGAAAATTAGATGCAGTGTAGATGTTTATTGAGCCTTCTGTGGACCTGCGCAGCGCAAAGATACGAACGCGACTTACGTCTACAAGAAGTTATATCGGTAGAATAAGAGATGCTGTGAGCAATTCTGTTTGCTTTTATTCCTTTGGAGAACAGCAGGAATTTTAAAGCTTAATCATGTCTTTGTTCAGTATGACTTGCGAAGCATGACTTCAAATCAGCTTAATTATTGTTTTGATGTTTTATGGAAAGCCACGGATACTGAAATATCGTGCTTATGTAACCAAAATGATACTTTTATGTCAGATTTATGGAATTCAATGGTGTTTTCAGTTCAAATGATGACAAGAAAATTTACCAGCTTTTGAATGTCGAAACATATGTGAACGTTGCGTGATGCAGTCCTAGCAAAGCCTTCTTTGCAAATTTGTAATTTGGTTGGTTAACAAAAGAACAATGGTGTCTAAGTACCTGGAGCACAGTGAGGTGTAAAGTCTATTATACTTATGCTAGGCCATTATTCTTTTCTCTACCATTTTTAAAATATTAATGGCAGAAAAAGGCCAATGTTTTTTGGGTATTTTTTTATAACTTTTTTGCACGAAGCAGATGTAACCTGAATTTCGGACGTCTTTCTTCGGTCGCTCACTCCCGATCGAGGAGAGACGCGACCGGAGAAGGACATCTGAAAATCAGGCTAAGGCAGATGTAACAGCTAGAACCGTCTAAATGCTGTTCTAAATGAGAAAATCTAGATCGCGGTCAATATCGAGTTAAAGCCAATCAAATTCGTAAATTGGTAGTTCCCAGTCCTTGTTAAACAAGGCCGCATGAAAAAAAAAAATTTAGGAAGGTAATTTTTAAATCCAAAGAGGAAAGGACATTACAGATACACCTCAGTGCCATCTTTACCGCAATCAGATATATTATTGGTTTTAATTTCGAATTTTCTTTAGCGAATTGTTTATGTGAAAAATTAGCAATTGTAGAGATTGCTTCCTTTTAGGCTTTGTGCAAACGTCATTTTAAACGGGTTTTATTATACACAGGTTTGCGTGATGGCTAATTTGGTGGCTTTAGGTTTCCTGTTTTTTGTGTGCTTCGCTACAAAAGTGAAAAGCAAAAGTAAGTCACATTCACTGTAACAGTAAAGATGTACTTCTATTGGGCAATCCGGATTTCGAATTTCCCAATTAAACACGAAATTTGAAAACAGATTTTGTCACACCGAAAGTCATCTTCAAGGAGGATTCAAACTTGGATTTCATGGATTTGCTCTTCTGCGTTTGAATATTTTCTATGCTTCTGCAGAACAACAACGCGAAATGACTAAATTCGACCTTGACTTAAGAGAACATGAAACAAGAGCGCCAACTCTTTATTATTATTTTTCAGTGATTTGGTTTGCCCATCATTCTGGTTTACGCGCTGACTGCTGGCTAACCATAGACCGCTGCTCACGAAAACAGCTTTTTTAATCCGTTTCTGGGTCTCTCAAAAAATGCAATAATAACAAATCCATGAAATCCAAGCTTGGATTTCTTAATCGAAATCCACCTCGGAATACGATTTTGGTGCTTCAAAATCCTTTTTTGGATTCAGTGTCTTATTGCAAAATCAGGATTTATAAATCCAAATCCGATATCCCAATCGAATGCACCATAAGTGCAATCTTGCAATCCATAAATGCAATCTTCCAGGCAATCTTTTATTCATTCCCTTATTCTTTCATTCTTTATGCTTTCATTCATTCATTTATTTATTTAATATTTATTTCTTCCTTCCTTATATCCATTGTTTCCATTGTTTCGATTTTTCTTTCATTCTATGTTTCATTCAGTCAGTTAGCCATTTCTAGCATTCATTCATTCATTCATTCATTCGTTTGTTCGTTTGTTCGTTCGTTCGTTCGTTCTTTTATTCATCATTTATTCATTTAGTCAGTTAGTCAGTTAGTCACTTAGTCAGTCAGTCAGTCAGCCAGTCAGTCAGTCAGACATGTTAGTCGGTCAAACCATTTGAACAACTCATTGTTTTAGAGGGTGGCTATGGTGGCTACGGTGGTTATGGTGGCTATGACAGAGACCCGTGCAATGACTACCAAGAGCTAAGTGAAGGTAATCGAGCCGCAGGGTTCAATTCATTAACGAAGAAGTCAGACAACAAATTGAAAAAGGCCTGGTATCGATTCACTGGTGAAGCAGGAGACCAAATGGCCAGCATGTAAGTTGTGTCCGAGGAAGGCCGAGTAATGGCGTTATAATTTTATACTTCACATAACTAGAACTGTCTTTTAAAGATCGCTGTTTACCATTTTGCCTGAAAATAGTGCTTAGAGACACACCATTTTTTTCCTCTAGGTAGGGAGGAGGTATGAAACATTTTCCTTTGCAAACTTTTTTAAGCTTGTGCACCTCTGCAAACATTTGGGTTTTTTTCGAAATGAAAACTTTTTTTCTACATATTGTGTTTACAAACATTTTATTTTGTCTTTTTAGGCCGTGAAACCAATTGTTTTAATATATTTCATCCATTCTTCAGCCCCCCCCCCCCCCCCCATCCACCACCAGAAAAAATGGTCCGTCCCTAGAAAAAGGAGTCGCCCCAATCTTCCAAAGCGCTACACAGCCACAGTTTTTCGACTCGTCGGCAATTTGGTAGTAACAAAACGATTTCCTGTTGATTCGTACAGACTTACTGAACATGGTCTTTTTCTAGCGAGCTTATCCTAGTGGAATTGTTAACATTAAATTAAATTGAATTTTCATGGGATAAAGCTAAATGTAACATTGGCCAACTAAAACAAATATGGATCCA
>NC_135764.1:27453349-27488349 GCF_052425735.1 Oculina patagonica
ATTAATGATGCATCAAGAACCCTCAAACGACGGACTAAATAATTTTTTTCTCACCTCGTTTGGTTATCAGATTATTGAATTAAAAACAATAACCTTCTCTTGGTTTCTGGCAGCTCAGTCAAGTAGACAGACATTTTTTAAAAATTGCTTCTTTTCTTAGGTCTTAACAAGAAAAACGCAGCTAAATCGTGCAAAGAAATGAAGAAAAGAAATAAAAACGCGGAGTCTGGTGTCTACTGGATTAACCCTGACGGCAATAACCCGACCCAGGCCTACTGCGATCAGGAAACGGACGGTGGAGGTTGGACACTAGTTTACAGCTACACGTTTACAAACTTCAGGTAAAACATCTTTTTCCTTAGACTGTTGTCAAAGATCACTGTCTCCAGCTAGACGTCAAGCAACATTATTTGTTCTAAACAGAAGAAATGTAGATTTGACTGTAGGTCGAGAGATTCCAATTAGGCAAAAATTCAATAAATTGGCTAATAACAGTATGATTAAGAAAATATAATCTATCCGATTCGGTGGCTATCTCATACTCCAGCAGGATTTAAAAGACGGTTTTCTTCAGGAGAGGTGAAGACTCCTACATGAAGGAGACGGGGATGTTCTTCGGAAGTTTTAAGAATATCCCTAAAAGGTACCAAAATACCCTTCTTGGGGTGTGACTCAAGTTCATTATTGCCCCACAAACGACTCAGTGTACTTTGATGGTAAAGTGACTGTGACCCGCCGAAAGCCGCATTCGTAAAAAGCACCAATTATTGACAATTAGTTCCAGTTAATTTTTGCCTTTGTTTGATAAGAGGTTCCATGATATGTAGCAACTGAGAAATGTTGAAATGCAACAGCTTCAGTGGTACCAAAACACGGTTTTCAACCACCAAATGAATAAGTGACTAAATGACTAAAAGGTACAAAGAGAATCCCCATCAGTCTCTTCACAAAAAAGACACCAATTTCTTGGTGTTTGATTTGATTGATACTGCATTTCGTTCAACAGAGGTTTCAGGTCTTCATCCAACGCCAACACCCCACGTCCTAACTGGCCAACATATGGTGACATCCCAGTATCCACCACATCCCCCGTCAGCGAGACAGACTACAACGCCATGGACTTCAACCAGTGGAAGAATCTCGGCCGCGATTTTATGATCAAATCCAACATCAACCACTGGATCGCTTGCAAAGATGGAACCGGAAGTCTGGTGGAATTCAGGGCCGGAAGTCTACAGTGCCGCAATATCAAGAACGTCGCATCCAAGTGTCACGGCTACGTTCCTGATCAGCTCATATTTCACACCGCTGGCAACCCAGGTGGTTTGTCCGTGGGCCCTGACCTGATTCGTTCCCAGAGCAACGTGCGACTGAAGGAGTATTATTACTTTGATGGCAACACGCGCACCAACTGGCCTACCCATGATCCTTGTGGTACTAACGCCTTGAATCATCTCACCAATGTCGCTAATCCTCACGGGAATATTTACATCCGGGAATGATCGGTGTAGCCTTTGTATGCCATGGCAACGATATTGTGGGAACTATCGCATGTTCTTCGTTTAACGGTGTGGTTAAGGGGTAATTGTTTAGTGACGTAATGAGTATATGAAAGTATATGAACTGTAAGTTAATGACGAAATGAATGAAATAATCCCCGCAGTGTGCAAGCAATTGTAAGCAAATGAATTTTTTAGCCTGAAACCATATAAATACCAGTGCGATGTTCTATCAACCTGAGCTATGAAGTCTTGATACGTTGGGAGCAAAGCTCGGATCATTTCATTCATTTCATATTCATTTAAATTGTGAAGATTAAATTGTTGTTTAAGGCAGCTCTTGTGTAAAATTATTGTGCTTTTCTTTCCTGCGATGCCAATCGATATGAAATGTGCCGATTCGTTTTTCAGATTAAAACAGTTTAACTTCAGTGACATAAAATGAAGTATAAACCCCTTAATACGGCCACGTCACCGTCTGACCAAAATTTTTTTCTCTTTGCATTTTTTAAAACTGTAAATGACGAATAATTTGTAACTGGAAACGATCAAAGTTTTATTCGATTTATGTCTGTTTTGTTTTGTTTCGTTTTTTTTTTTGTTTTTTTTTTTTTCTGTTTCGTTTTGTTTTGTTTCCCAAGTAACGGGTTAAACTTGTAGAGAAATGAAGGTTGTGGATTTCAAATGGTGCCCTTTTGTCGCTTTAAAGAGATTGGCGACTGAACTTTCGTTTGGTCTCATAACAAATAACCGTTATAATGAGAAAGTCGTAATTAAGGGGTGTCCAGGCAACATGCTCTGTTCTTGCAGCGAAGACTTAGGGAAGTTTCCTAAGATTTCCAAAGTGTCTCAAAGATTTTACAAATGATTTCAAAGAAGCTTAAAATTTTTGAAGAGATGTTTACTGCTAGCTGATGCATAAGCTGTTGCTTACAAACTATTCATTCCCTCGGGAGGCATGCGCAAGCTTAGGCGAGCGGTAAAATCCGTGACTAGCCAAGATACTGAGTCTCTTAATAGATCATATTAGTATTCTTGGTATTGGACTGGAACTAGCTTGCAATGGAGGCTAATGCGGGTAATCTTTTCAAATGCAAATGACATGAAGCTCTTTTTAATGATATTCCCCCGCATTAGCCTCCATTGCAAGCTAGTTCCAGTTCAATACCGAGAATACAAATATGGTCTATTGAAAACCCGAGATTGAGACTTGATTAATTTTTGGAAATTGACTACGAGCTCGATTTTTCTATGAACAATAGTCAACTCTGCTGCGCCTCGTTGATTATTCGCTCATAGAAAACTCGTGCGCGTAGTCTAATTGTTAATTACACTACAAATTCGCTTTCTAACATGATCTGTATTCTACCAGCCGGAACAATTTCTGAACGTATGTTTTACCAACATTTACTGCTCATAACCTCCCTGTGAGAATCATGCTAACAGAAAGATCTGATGTACCAAATTCTGGGTTCATTTCAAGGACTGGGCTAAACTTTCATAACCGGTCAACCAGTAATGAAATGTCTAAAACGTGAATTTAATAAATAGCTGGTCTGGCGCGCGTTTGATGAGATGTCGCGCCGCCATTCCATGCTCAGTATTCCGCTCAGACCAAGAAGACTGATGGGATATATAAGGCAATTTTCAAAGTAGCTCCAGTGTACCCTTAACAAATAATATCTGAATAAACGGAAAAAATTTACTTCAGTACGCGAAAAGACATGGGTAATCAATACCGGGTTCATTCTCGGTGTGAGAAACTGTGAAAATTTATCAGTGACGTAAAACCAGGCGTAAAACAAAGAAGACAACGAAGAATCTCGAAACAATGTAGAGCAGGAAAACAGTAAGTTTAAATTCAAACAATTACAAATTACGTCAGCTTTTATACCGAGGTAAAGCCGAAAAATAGGGTAAGTTATATAGCTCAGCATATCAATTAAATTTAATTTAATTTTTCTTTTACATTTTTACATGGGAGCAAATAGAAACATATATAGGGCTGATAGGGTCTACAGTTTCTTCTTAAGAAAGACAAAAAGTCTTTCATTCTGTGTGGGAACACTTGAAAATAGTTAGCAATTAAAATTGTTTTGACTAGCCGATGAGATAACAGTAAACGTAAGTACAATGCTTATAGTTTCCTATTGGTTTGATCACTAGACTGAAGAACTCCTCGGGCGATTCATCTTTCTAGATCGTCTGGTTCCATTGAAGAATAGCCAAGTGTGACAACTTGAAGATTAGCTTTTTATTGTACCTTTTGTGGACCTAGGTAGCCCATAGATATGAACGTGACTCATGCCTACAAGAAGTCTTAACGGAGATGCTGTGAGCAGTTTTATTCCTTTGGAGAACAGCAGGAATTTTAAAGCTTAATCCTTGCTTCGTTCAGTGTGACTTACCAAGCATGACTTTAAAACCAATAAATTATTGACACGGATACTGGAACATCGTGCTTATGTTACCAAAATGATGCTTAATTTAATAAAATGTAATGGTGTTTTTAGACCTGCGCAGACCTGCGCAGCTCATTGATATGAACGTGACTTTGTCTACAAGAAATCTTATCGGTATTAAGTTGAGAGAATAAGAGAAACTATGAGCAAATTTGTTTGCTGCTATTCCTTGAGAGAACAGCAGGAATTTTAAAGCTTAATCCTTGCTTTGTTCAGTATGACTTACCAAGCATGACTTCAAAACACCTTAATTATTGTCACAGATTCTGGAACATCGTGTTAATGTTAGTAAAATGATGCTTAACTTAATGGGATTTCATTGCTTTGTTCAGTATGACTTGCCAAGCATGACTTCAAAACACCTTAATTATTGTCACGGATTCTGGAACATCGTGCTTATGTTACCAAAATGTCGCTTAATTTAATAAAATGTAATGGTGTTTTTAGTTCAAATGATGACACGAAAAAATAGAAAAGAATGAGTAAGCCCAGCTATTCGATGTCAGAACAGGTGTGAAGTCGCGTGATGTAGTCCTTGCACAGCCTTCGTCATAAACATTAATTTGCCGATGTTAACAAAAGAACAATTGCGTCAAAGTACCAAAAGTACAGTGAGGTGGAAAATCTATTCTTTTATATGGATAGATATGTAGTAAAGACTTCCTATTGGTTAAATTTGCAATTTATTTGGTGAGAGAAACCACGTGGAAAATCTCTTGAAAAGTCAACACTGTGAAGAGCATTTCACTCTTGCCTTGTGAGAGCTAAAGAGCAAACATCCCTTTCGACCTCGAACAACTCGGCTGGAAATCTAAGGTACGCAGATTTTTTTTAACTAAAAGTTATCCTAAAAGTGCTCAACTCTCTTAGCTAACGCGTGCATATTTGCAACTTTAGGAGCGTTGAGAATTCAACAAGTGTATTCACAAAAGATATTTTCTAAATTCTTGCCGATTCTATGATATTCGAAGATTTGGAGGCCTAAAAGTCAAAAAATCAACATTAGTACGTATACGAAAAACACCACCTAGTACTTTGTGCAGGTTACTGAAATCAGTGCCACAGGTCAAGCTAGTAAGAGAACATAGATTATTTGTTTATTTAAGTCTTAACAAGAGAAGACGTAAATGTGCTCTCCTTTCCCGCACATTAGAATCGTAGGATTGAACAAAACCACCGAGGCTCAGCTAGACAAATGTAAATTTGACCATAAAGTAAATCGTTGTTTAATTCAATTTAACTGTTTAAATGATCAATACCAAATCGGTAGAGGATAAGGATGAAGTATTATTTCGTTCTAAAACTTGATCGATTTGACTGTAGGATAAGAAAAATTATTGCATAATCGTGCATTGGGTACACCAATGCCCTTGAAAATGTTATTTTACTTAAGCTGTGTGATAAAACTTGAAAGTATTTAGCAATTAAAATCTTTTGCAACCAGTTTAGCTTCCTATTGGTTTGACCACTAGACTGAAGAACTCCTCGGGCGATTCGTCTTTCTAGATCGTCTGGTTCCATTGAAAAATAGCCAAGTGTGAAAACATGAAGATTAGCTTTCTATTGTGCCTTCTGTGGACCTACGCAGCCCATAGATATGAGATATGGACGTGACTTATGCCTACAATAATTTTTGTCGGTTTTAGAGGGGGGGGGGGGGGATCAAATATTTTGTGAGCAATTTTGTTTGCTGTCATTCCTTTGGAGAACAGCCCCAATTTAAAAACTTAATAATCATGTCTTTGTTCAGTATGACTTGCGAAGCATGACGCAAAAACAACTTAATTACTGTTTTGTGGTTTTATGGAAAGCCATTGATAATGAGTGAAACATCGTGTTTGCCTCACCAAAATGATGTTTAATTTAAAGAACTTAATGGTGTTTCCAGTTCAAATGATGATGCGGAAATTTTAAATAGTAAGAGTAAAAGTCCAGGTTTTGAATGAAAAAACAGACTTGTAAGTTGCATGATGCAGTCCTTGTAAAGCTTTCTTCACAAATATTAATTTGGTTTGTGAACAAAACTGAGAACAATAGCGTCTAAGTACCCAGAGCAAAGTGAGGTGGAAAATCTATTCTTTTATATGGAGAGATAGGTTTGACAAAGAAATGTCTTGCTATTGGTTAAACTCGCTCACTGAAACCATGTGGAAAATCTCTTGAAAAGTCAACACTGTGAAGAGCATTTCACTCTTGCTTTGTGATAGCTGAAGAGCAAACATCCCTTTCAACTTCGGACAACTCGGCTGGATAACTAAGGTAGGAAGATTTTCTTGAACCAAAATGTATCCTAAATCGTACGAAACTCCCTTAGGTTACGCATACGTGCAACGTTAGGAGCGTTAAGAATTCAAAACGTGTATTCACAAAAGTTATTTTCTAAAGCGTCTCTTAATTCCTGCCGATTGTCTGCTATACGAAGATAAAGAGGCCTAAAATTCTGAACATCAACTTTAGTACGTATACAAAAATCACCACCTACCACTTTGTGCAGGTTACAAGAATTGCTACATGCCAAGGTAGTGAAGAGAACATCGCTTGTTTGTTTACTAAAGTCTTAACAAGAGAAGAAGTAAGGTGTGCTCTCCGTTCCCGCGCATTAGAATCGTAGGATTTACAGTAACAAAACCACTGAGTCTCAGCTAGACAATTGTAAATTTGATCATAAACCGTAGGCCCTGTCTCCTGCATCTTCAGTGTTACAATCAGCAGGGGACGTTAAAGAACCCACACACTCATCGTAAAGAGTAGGGCATAAAGTTCCCGGTGTTGTGGTCTGTTTCTAGTTTATGGGTTGAATGGTGTGATGAGATCATATACATGGACGGATAGCGGCTGCCAAAGGCGCCTAGCGCCTGATATGCTGATGTCCGGTCTCATCCAATAAAATTCTAACTGTGAAGCGCATTGAGCTTTGTAAATGCGCTATATAAGCACCTATATCATTCATTCATTCATTCATAAAGTGGATCGTTTTTTAATTTAATTTATCTTTTACAGTGATGCTAAATCGGTAAAGGATAAAAATGACGCATTATTTCGTTCCAAAATTGGTCGATCTGACTACAGGGTAAAAAAATTATTGCATTGCCGTGCGTTGAGTAGACTATAGCGCGCATTGAAAATGTTAATTTACTTTTCCTGTGAGAAAACACTTGAAATTAGCAATGTTTTGAATAGCCGATAAGATAACATCAAACCAGACTAAGCCTCCTATTGGCTTGATCACTGGATTGAAGAACTCCTCGGACGATTCGTCTTTCTTAATTGACTGGTTTCTTTAAAGGGTAGCCAAGTGCGATAACATGAAAATTAGATGCAGTGTAGATGTTTATTGAGCCTTCTGTGGACCTGCGCAGCGCAAAGATACAAACGCGACTTACGTCTACAAGAAGTTATATCGGTAGAATAAGAGATGCTGTGAGCAATTTTGTTTGCTTTTATTCCTTTGGAGAACAGCAGGAATTTGCTTTGTTCAGTATGACTTGCGAAGCATGACTTCAAATCAGCTTAATTATTGTTTTGTGGTTTTATGGAAAGCCACGGATACTGAAATATCGTGCTTATGTAACCAAAATGATACTTTTATGTCAGATTTATGGAATGTAATGGTGTTTCCAGTTCAAATGATGACAAGAAAATTTACCAGCTTTTGAATGTCGAAACATATGTGAAAGTTGCGTGATGCAGTCCTAGCAAAGCCTTCTTTGCAAATTTTAATTTGGTTGGTTAACAAAAGAACAATTGTGTCTAAGTACCTAGAGCACAGTGAGGTGTAAAGTCTATTATACTTATGCTAGGCCATTATTCTTTTCTCTACCATTTTTAAAATATTAATGGCAGAAAAGGCCAATGTTTTTTGGGTATTTTTTTATAACTTTTTTGCATGAAGCAGATGTAACCTGAATTTCGGACGTCTTTCTTCGGTCGCTCACTCCCGATCGAGGAGAGACGCGACCGGAGAAGGACATCTGAAAATCAGGCTAAGGCAGATGTAACAGCTAGAACCGTCTAAATGCTGTTCTAAATGAGAAAATCTAGATCGCGGTCAATATCGAGTTAAAGCCAATCAAATTCGTAAATTGGTAGTTCCCAGTCCTTGTTAAACAAGGCCGCATGAAAAAAAAAATTTAGGAAGGTAATTTTTAAATCCAAAGAGGAAAGGACATTACAGATACACCTCAGTGCCATCTTTACCGCAATCAGATATATTATTGGTTTTAATTTCGAATTTTCTTTAGCGAATTGTTTATGTGAAAAATTAGCAATTGTAGAGATTGCTTCCTTTTAGGCTTTGTGCAAACGTCATTTTAAACGGGTTTTATCATACACAGGTTTGCGTGATGGCTAATTTGGTGGCTTTAGGTTTCCTGTTTTTTGTGTGCTTCGCTACAGAAGTGAAAAGCAAAAGTAAGTCACATTCACTGTAACAGTAAAGGTGTACTTCTATTGGGCAATCCGGATTTCGAATTTCCCAATTAAACACAAAATTTGAAAACAGATTTTGTCACACCGAAAGCCATCTTCAAGGCGGATTCAAACTTGGATTTCATGGATTTGCTCTTCTGCGTTTGAATATTTTCTATGCTTCTGCAGAACAACAACACGAAATGACTAAATTCGACTTTGACTTAAGAGAACATGAAACAAGAGCGCCAATTCTTTATTATTATTTTTCAGTGATTTGGTTTGCCCGTCATTCTAGTTTACGCGCTGACTGCTGGCTAATCATAAACCGCTGCTCACGAGAACAGCTTTTTTAATCCGTGTCTGGGTCTCTCAAAAAATGCAATAATAACAAATCCATGAAATCCAAGCTTGGATTTCTTAATCGAAATCCACCTCGGAGTACGATTTCGGTGCTTCAAAATCCTTTTTTGGATTCAGTGTCTTATTGCAAAATCAGGATTTATAAATCCAAATCCGATATCCCAATCGAATGCACCATAAATGCTTTAAAATGATTAGTTAATTAAAGGAAATCTCATTCATTCATTCATTCATTCATTCATTCATTCGTCCAGGCAATCTTTCATTCATTCCCTTATTCTTTCATTCTTTATGCTTTCATTCATTCATTTATTTATTTAATATTTATTTTTTCCTTCCTTATATCCATTGTTTCCATTGTTTAGAATTTTTTTTCATTCTATGTTTCATTCAGTCAGTTATCCATTTCTAGCATTCATTCATTCATTCATTCATTCATTCATTCATTCATTCATTCATTCGTTCGTTCGTTCGTTCTTTTATTCATCATTTATTCATTTAGTCAGTCAGTCAGCCAGTCAGTCAGACATGTTAGTCGGTCAAACCATTTGAACAACTCATTGTTTTAGAGGGTGGCTATGGTGGCTACGGTGGTTATGGTGGCTATGACAGAGACCCGTGCAATGACTACCAAGAGCTGAGTGAAGGTAATCGAGCCGCAGGGTTCAATTCATTAACGAAGAAGTCAGACAACAAATTGAAAAAGGCCTGGTATCGATTCACTGGTGAAGCAGGAGACCAAATGGCCAGCATGTAAGTTGTGTCCGAGGAAGGCCGAGTAATGGGGTTATAATTTTATAATTCACATAGCTAGAACTTTCTTTTAAAGATCGCTGTTTAGCCTTTTGCCTGAAAAAGTGCTTAGAGACACACCATTATTTTCCTTTAGGTAGGGGGAGGTATGAAACATTTTCCTTTGCAATATTTTTTAAGCTTATGCACCTCTGCAAACATTTGAGGATTTTTCGAAATGCAAACCTTTTTTTCTACATATCGTGTTTACAAACATTTTATTTTGTCTTTTTAGGCTCTGTAAACAATTGTTTTAATATATTTCATACATTCTTATATTCTCCCCCCCCCCCCCCCCCCAACCACCACCAGAAAAAAATGGTCCGTCCCTAGAAAAAGGAGTCGCCCCAATCTTCCAAAGCGCTACACAGCCGCAGTTTATCGACTCGTCGGCAATTTGGTAGTAACAAAATGATTTCCTGTTGATTCGTACAGACTTACTGAACATGGTCTTTTTCTAGCGAGCTTATCCTAGTGACATTGTTAACATTAAATTCAATTGAATTTTCATGGGATAATGCTAAATGTAACATTGGCCAACTAAAACAAATATGGATCCATTCCAGGCGGTGTTGGACACGACTCGCAAAGCATGCCGGAAGAAATTTTCAATTGCACTTATTATTATCGTCTGATCGCCGATCTGTAAACATCTCCTCGCGGTGCGAAGATATTCCAATGCTGAAAGAAATATCGGAGGAAATCCATATCAAATCTTTCGCGAGCCTAGTAGCACCTATAGATGATCATAGATGCGTATTGCTGGATTCATAAAGGCGACATTTTACGGCGGAACAACTCATATTTTGGATTTGAAACATCGCGGTTCGTCGACTATTGGAAATATTATTCGATTCTAGCACGTTTGTGATCGAAGTAAACGGGCTAAAATTGAACTTATCTTTGGCGCTTTGTTTTTCAGAAATGTCGAGTTATGTATGAAGTACGTCGATGTACTACTGGCCAACGCAGTTCGCCCTATCGTGGTTTTTGATAGATTTTTTTATCGTTCGTAAAGCGTGCTGCGCGAAGGATAAGTGGAGTGCATATTTAGTGGAGTGCATATAAGTGGAGTGCATATTTTTTATTGTTAAAGCATGTTGCGCGAAGGATAAGTGGAATACGTGTATATTTTTCGTTCTTAAAGCGGGTGCGCGAAGTATAAGTGGAATACATGCAAATTTATCGTTCTTACTAAAGCGTGTTGCGCGAAGGATAAGTGGAATACATGTGTATTTCTCGTTCATAAAGCATGTTGAGCGAAGGATAATTATTCGTCGATTGTGGGACTGCGGGCTGCTTGTGGCTGGGCAATCGCTCTGACATGCCGAATATTGGCCAAACAAAAGGATGATATAAACACTACAATGACAAAAATGGCAAGTGAACATTAAAATATAAATACACATCAACGGGAGTACCAAATTAAGCCCTTGTCCTGTAAGAACATCGACAGAAATCACACCATCAACTCCCCCAAAATGCCGCGAAATGGAAGAGAACTGAGTGACATATCAAGGAGAAACCCCCAACTTCAAGTCCAAATTTGACCGTTAAAACGGCGGGGCCCGCCCGGGCCCACCGTACTTTTCTTAAAGGTTAACTATCGAACTTAAGTTCTATGCAAAAATAATCTACAGTACTGATCCTTGTTTGTCACGAAATGAGGAAATGTTCATCGACGTCGAACGCTTGCGCCAAACAACCCTTTACCATATTGCATGATTTCAATCGACTAGTTTTGAGAGAAAAATCGCTTCCCTTAATTCAGAACTTGACAGATGACTGGCCTAGGTACTATTCTTCCAGCTCCAATAAAATAATCCGTAACAACCGTTAAAGTTTCGCCGGAATCGCACGAAGAAGATAAGACCTTCTTAAAATCCCGCGACAAAATTGTCCGCCATTGCTTCCACCAAGGTGACAAATGATTGGTCGAAAAATGTCACGTGAACCGTGTCCAACACCGCCTGGATCCATTCTCTTTCGTTTCTCTAAGCCTGCTGGGCCTTGGCACGAGGAAACGAAGGGCTCTGGTGAGACAGGATTTCCAGTCCTAGATTCTTGGACTTCCGGTCTTCATGTATGCAGTCATGACGTTTCAAAAGAATGTATGAGAGAGTCGTTACGTTTTCGACTTCCGTTTAGGAATTCTTTGTTCCAAACAGCCAATCAAAAAAATTTGAATTAATTCAAAAATCCTATAATAATAATAATAATAATAATAATAATAATAATAATAAAAGATTTATATAGCGCCATATCCATGGCTCATGGCGCTTTACAGTAAAAATATTATTAAAAAAAAAAATAATAATAAATGAAAAACTTACTTAAAAAATTTACATCGATGATTAAAGGAAATACTAACAAATAAAATAGCTGAAATGTAAAAATGGAAATAAAAACTAAGAATCATTAAAATCTTTGAATGAAAAACTAACTTAACTAATTAACCAAGTGACTAACTAATTGTCTAACTGAACTATCTACTACTGGTTAACTGACTGACTAAAAGTCTAATTATAAAATTTGTTAAAAAGGTATGTCTTTATACAAGTCTTAAAATCTGATAGCGAGCCGCTCTCTCTTATATAGTTCGGGAGAGAGTTCCATAGGCTAGGTGCTACAAAAGAAAAGCACCTTTGGCCATAGCTTACTAACTTCACAGATGGTATTTTTAATAAGTTTTTAGACGAGGATCGTAAACTCCTGGGTGGTGTATAGGGCTCTAGCATCTCAGTAATATAACCAGGGGCCTGGCCCCTGTCCCCAGAGCCCTTCATTTTCTCGTGCCAAGCCGGCTAAGAGAAACGAAAGGGCTACCGGGACGAGAATGATATGGATCAGGTTCATAATACATGCATTTCGCATTTTGGAATATAAAAAAATTAAAAGGATATAACATAGAGAAACAATCATCTTTATACTTTTATCTGACAAAGCATTTTATGATCTTCCTTACAGCGACACAACAGGAGAGTGCTTAAAATCGCCATCTTGCGGTGCCAAATACCCAGGCTTCCTCTACGCTTCACACCCCGATGGTCTGGAACTGGGTGAAGAAGTCAAAGGAACTGTATGCTTTGCCAAAAAAGACAAGTGTTGTTATAAGAAAGTGACGATAGCAATTATGAAGTGCGAGGGATTCTGGATTTATGAACTGCCTAGCCCTAGTCCCAAAGGAGCAAGATATTGTGGGAACAAAGGTAAATAAGAATAAATTAAATTAAATTAATTTTTTTAACATATTTTTTCTTATTTTTCCTTTTAAGCTAATAAAATATAATATAGTCAATATAGTAGTAGCTTGCCCAGAATATCTTGGCTACCTGCGAGGTACTGAGGTCTGAAAACAATCTGCTAGATTACTGATAACTTTAATTTTACCGTTTCTAAGAGGCCATTTTAAAAGGGTTATGTCACGGTTTATCGGATATTTTTTTGAAGTACCGTGAAAGATGCTTTCAATTTGGAGCAAGCTCAAAATAAGGGTAACCAAGGTCAAAATTACTTTTACAGATAATAATAATAATAATAATAATAATAATAATAATAATAATAATAATAAAATCGAAACAAGCCGAATGTGGGGCATGAGAACGGAAACGTTACCAGTTATCATTGGAGCACTTGGAGCTATCAAAAAGGGACTAGAGAGTTATATTGGAAGAATCCCCGGCCAAATAAGCATCAGTGAACTACAGAAGATAACCTTGCTGGGTACAGCGCATATTTTGAGGAGGGTGTTGTCAAGCTAAAAACTGGCTACCCTTTAGTGCCCCAGGACCATGGTTTGGTCTCGGCGCTAAGGACTTTAAGCAAACATTACGTAAGGAACATAATAATAATAATAATAATAATAATAATAATAATAATAATAATAGAACGAAAAAGAATAAGCATTAAATATCCAGACAGATTACAAAAAAACAAACTGAAAAAACTGTTCGATTGGCTCGATTTTCCTTTCTGCTCTCTCCGTAATAAGACTAACAAAGATCCTTTATAATTAAGAGCCATAAATAAGACATAATCCAATATTGCTCAGTTGATTGTAGGTTTGTTGCTAAATAAGGTATTTAGATCCTTTTTCTCAATTCTTATGACTCTAAGCCAAAAGCAGATCGTTAGCATTAAAGGCATGGGGAATGGCCATTAACTTCCGTTAAATATACAAATTACCGCTTAACAATAACATAGCAAATACAAAAAAAGATACGGATGGCCACAAGTGAAGAAGATTGAAACGGATTGCGATATGTATTTTTGAAATACTGTTGGGCGTGTTGGGCTTAACAGTTTACAAAGTTAATCTCTTATGATTGTAACTTTAAATTACAACGCCCAGGAGGCATATTTGGTTGTTATGAAGCTATGGTTTTGTCCTTAAGATCCGTAGAAGTAATTTCTTTGCAAGCACTAAGGGACGGACCATTTTTTCTTGGAGAGGGGGGGGGGGGGTGAAAAATTTTCCTCTGCAAACTTTTTTTTTTAGTTTATGCACCTCTGCAAACTGAATTTTCTTCGAAATTCTTACTATTTTTTGTTATACATATCGTTTTTGCAAACAATTTATTTTGTCTTTCCAGGCCCTGCAAACAATTTTTTTCAATATTTTTCATCCCCCCCCCCCCCTCCAAAAAAATAATGGTCCGTCCCTAAGTTTCATAGCGAGTATTTGGCAAAACTTAAAAAAAAAAAACGCCAAGCACTTAGCTGACGTCCTTTCCTATCTTTTTAAAACAGTTCCTGAAACGGAACCAGAGTGTGATGTGAAGAAGTTATTGTATGGTAAGTGTGTGTTTCTCTTGGTTTTCAGCATTTCAATCAGTTAGACGAATACTTTGTAAACTTTGTCTCTGTCTGTTTATTTTTCAGGCCTTAACAAGAAGAACGCAGCTAAATCGTGTAAAGACATAAAGAAGAGAAATAAAAACGCGGAGTCTGGTGTCTACTGGATTAACCCTGACGGCAATAACCCGACCCAGGCCTACTGCGATCAGGAAACGGACGGTGGAGGCTGGACATTAGTTTACAGCTATACATTTACAAATTTCCGGTAAAAGATATTTCTTATTAATTTATATACTTAACACAAATCTTGTAGATTACACTGTATTTTGAAAGATTCAAATGGAGAAAACATCACAAAAATTACTGAAAAATAACAACAATTGAAGAAAGTATAACGAACAATAGCTAATCCAAGTGTTTTGGTGTTCATCTAATAAACCAACAGAGTTTAAACGTTAGTAGAATCCTAAGTAAAGGCGACGGAGAAACTCTAAAAGGTTAAAGGTACCGAAATCAACTTGGGGAGTGACTCGAGTCAATTTTTACCCCTCAGTGAAAGTAGGGTATACAATCAATATAGTTAGGCAAGCGAGACTAGCTGGCCAAGAGCCACATAACAGACGAAAATAGTTCCAAATTATTTGTGCCTCACTTGAAATCGCACTCTATGAGATTCCATAATGTGTAGCAACTTTGTAGCTTTAAAATTCCGTCAGTCGAAAAAATGTGGAATGATTTTGCGTTAGACTTCATCATGGACACTGCATTTTCTTTAAACAGAAGTTTCAAGTCACCCTCCAACGCCAACACCCCACGTCCTAGCTGGCCAACATATGGTGACATCCCAGTATCGACCACAGCCCCCGTCAGCGAGACAGACTACAACGCCATGGACTTCAACCAGTGGAAGAATCTCGGCCACGAGTTCATGATCAAATCCAACATCAATCACTGGATCGCTTGCAAAGATGGAACCGGAAGTTTGGTGGAATTCAGGGCCGGAAGTCTGCAGTGCCGCAATATCAAGAACGTCGCATCCAAGTGCCACGGCTACGTTCCTGACAAGCTCATCTTTAATACCGCTGGCAACCCAGGTGGTATGTCCGTGGGCCCTGATCTGGTTCGTTCCCAGAGCACCTCGTGGCTAAAGGAGTATTATTACTTTGATGGCAACACGCGCACCAACTGGCCTACCCATGATCCTTGTGGTACTAACTCCTTGAATCATCTCACCAATGTCGCTAATCCTCACGGGAATATTTACATCCGGGAATAATTAGTGTAGCCTTTGCTAGCCATGGCAACGATTTTGTAGGAACAATTGCATTCTAAGTAGTTAAAATCAGTTAAAATTTTTCAATTAATGGTGTTGTTTAAGGGGTTGACACGTTTTTTACTAGTCAAAATAAATTTGCTATTTAAGGCACCTCTTTTTTTGTGTAAAATTTGTGTGGTGTTGTTCCCTTCGATGCCAATCGATATTTAACAACTATTCCATGAGTGCGCGTTGGATATGAGTTGGCTATAACTATCTCATATCCAACAAACACGAGTGGAACACTTGTTTTATTAAAACACCCAAAGAATTGCAATATTTGAGCTCCAACTGTTCTCATTAACGCGTATCTGCTACTATATTTGTGTTCAATGGTATATGAGCTCATATACCATTCAGCTTCAGCTTCAGCTAGCTTCTTTGTGCCTCGTGGCACATAAGGCCTCCATTGCCAGTTTACTAATCAAAACTCAGGAAACGAATTGCAATATACCATTGCTAGTTTTTAATAATATGTGGGATTCGTTTTTCAACTTGTAACAGTTTAACCTCCAGAGTTGCCGTATTATGCACAGTTTCATAAAATGAAGTAGAAACCCTTTGATACAAGACCGTCTAACCATAAAAACTTTTTCTCTTTTTAGTAACTATAGCTGACAAAAGGCGCAGTCAACGTATTATTCGGTTTCTGTTTGTTTTGTTTTGTTGCCAAGTCATGGGGTAAATTTGCAAAGAAAATTAAGGTTGTAGTCTAGTCTCTAAAAAGATGAAACGGGATTGAAGAATATAAGCTTTTGTTCAGGCCGAAAAAAAGCTTAACGTCACCGTTTTTAATGACGTGGTCTTTTAAACCAACGAGGACTTATGGCATCTTGTTAAAAAATCGCTAGACTCCGTAAGGATTTATGGAAACGACTTCCGAAGAATTTTGAAATCTTTCGAAGACTGAAGTTTACTTTGCGTTGGGTCGACAAGCTATTTCTCACAAACCTGCTCGCTTCGGAGGTAAAGGGAGTTTTTGCAGACCACTCCCCTCCCCCCTCTCCCCGGTCCCCTCTCCCCTGCCTCTGCGTTGCCAAACATGAACATAAAAGAATTCTTTACATCAGCTTTGTCAACCAGTTACAATGAGGCTCACGCAACGTTTGGCACGAATAGATTGTTTGCATAGTGAGCGAAATTGTACAAAACGTTTCACCGCGGTCAAACGTTTCAGGCAGCTTTTCTTTCCATTTCGGTGTTTTTTGTTGTATTGAAGTGTTAGTACGAGCAAGGATAGATAAAAATAGTTGCCGAGTGAAAGTATAATCCCATTACCTCAGGTAAACCAGTGTTTTTACTTTTTAAATGTTTCGCATCCGAACCAAAGGTGCTCTGACAAATGGCGCCGACAAGTAGCTACAAGTCCGCATATCGCTATTTTCAAACACGTAGAACTTTTTTAAAAGCTCCAAAAAACTTAGTAAACCCTTAGGATACCGGTTATGTATCGAACTTTGAACTGTGAAAATTAAAACCTTATCTTTGCAGTACTTTTCTTATTTTTTGCATATTTCTGTCGTTTGACCGCGGTGGAACAAAACGTACTTGTGAGAGTACTAGTCCGCCCGGGCGCGCGCGAAAAAAAGGATAGCATTGCCAAGCATTTCTTCTGACCATGTGAGACTTCTTATTTTTTCATACATGAAGTAGTTATCGCACTTAACATTTTTTAAGTTAAAGAACGAGTTGACAGCAAGAAGACTCGAACCCGGGTCGTCGGTTTCAGTACCAAGCGGGAATCATCCCTTCTGACCACCGACGACCAGCTGCCAGGACCATGATTTTTTGGATAGAAAACCTAGCCCCATTGTAAAGGCTAACCGCAAGCAATCCAACGTGGTATAATATGTCTGATCAGATGTCTCCACATAGTCTGAAGCAATGCATGGAAGTGATTTCAGAGAGAAAACTTTCGTACCTAAGGTACGTAATGACAAAAAGTTCTTCAGTTTAATAGCATTTCCACAATATTTTTTATTCCATTACAGAAATAAATCAAAGATATTCATATGCATTGTATAAGAAAACAATATTAACTGACAAAGCGTCCCCCTGAAATGCATTAGGATAACAAACAATTATATGCTAGGTATTTCCACTCCTGGGAATATTTAACATTTTGGTCATAAATTGAATTGCGCGATAGAGCGCGATAGAAGCAACGCCTTTCATTTCAATTTCTCTTTGAAGCCGGCAAGTTGGGCTGTACATCTGTGAGACCAAGGTAAGTTTTAAAACGCTTTAATCAGCGTTTGTTAACTAAAGCGTTTTAACAAAGGGAACGAGAATATTTACTTTTCGGTTACTGGTTCAGTGGTTTGGAACCTGAAAAAGCGCTGTTATTTCTGATATAGAGTTTCTTAGCTTGTTCAACGACTTTAATTTGCCAGCAAAGGTTCATAAAGAGCATTTACACATTGTATTGTTCCATTTCTTGTTTATGTTTCCGTGGCGACGTTAATGTTTTCAATGGTAGAAGGACTGGTATTATTTTTTTTTTTTTTTGAAACTTGAAAAGGCGGTTTGTGTTTTAGCCGTTTATCTGCACTGAGATGCTAACTGTTTTTGGGCTGGTGTCTGACATTTTCAGACTGCACACTAAGAGTATATATATCCTGTTACCATTACCACTACTGAGAGCTAACCGCTAACAGGCTAACTGGAGTGCTATTCAGGCTAACCGTAACGTAATTCAGGCTCACCAGATTGAAAGTTTTCAAGTATTCAGTCGGCAAATTTCAAACAGCCATTCGTTTTAGCGAAGGGTGAAACACACCCAAAAGTTCCATTGTTTAGTCATTCATGTGCAAACCATTACAAAGAAGTCATTATTAGCCGGCAACAATTCTCCAAATCATGAAATAGTTTTATTCGATTAAATTCTTGAGTTGAATCGTCGCTTCTCACTCTTCCTTATCAATATCACGTTGGTTTTGTTAACTGAACTATTTAGTGATCTATAGACTGGAAGAAACTTCAAAAATAAAAGTAAGTCATGTAGGAAATGGCGGGAAATGAGTAATTGCTCGTGACGAAGCAAGTAGGATGAAGAATCGGCAGGATTAGAAGGGATTACAAATTGATAATTAATTTGCATTCCTTTTTTGTTTGTCGGGCCAAAACTCTCATTAATGCAACTATTATTTACTAAAAACTGAACTTAGTTAACTCTTCATTCGCCCATCAAGTTGTTGAGATTTTGTAGCGTTAAACGTTCTAGCTCAACGTTCTATGTTCTCGAGAAAGATTTGTATTGTTTTGATACTTTTGTATAGCAAGCGATAAAGTACGAAACGTACTTGTGAGAGTATTCCGCCGACGAGAGATAACACCTCTGGTATTTAGCGTCTGCAATGAGAGAAAACACTTCAGTTTGACAGCATTTCCACAAGATTTTTTATCCAATTACCGAAAGAACTTTGAAAGAGATCAAAGCTGTTTATATGCATCCCGGCCATTATGTGAGAAAACAATGCCAACTGACAAAGCGTCTCCCTTAAGGATAACGGCCGGCACTCCTGGGAATATTTCCGCATTATCGTCAACATGGTCAATAAATTGAACTCGCATAAGAACCAAAACCTTCATTTCAATTACGCTTTGAAGCCGGCGACTTGGGCTGTGCAACTGTGATACCAAGGTAAGCTTTAAAACGTTTCGAACAACGATTGTTAACTAATAAAAGTGTTTTATCAAAGGAAACGAAAAGATTAATACTTTCCGGTTAGTTCAGGGGTATGGAACCTGAAAAAGCACTGTGATTTTCTTGTGCAACGACTTAAATTTGCGAGGAAAATATTCATAGTCTCCTTTGTTCAATTTCTTCGGTTTTCTTTTCTGTGGCGGCTTTGCCAGTGGTAGATGAAAGTAGCATTTGTGAATTTTCGAAGGGCGTTTAAGCCGTTCATCTGCAGATTTTTACTGTTTTGGCCAAGGGTGAAACACACCCAAGGTTTCATCGTTCAGTCATTCATGTGCAAACTAACAAAAAGAATCAAGTCGCCGATTGTTACCTAACAATTCCCCAAATCATGAAAACAGTTCAATTCATTAAATTCTAGTTGCAACGTCGATTATTGCTCGTTTTACCGTCATCGAAATTATGTCCGTTCTGTTTAAACTATTTAGGGATTTCTAGACTGAAGGAAACCTCAAAATAGAACTTAGATAAGTGGGAAAATAGCGGGAGATTAGTTATTGCCCATAATGAAGCAAGTAACGTAAAGAATCGGTAGGATTAGAAGAGATTACAAAATGACAATTAGAATTCCTTTTTTTGTCTTTCGGAACAAAACTCTTATGCAGAATTTAATGACTTTTGCATTCGACCATCAAGTAATATTGTAAGGTTTAACGTTTTTTATGTGCAAAAGATTTATATTTTTTATGCTTTCTTTTTCTCCTTAAAAGTCTATCGAGGGTAATAACGATTATATGGGTTAAAGATCGATATCAGTTCACCACTAAAAGTTTACCGGTACATTTTACGTATCAAAGCTGCCGCAATAGTGAAAAGAATTTGAGTGGGTATGAGGGCACAACCTGGTCAGTAAATGTTCTCTTCCTCTCGTTGGTGACGTCATGGATTTTTCCATCAAAGTGAGTGATCTGGTTCGAGCCTGGCTGGAGATTAAGTTATGTTTTCTTAATTCGAGTTCTTTCGTGATTAATTTTGGGTAGGTTTAAAGTGAGAAAATTAAAGGCGCCATTGTTAGTAAATTAGGTAAAAAAAAACACACACAATTCATGTAGCCGCATTTCTAAACTTTTGCTATACACATCACAGATTTACGCTATGGTCAGCTTGGTGACTTTTGGTTTCCTGTTCTTTGTATGCTTCGCTTCAGAAGTGAGAACTACAAGTAAGTGAACTTTTTACTGAATAGTTAATTGGCATACACATGAGCATATAGGTATCTTCATTAGCAGCAAAGTCATTATCCATTGTATTCCTGCATTGAGTCACCGACATTTTACCAAAGACGAATAATGACGGAAGCATTGACTTAAGCAGCACTCAGTGTGTCAGTCAGTCAGTCAGTCAATCAGTTCTCATTGATTCAGTCAGTCAGTCAGTCAGTCAGTCAGTCAGTCAGTCAGTCAACCATTCAGTCAGTCCGTCCGTCAGTCAGTCAGTCAGTCAGTCAGTCAGTCAGTCAGTCAGTCAGTCAGTCAGTCAGTCAGTCAGTCAGTCAGTCAGTCAGTCAGTCTAGCCCTGTAGTTTTGAAAAGATAACTAGATTTTATTACCAACAAAACTACAACAACTGATTTCTTTAGACGGTGGCCCGTGCAACGATTATCAGGAACTGAGCAGCGATGATCGAACCGCAGACTATGACAGGTTGACGTCAAAATCAGATAAAAATAGCAAATGGCAAAAGGACTGGTACCGATTCACTGGTGAAGCAGGAGACAAAATAGCCAGCATGTAAGTTTGTATACGTGTTGTCAAAAACATGCAATGTACATGTGACTACAGCGAAAATACACTTAGCCTACAGTTGTTCCAGTTTCTAGGCATGCAACTCACAATATATCAGTAAAGGTCGCGGGGGATACTTAAGCATGAATAAACTTATGAGGCGAAATTTTGTTTGTCCTGCATTTTTTTATGGATGCGATTAAGTGTCATTGTCAGAGTAAACCAGGCAATGCCAAAAGATGGGGGTCAGCCGATTTCCCTCATATTTTCAGCATTTAAAACCTATCAGATAAGATTAAGATTGGTGGCATTTAAATGATTTTCTGCCTTTTCAATCTTGAGATTGACCACCCCCTTAGTTTTTGGCACAGAAAGTGCCAAAAATCCTCATAAAAAAGGCCAAATTCTCAGTACAGGAAGCAGATCTTCCTTTTGCATTTCGTGCACAAAACTTTTTCTCAAGGTAAATTAACTGGTTGTTGATGTTTTGCATGCTTAGAAACAACTTTTCAGTTCAACTGTAATTTTTACTATATTTTCTAAACTAGGTAGGTAGCTTGTGTCTTGCCACAGAGTGAATTTGGGGGATTTTCAAATTCAATTTTTTCAAAAGTGCGATAGTTTATTTTTTATTAAAAGCCATTTTATAACAGTCCATACCCTTCTTATTCGAAAACAAGAATTTATTGATTGGCACAATAAATTCTTTCTCCACGAATTTAGTTCAAAAATGGCTCTGATCGCTCTTATGGCTATTTTCCGGCCAAAATTAAATCACACTAAAATATCACATAACATCGATACAATTATATTTTGAAATGAAATAGTTGTATTTTAATTCATTGAAAGGAGTAGAAACTTCATTAAATGTGTTAATAATTGATTTCGAATTAACTATGTTAATTAACCCTCGGACGTACAAGGGGGGGGGGGGGGGGGTGGATGCCACCACCCCATGAGGTTTTTTCTAAATTTTGAAAAAACGATTTACACTACAATGCTGAAACTTTCATTAGCTGTTCATTCATCCTTTGCGGAAATTTTGATATGTCAACGATTTGTCCGTGGTGTGTGACGTTGCCATGGCAACGTCATAAATACAAGCAGGTCTTGCCAAAAATCGTCATTTTTACCATTTTTCTTAATTTTTTCAAGTTTTTTAAAACAGAAGTGCAAGATGTGTTTATTTTTACATTCCGTAAGCATTCTGGCTTGATTTTGCATCAATTCCCGTTATTTTCTGACTTTCTAAGAAAATGTTGAAACCAAGATCGCGGATCGAAGATGGCGGCTCTAATGACGTCACAGCCAATTAAAATTATGTCATCTTATAGAGTACGCTGAGGGTTTTCTTCCAAGTTCAAAATAATATCTCTACGCCTTAATATAACGAAAACTCCGGGGAGGGGCTCCATCCACCCCCCCCCCCCCTTGTACGATGGTGGGGGTGTAAGTTGGCTTGTACGTCCGAGGGTTAAAGTAATAGATACCGCAGTCCGTGCATAAATTCATTGTGTATTTCCTGCGAAAACTAAGTCGTATTACGTAAGCATTGCTTCGATTTTCATAGTTTAGTTTGGTATGTCTTAAAAGCGAGATTATAAACGTAATATATAAGGCGGTCTTTGAAGTAATGATCCAAGGTACCATAGAAAGAAACCACGAGTCGAGACGTTATTTCTCACGTTCGACACGGAATTTTGTCAGTTTCAATTCATACTATCACGTTTCATTCGGGACAAACACTCTTATATAAAGTATGAATTGTTCGTTAGCTTCACAAGAATCACCTTGTAGTCTTCTCGAATATAGTACAACTGTTCTACCGTTAGATGCTTGAAAACAAGATGTTACAGATCGCTTACTACTCGAGGTCTTGTTGTGAGTGGCAAGCGAGGATGGCGATCTCGAAGTTCAGAAATCACTGAGGGAGCTTTCTTCATTCAGTTCAGGTCACTTTGACTTATCCGTAGATAGAGTGGCAGGTATGAGCATCTGTCCAGAACACTAAAAAAGAAGTAACAGGCGACTGCATTTTCAAGGTAGTCTCGAATTCTTTTCATCCTAAAAAAGACACAAAAACGCACACAAGACCCAAGTAAACATAGGTAGAAGTTCAGATCAACTGTGTATTTTTTTCAAGAACCTTTAGTGACAGGAAGCATATTTTTTCATTTCTATAACTCAAGTGTCATCGTGACGCACCCGAAGTAAGTAGTAACACCAATTTAACCAATAAAAACAGAAAACATCTCTGTTTTCATCTTTGTCGAGGACTGCATTTTCGTTTTGGTCATTGGAGAAAACTGAAATGTGACCCAGCTCGTGTGTGAATTTTCATAGAATACAAGGTTCATCAATTTATATGGGCATCGTTTACCGATATAAGAGATAAACAAAATGTTCGTTTCAGGTCACGAGAATCAATGTCTAGTATATGTCTGTGTCATATTTTATAACTGAATCGTCTGGTCAGATCAGAATTCGTACCCAAGCGATAGTCAAGCTAATCCATTATAGGATGCTTAAGATGCACACACTTTTGCTTATGATTCGCCACTATGAGAAAACTTATTTAACTAGCTCTGGTTTCCTTTCTTATTCAAAACTATTTGTGAATTAAATTAAGAAAAATAATTCTTAATTTTTGTAGCACAAACGCCTGGTCAAACTTGACAAAGGTCGTGATAGTGGCAACAACAACTTTGTTTCGTGTTGTGTACCTTTCAGCCACGATAAATTTCTGTGAGGGCGTGGTTCACCTACAACCTTTGAAGCAGATTTCATTTGTACTGTAAAAGATTTGGATCAATTTTTGTTTCTGGGAAACCGTCCTCGGTCTGAACACGCCTACCTCGGTAAAAAAGGCGTCTATGGCTGGTATAAACCGAGCTCGGTTGTAGTGTAGTGTGCCGACCACCGTAGAAACCGATCATCGTACACAAAAACCGTTATTCTTTAACCGTTCTCGGTTAGCCATCTCTCTTATAACCGACGTCGGTTTTAAATTTCGGTTTAAGTCCAGTTTAAACCGAGCTCGGTATACTAGTCCAAGTTTAAACCTAGTATGGTTAAGTCCAGTGTAAACCGAGCTCGGTTAAGTCCAGTGTAAACCGAGCTCGGTTACGTCCCTTTTAACCTGGCTCGGTTTAAAGTACTCTAGTCCTAACCGAGCTCGGTTTTCGTCCCCCCCCCCCCCCCCCAAAAAAAAAAAAAAAAAATGAATAAAGAAAGAAATAAGGGAAGAAATAAAACAAATAATAATAATAATAATAATAATTTTATTTTCTACTTCCATTTTTTATTTAATTCAATTTCCTCTCTACACGATTTGAATCATTTTTTTCCTGCCCTTGTTGAGTACACTCTACCATCTGGTTGTGCACAACAATAATATACCCCCGAAAATAAACGAAATAGTATGCAATACAATAAATACTCTAAGACTTGCTTATAGGGCTTTCCACAAGTTGCCCGGCAACTTTTTGGCAACTTTTCATGTTTTATTTCTTTCCTTATTTCTTTCTTTATTCATTTTTTTTTTTTTTTTTTTTTGGGGGGGGGGGGGGGGGCGAAAACCGAGCTCGGTTAGTCGGTTAGGACTAGAGTACTTTAAACCGAGCCAGGTTAAAAGGGACGTAACCGAGCTCGGTTTACACTGGACTTAACCGAGCTCGGTTTACACTGGACTTAACCATACTAGGTTTAAACTTGGACTAGTATACCGAGCTCGGTTTAAACTGGACTTAAACCGAAATTTAAAACCGACGTCGGTTATAAGAGAGATGGCTAACCGAGAACGGTTAAAGAATAACGGTTTTTGTGTACGATGATCGGTTTCTACGGTGGTCGGCACACTACAATACAACCGAGCTCAGTTTATACCAGCCATAGACGCCTTTTTTCTACCGAGGTAGGCGTGTTCAGACCGAGGACAGTTTCCCAGAAACAAAAATTGATCCAAAGTTTTGTACTACAGAAACCCTAAGAAAAAATCGTGCAAATGGAATATTAAGCCAACCTATTGCCCGGCTTTTTAACTATCAAAATAAATAATTGGGCGGGGCGAGAGTTAGCCGATGTACAGGAGAAATGCTTACACGAGTATACATCGCGCCAGTGACACTGTCGTGCATGTCTAACAATTATATTCGTTTTTCCTTTACGATCACTTGATTGCCTGTACAACAAAATATCCAACATTCAACCAACATAAATTAAAGGAAAGAGTAAGCAAGTGATCTCGTTGTTCAAATGTTGAATATTTATAGATGTAACCCACTGGCATTTCAAAAAAATGATGTTTTGTATACATCAGTTTCCTTGATTCTAAGAAGCTGGGTGTGGCCATTACAAAACTGTGTATCACTGTTTTATATTTGAAAATTAGTAACCCGAGTTTTCTATGAGTTAGATTAATCAACGAGGCTCAGCCGAGTCGACTATCCCTATCCAAAACATACAGTGGACTATCGCTATCCAAAACCTAAAATTTAAAGCACTTTTAAGCCAACGCACAATCATGCCCTATCAGCGATTATAGTTCACCAAAAAATTTTCTCAGATTCTGATTGGATTAAATTGATCACGTGACGCGATGGTGTTCATCCGCGGAGGGCACTATTTAACAATTAGACGGCAAGCTCGAGGTTTCTACCGGCTGATAGTTGGCGAGGGGCGAAGCCCCGAGCCAACTATCAAAAGCCGGTAGAAACCGAGAGCGAGCCGTCTAATTGTGTTAGCATAACCCACTGACCGACCTATTAAACACAAAATATAGCTAGGGTTGATTTATTGAATGTTTTGATTGATAAAATTCAGCGAAGACTAAGCGCGCGCTCCGAGAGCCTTCTACGGATCAATAGTAGGCACCTGTGTAGCCAATCAGATTGCGTGATTACCAATAGTAGGTCAGTGTGGTTATGCTAACAGCTCATAGTGCCCGTCCGAGAAAAATGCCCGGATGGATAGTGCCCGCCCGTGAAATTTTTTGTAAACAAGTGTGCCTGCAGACAAAAAAAAGCAACCAAAATCACTGCATTTAGTGGATTTCTTGTCTGATTTTGTTTCGTTTGTTAAATTTCGGCTTTCAATTGAGTTTTTTGTTTTGAAAAGTAAAAAATAATTCGCGATGCTCGTTTTTGAATGGGCGCGCCGAAGCCGGAGAAAATTTAGTGGTGAATAATAAAAACGATAGAGTGTTTCTGTCTCGGAACTATCGGTCTGATAGTTGCCCCTTGGAAATTTGATGTTCTTAAAACTAGCATATTAGCCCTTAAAGCTTCGCTTCTCGGGCTAATATTTTTTTTCAAGAACATCAAATTTCCGCGGGACAACTATCAGTCGATAGTTCCTCGACAGAAACACTCTATTGTTTAAATAGTGCCCGTCCAAGGAAAATACCCGAAAGGATAGTACTCGTCTGTGAAAATTGTTGTAAAGCGGGCCTGCAAACAGAAAAACCCCACAAAAGTCACTGCATTTAGTGGGTTTCTTGTCTGGTTTTGTTTTGTGTGTTAAATTTCGGCTTTGAAGACTTTCATCTGAAAAAAGATGTCCTGATTACAGTCATAGCAGTCAAAATGCAATCATCATCGTCATCATCATCACCACCGCCACCCCCACCACCACCATCATCATCATCATCATCATCATCATCATCATCATCATCATCATCATCATCATCAACAACAACAACAACAACATCATTATCATCATTATCTCCACAGGTGCCCCATGATCTATGATTGTTATTTTATTATAGGAAATGAAAGCTCAGATTTATGAACTTTATGGGCCATATTGCTGAACGTTGTGCTTCTGTGCAAATTTAGATGGGTGTTGGGACATATTACAGTCGTCTTCAGTGATAAAAACGAGAATACAGTCTTCAACAACATATATCCAAAACAGAGATTTGTGCGTTTATTGGTCAAATGAGAGTACATTAAATAATTAGCACACAATTTCATCAAGAGTGTTACGATAACAGTTGCTCTATAGCCAGATTGTATAAGCAATGGTATAAGGAAAAAATGCTTCCTATTACTAACGATTCTAGCATAAAAATTGCTCAGCTAAACTTCTACCTGTGTACGTCTACTTGGGTCTTGTATGCGTGTTTGTGTCTGTTTTGGTATGAAAAGAACTAAAGACTAACTTGAAAAGAGAGGAGCTCAAACTACAACCAGCGTGACAGTGTTACAAAGGTCATGCAAACACGGCGTGGGTCATTAATCTGTTTGCATTGATCTTTGTGCAGTGATAGCAACAGGTATTTTTTCAAGGTCGCCAGTCGCATGCAGTCGCCTGTTACTTCTCTTTTAGTATTCTGGACAGATGCTCATACCTGCCACTCTATCTACGGATAAGTCAAAGTGACCTGAACTGAATGAAGAAAGCTCCCTCAGTGATTTCTGAACTTCGAGATCGCCATACTCGCTTGCCACTCACAACAAGACCTCGAGTAGTAAGCGAACTGTAACATCTTGTTTTCAAGCATCTAACGGTAGAACAGTTGTACTATATTCGAGAAGACTACAAGGTGATTCTTGTGAAGCTAACGAACAATTCATACTTTATATAAGAGTGTTTGTCCCGAATGAAACGTGATAGTATGAATTGAAACTGACAAAATTCCGTGTCGAACGTGAGAAATAACGTCTCGACTCGTGGTTTCTTTCTTTGGTACCTTGGATCATTACTACAAAGACCGCCTTATATATTACGTTTATAATCTCGCTTTTAAGACATACCAAACTAAACTATGAAAATCGAAGCAATGCTTACGTAATACGACTTAGTTTTCGCAGGAAATACACAATGAATTTATGCACGGACTGCGGTATCTATTACTTTAACCCTCGGACGTACAAACCAACTCAGACCCCCACCATCGTACAAAGGGGAGGGGGGGGGTGGATGGAGCCCCTCCCCGGAGTTTTCGTTATATTAAGGCGTAGAGATATTATTTTGAACTTGGAAGAAAACCCTCAGCGTACTCTATAAGATGACATAATTTTAATTGGCTGTGACGTCATATGACATCACGTGACGTCATTAGAGCCGCCATCTTGAATCCGCCATCTTGGATTTCAACATTTTCTTAGAAAGTCAGAAAATAACGGGAGTTGATGCAAAATCAAGCCAGAATGCTTACGGAATGTAAAAATAAACACATCTTGCACTTCTGTTTTAAAAAACTTGAAAAAATTAAGAAAAATGGTAAAAATGACGATTTTTGGCAAGACCTGCTTGCATTTATGACGTTGTCACGGCAACGTCACACACCACGGACACATCGTTGACATATCAAAATTTCCGCAAAGGATGAATGAACAGCTAATGAAAGTTTCAGCATTGTAGAGTAAATCGTTTTTTCAAAATTTAGAAAAAACCTCATGGGGTGGTGGCATCCACCCCCCCCCCCCCTTGTACGTCCGAGGGTTAATTAACATAGTTAATTCGAAATCAATTATTAACACATTTAATGAAGTTTCTACTCCTTTCAATGAATTAAAATACAACTATTTCATTTCAAAATATAATTGTATCGATGTTATGTGATATTTTAGTGTGATTTAATTTTGGCCGGAAAATAGCCATAAGAGCGATCAGAGCCATTTTTGAACTAAATTCGTGGAGAAAAAAATTTATCGTGCCAATCAATAAATTCTTGTTTTCGAATAAGAAGGGTATGGACTGTTATAAAATGGCTTTTAATAAAAAATAAACTATCGCACTTTTGAAAAAATTGAATTTGAAAATCCCCCAAATTCACTCTGTGGCAAGGCACAAGCTACCTACCTAGTTTAGAAAATATAGTAAAAATTACAGTTGAACTGAAAAGTTGTTTCTAAGCATGCAAAACATCAACAACCAGTTAATTTACCTTGAGAAAAAGTTTTGTGCACGAAATGCAAAAGGAAGATCTGTTTCCTGTACTGAGAAATTGGCCTTTTTTATGAGGATTGTTGGCACTTTCTGTGCCAAAAACTAAGGGGGTGGTCAATCTCAAGATTGAAAAGGCAGAAAATCATTTAAATGCCACCAATCACAATCTTATCTGATAGGTTTTAAATGCTGAAAATATGAGGGAAATCGGCTGACCCCCATCTTTTGGCATTGCCTGGTTTACTCTGACAATGACACTTAAGCTCAAATTTTACAAAGACCTAAAGAAATGATAAAATATTACGAATGCCATATTTTATTTTAAATAAAATACCAAATTGGTAGGTTGGACTTAACGACGGTGATATAGCCTCGTAAGTGACAAATTGGGAGATACATGATTTGGTGGCAGAGTTTACGGATCGACTATTAGACAGCAAACTATGATCTCGTCAAAAACTGATCAGAAAATACTCCATTATGCGATAACAGAAGTGGATTTTTTTAATTTAAAGTTTGCGAGGAAGTTATAATGGTTTAAATGCACAAATTTGAATTTAATGCCTTCTACCCCTTTCTAAAAGCGCTCTTTTAAAATTCCGCTTCTATTATGACACACTACAGTATTCCAAGCCACCTATCTGCAGTGGCAGGTCATGAAGTTCTGTATCCGCGCTGTATTCTTTGCCAAAAAATTGTCGGAAAAGTCCAAACTTTAAGATTTCCGAAGGTGTCCCGACCAAAACACGATTTTCAACAAATTCTTTCCAACCTTAAACATATTATTCTTGTATGTTTTTTAGTGTTATCTACTTAAATTAACCAATAATTTAAGGTGTACCCCGATTTGAAAGTAACTTAGTAGATCGAGACAAATTGCCCAGTACCTCGTGACTAAGGTCCATTAAATTATCAATAAAAAAATGCTTCACTTTAAAAACAACGATATGTCTGATCTTAATTTACATGCAGGGACACGACGGGAGAGTGCCTGGAATCGCCATCTTGCGGGGCTAAATATCCAGTCTTCCTCAAAACCTCCCATCCCGAGGGTCTGGAACCTGGAGAAGAAGTCGAAGGAACTGTCTGTATTGCCAAAAGTGATAAATGTTGTTATAGGAAAGCAACGATAACAATTAAGAAATGCCAAGGGTTCTGGATTTATGAACTGCCTCGTCCTAGTGTAAAACGAGCAAGATATTGTGGGAACAAAGGTAATTAAAATCAGGCTGGTCAGTTGCAAATCAAAAGTTAACCTTCATGACTGTAATGTTTTTCATTTGTACGAGAGTTTGGGTGGGTCAAAAATGGAAAAATGGTTTAATCTGTTCTCTACTTGCAATATTATAATTGTTTTATTCACTCTTGTACATTTTACAGGTTTATAATTATATACAAATAAAAAAAGTCAGTACAATATCAGCCTGGATACTAAAATAACTCGAACGTTTTCTAGTTAGTCACCAGTTATTGCAATGTCTCAAAATTTATTTGTGAGAATACAAAACTGTTTAGAGAAGAAAAGAAGAATAAGTTTACTGCGAGGATGTTAGTAACCTTTTATGAAATATTCAAATGGGGAAGGGCTTATGTCTGTGGTGAGGGCCTTATGTTACTTTATTTACCGTCCGCACCCCTTGTACATCTTCTCCCCACCCCTTTGTTCGACCATTATTAGTTCACGACCAAAAAATTCTTAAGATTCTTGTTAACAAAGGATTCATCATTAAGAATCTCTCTCTTGATTCTTGTGTTGATCCTTGCCGTTGATACCGCCAAGAATTCGTCAGTACGATGACCGCCTTTAATTTGTCTTCTCTTCTTTTAAAACAGTTGAACCGGAACCAGAGTGCAATGAGAAGAAATTGTTGTATGGTAAGTGCACCAAAAATATATTTTTATTCTTTCTGTTACCAAAATGATAACATTTACTACATGATATTATATCGAGCGAAACTGCAGTTCGAACATCGGCTATTACAAGGAAAAATGGCACGATTTTTTGGCGATTATTCGCACCTATCGTTTTAGATCATTAGTTCCGAAAAAATATTCGGATATGCCTCCTTATATTCAACACTAAAATTTCACCTGCTTTAGTGTAGGAACCACTATTCCTTAGTTCCATTAGTGGTCTAAAATCAAGTCGTTAGTTCCTTAAACTACTCAGTGTAATAATAAAGCCAGGATCGAGCCAGGATTCAGCTAAGATCCGAGCTAAGATCCTAACCCTTACCCTAACCCCTAGTAACCCTATTATAAAAGCTAACTGTAAGCAACCCGAGCTTAAGTAAGCTAATCGGAGTGCTATTTAGGCTAACCGAACAGCTAGCTAGGCTGACTAGGCTAACCGATCGCGAATGTTATTTAGGCTAACCGAATTGCTATTCAGACTCGAATCCTGGCTCAAAGTTTAGGTATCCTCGCTTATATCATTCATGTTTGTTGCTCAATTAATCAGACACATAATCAGTAACTTTTTTGTGTCCATTTACTTTGTAGGCCTTAACAAGAAGTACGCAGCTAAATCATGCAAAGAAATGAAGAAGAAAATTAAAAACGCCGAGTCTGGTGTCTACTGGATAAACCCTGACGGCAATAACCCGACCCAGGCCTACTGCGATCAGGAAACGGACGGTGGAGGCTGGACACTAGTTTACAGCTATACGTTTACAAACTTCAGGTAATAAATATTTCTTATTAATTTATATACTTAACAGAAAACCTGTAGTTTGAACTGTATTTTGAAAGATTCAAATGGAAAAAAAACAACACTAAAAGAAAAAAAATTGAAAAAAGTATAACGAACAATAGATAATTCTCGTTGTAAAAGGTACCAAAATCCACTCGGGGATCGGAGTGACTCGAGTCAATTTTTACCCCTTAGTGAAACTAGTGTGGAAAACCAATATAGACAGGCAAGCGAGACTAGCTGGTCAAGAGCCACATCCCAGACGAAAATAGTTCCAAATTAATTGTGCCTTACTTGAAATCGCAGCCTATGAGATTATAATGTGTATCAACTGTGTAGCTTTGAAATTTCGTCAGTCAAAAAGACGCGGAATGATTTTGCGTTAGACCTCATGGACACTGTATTCTCTTAACACAGAAACTTTCGGCATTCTTCCAACGCCAACACCCCACGTCCTAACTGGCCAACATATGGTGACATCCCAGTATCGACCACAGCCCCCGTCAGCGAGACAGACTACAACGCTATGGACTTCAACCAGTGGAAGAATCTCGGCCACGAGTTCATGATCAAATCCAACATTAACCACTGGATCGCTTGCAAAGATGGAACGGGAAGTTTAGTGGAATTCAGGGCCGGAAGTCTACAGTGCCGAAA
Organism: Oculina patagonica; assembly: GCF_052425735.1. Lineage (NCBI taxonomy): Eukaryota > Metazoa > Cnidaria > Anthozoa > Scleractinia > Oculinidae > Oculina > Oculina patagonica. Next base: position 27,485,654 of record NC_135764.1, read on the forward strand.
TATCAAGAACGTCGCATCCAAGTGCCACGGCTACGTTCCTGATCAGCTCATCTTTAACACCGCTGGTAACCCAGGTGGTATGTCCGTGGGCCCTGATCTGATTCGTTCCCAGAGCAACGTGCGGCTGAAGGAGTATTATTACTTTGATGGCAACACGCGCACCAATTGGCCTACCCATGATCCTTGTGGTACTAACGCCTTGAATCATCTCACCAATGTCGCTAATCCTCACGGGAATGTCTACATCCGGGAGTGATCGGTATAGCCGTAAACGTGGCAACGATCTTTTGGAACAATCCTAACAAATTTTGTTACAGTAGTTAAAAAAGTGATTGTTCCTTATTTTCATTTTTTTAGGTTTAAGAAGTAAATACATTGTTTGCCAGTGTGATTTCAGTCTTTCCGCATTTATTTTTATGTGATTTTTTCAAATCCAAAAGTTGGAATACATTGTTTACAAGTGTGAATTCCTTATAAGAATAATAAAGACTCTTGTCCTGCAAATAAATTGTTCTGCGCTTTCTTTGATGCAATCGAATAAAATAAGGTTTTTAGCTTGGAACAGCCTAAGAGAAGCTTTTCCCTGAGACCGCAAATCACACACCCCAGAATAAAAACCTATGGCAACCTTTTAATTAGAAAGATTCCTAATCTTCTCGAAAGCGTAGGCGACATTAAGAACAGTGGCCTCGTCAAACTTTCTTCCCACAATCATCATACCAACTGGTAAGCCATCACTGAAGCCGGCGTTGATTGACAGGGCTGGGTGACCAGTCATATTAAAGGCACATGTATTTATGTAGTTCTCACTGCAAAATGTAAGGTAGTCTAAAAAACAAGGGTGCAAAAAAATCAGTTAGTGTTAATCTATATTATTAATCACGTTATGGATAGAAGGTAAGATAACGTCCGCATTCGAGCCTAGTGGTCAATCAGGGCGGAGCTTAGCACAAAGCTTCTAGAAGTATTTCTAGCCTCCCCCACCCCTACCCCCTGGATGAGATACTAGTCCGTTGCAGGGTTACTTGGTCCCAGCCCCGGGATCCCAGCATGCACCTGGGTATAGAGAGGTACTGTGAGAGCAACGTGTCTTGCCTAAGAACATACTGACCTAGTGACCCGTCCAGGGCTGTAAAGGAATTACAGTAAAATTAACTGCTGGGGGAGTCGTAGAGGTCTATGTCCTTGCCTAAGGTATATGTAATATGATTTTGCAGGGGAACTTTGAAGTCTATCGCATTTCAAGCTTTCTGATTGGCTACTAAACATTACCTTTCAAAGACATGTTTGCGGGTGGTAAAGGCCTAGCTTTCTTCGGCGTCGTTGGCATAATTAATACGTCAACCTCAGCCAGCGCGTCATCGAATGCTGTTCGAAGTTTCCACGCCAAATTCCGTGCCTTAGCATTAAACACATCGTGATAATTATCTTGTAAATATTTTCCCTTGATAGCCGCAACTTTCAAGTCGACACTAAGATCATTTGCACGAGTCTGTAATCCTTTAGCAAAGGCATCCTGGAGTCCAGTCACTTGATAACCTTCAAAATAACGTAAATTCAATTGGGACGAATTCACATGCGGCCGGTTACTCCCAGTTACATGGAAAAAAAAATGGCTAAACTTAGAGAGGATGCCACATCAGCACTAGGTGGTTTTCATGTGGGTCCTCTATCGAGGTAGCCTCCCACGAAGTCGTTCTTAGACGATCGCCCCTAAGAACGACTGCGTGCACGTGGGTGGCTACTATCCAGGTCGAATTGGATTTGCAAATGTTGGTTTTTCAGGAGGGAGGAAAACCGGAGAACCCGGGGAAAAACCCTTGACGCAAGGAGAGAACCAACAACAAACTCAACCCACATATGGTATTGGGTCGGAATCGAAACTTGGCCACATTGATGTGAGGTGAGCGCTCTCACCACTGCGCCAACCCTGGTTGATTCTAACAGATATGAGCTCGTATAATTTCTTTCTTCTACAAATTAAAATAGGAGAATTCGAGAAGCAAGTGGGGAACAATCTCGTTTAAGACACGCCTCGTGCATTTCTACATGACGTACATCGTTGCATAGTTTCCAATGCAACATGCAACTGGCTACTGGGCTGCTTCGGTGCAACGAGTGAGATGAGTTACTGCCCAGATTTTGCCATGTTGTCAGGCTACATTCTAATAGGGAAATCGTTAGGCTCCCAGGGTGTCAAGATACCTGATAATTTTCCATTTTTTAAGCTAAGACCTACCACTTGTTTCAAAAAATCTGTTTGGCCAAAATTTTCCATCCACAAAGGCATCGAATATGACCACATGAGAAATAAAGTAAAAAGAAATGAAACTAAACAGCGTTGTTACTTTCCAGCAAAGTAATAGCACTGGGAAGAAGAACAAGTTTGGGAGGGGACTGGGGAGAACGCTCTCTCTCCTCAAACCCCTTCCAGTTTCAGAGTCTTCTGCCTAATGCTCCCTCGTTCCCAAATCGCTTCTTTTGAATTTGTTTTTAAGGAACCTATTTAATAGTGCTTCATTAAAATAATTTTTCAAATATAATGTACGTCAATTTGTCGCCTTAAGTCAAGATGCGCTAAATTAAATTCAGTTTTTAAGCCCATTTCAAGATGGTACGCCGGCATATAACGGTTCATTTTATTTTAAGATTCTTGGCTGGTGGGGCGGCCTAAACGTTATCGCGTCACACTGCGG
>NC_135764.1:27493349-27544457 GCF_052425735.1 Oculina patagonica
GTTTGGGCCGCCTATAAGGTAAAATTGTTTTGTATTAGATTGCTTTCAAAACTTAATCGTTAGAAATGTAAAGTTTAATTTGTCCAGGCAAGGTTTTGATTTGGTCAGGAAAAGATTAGTCGTAGTCTAGAAAATTAATGAGAGGTTTAACAAATTATACAGAAACATCTTCGTTTGAGGTCTTTATTTGTATAAATCCCCGAAAGGAGGGATTTATACAGATAAATCCCTGATAGGAGCGATTTATACAGATAAATCCTTCATTAATAATCATAAATTCAATTCATAAGCCCCGCTCTTCCCTGCTACATTATCAAGCCCTCCCCGGACTTTCAGATAGTTAATATTCATTAGGGTTGTAAGTTAAATAAAGGTTGTTGAATAACAAAAGAAAATGTGTCAATCATGAAATAACCCTCGTTAAATGCAAATGTCGGCAGTGAGAGGTTGTTGCTTTATTAACTGAAATGTTATCACATTTATTAAGTTACTGCTGAAGATCAATTGTCTCAGTCTTGGTTCCAGACCCCTTTTATTACAATATATAAATAGTTGCCAAAATTTTTAACGGTCATAATTTGAAAATGTATGCAGCTTAGCATACGAAACGTCAAGTTTAGTTAAATGCGATTTTTCATAATGTTTATCACCGCTGTTTGTTTTTTTTTATTTTTAATCAAGTTACGATGGCCTAAAACCAAGAGTCTATCTGATTAGTCTAGATAAAAATCCTAACTCAATATAAAAGCTAACCGCAAGCAACCCAAGCTAAAGTAGCCCAACCGGAGTGCTAGTTAGGCTAACCGGAGTGCTATTTAGATATTTAGGCTAACCGCAGTGCTGTTTAGTCAGTAGTATTCTACATGAACTGAGTGTTACGTGGTATAAATATGTCATGAGGTGTCTCGCTATTGTCTCACGACATCAACTGAGTGCTTTGAAGTAATACATCATACTCTCGCAGTCCCTCTCATGATCATAAATAATAAACAGGAGCCATAATCATTATGGCTCCTGTAATAAAATAATAAAAATAATAATAAATGGGAATTTGCAGTGGCACTTTCACAGAGTTGTTCATCGTTCCGCTGTTCCCGATTGAATTTGAATTTAGCAGTGCTGGTTTTGTGGAGGGAGGAAAACCGGAGAACCCAGAGAAAACCCCTCTTAGCTAGGCTCTTACCGATAGTGCTCGTAAAAAAAGAATAAATGCTTAAAGCAGTGCTTGTTTTTTGCAAAAAAAAAAGCTAAAATAATGCTTATATTTAAAAAAGTGCTCGTAGGTTACATAGAAATGCTCACTTTTTTCCGATTTTTTTTTTTTATCTTAGAATATTACATTTTTCAGATTTTCAGTTACATTTTTCAACAACAAAATATAATGACCAATGTTTGATGTCAGAGTACGCTCTCAAGCTATCTCTGCCTTGGCTGGCTGACTTCCATTGTTTCTCGATGACAACGTGGATGACGACATCTTGGAACGAGTGTGATAAACTGGGTTTTTAGAAGGCAACCGCTGACCTATCAAACCTATTTCCCAGGCCTCCTCGGCTCCTTTTGACAAAAATGGGGGCAAAATGCATCTTTGGACGCCATAAACAAAGTCAGATTGTGCTTTTTAACACAAAATTATACAAATAGTCAGTCGAAAATCCAAAATAATGCTAGTAGTGCTTTGTGGGATAAAATGTAAAAAAAAAAAAATGCTCGCGAAGCCAAATAATGCCAAAAAAGTGCTAGCACTATCGGTAAGAGCCTACTCTGAGCCAAGACAAAAACCAACAATAAGCTCAACCCACACGACGCCGGTTCCGAGAATCGAACCCATGCCACATTGGTGGAAAGCAAGCGCTCTCTCCATTGCGCCATTTCTGCTCCAAAAGAGTTACATTATATATTAAAGACTTACAATTTAAGTGCATAGGAACGGAGACATCTCGTAGAGTTGCGCCCGTTCTTGAAGCCAGCTGCTCAGCGGCTTCCTTGACCAACTTGTCGACGTCGGGTTCGGACTGGGGACGAGAGAATCCACGAGAAGCCCGAGTCTCAGATGGGAGATTACACTTGTCAACTACAAAAGAACAAATTAAACATTATTATTATATATTTAAAAACAGTGTGCTGCCTGGGTCTCCGTAGTAGCACCCCGTTTTAGAAAGAATTTGCATTCAAAATGATACCCCGTTCTAGAAAGAGATCAATTTTTAACACCTTGTTTTGGCTGCTGATAATTTGAAACTTTCATGTGTTTGAAATATCATACTCCGTTCTAGGAATCGTCTCTAAAATAGATGCCCCATTCTAGATCGGGGGCCCAAAGTCACGACCCCGTTGGGCGGCAGATAACCGTATAGGCATTTTGAGGGAACCCCAAGGGGACAGAATCCTGGTCTATTAAATAAGAAATCTTACTGTTCATACGTACGAGAATGAGTTAAAATTAACGACAAACAATCCGTTTATTAATTCAACGGCGCCCAACATGGAACACAAACAGTTTAGCCTGCACCTGATTCACCTGATTCGTGTAAGACGCGGGTACCTGCAGTCCTTCTGGCTGGCGGTAATCGAGGCCATTGTCTGAACCAGCAATAACTTTTAAGACAAAGATTATAGATAAAAGAACTAATTAAATTACATTTGTAAATTTAGCCTGCGTGGCCGGCGTGCAAAGGGGAGGGAGAAGGGAAACAAACGATCGCGCTTCGCGCTCGAACTTCCCTTCTCTCTCCCCTTCGAACGCCGGCAACGCAGTCTATTGTAGAATTCGTATATATTTTTTTATATCCTATGAGGCAGTTGTGGAATTAGATTCCTGTAGCTAATCAAATTTAATAGGCCATTTCCGAGTTACCCTTTGCCTCTGTTTCAAAACGAGTCTAAGTGTGAAACCATTCATATGAAAATGAGTTTTACCTACAGGTCAATTTTCATGCAAATCGAACTCATTTTCATTTGAACAGTTTCGCACGTAGACTCGTTTTGAAACAGAGGCAAAGGGTAACTCGGAAATGGCCTATTTACAAAGAAAACATCGATATCATGATCTAAATCACAACAACAATTTGCAAGATCAGACAAACCTCCAGTAATAATGCTAGATCGTGCACAGTTCTCGCCATGGGTCCCACGTGATCAAGGGTTAACTCCATTGGACAGATGCCCGTGTATGGCACGAGCCCCAGAGTGGGCTTCAATCCCACAATGCCGCAGCGCCCCGATGGATTACGTATTGACCCTCCCTGATCTGCACCGACAGCCATGTCCACGTGACCTCCTGCCACCTGAAAATGCGTATGCTTTTAAATAAGAGACACTGTAAACAAAATAAAAACCAAATTTTGCAATGCAAATTTAAACAGAAATTCATTAAGGAGTCCCGACTGCTACGCCCTGCTGCCTCCATGAAAACTCGCAAAAGAAACTAAGATAAGCCCGTGATTCGCGGGTTGTTTTGCCCATTAGTTCCTAACTGCCTATCGGTTACTGCAGTTGGTAAAGCGCCGGACTGTTGTGCGAAAGGTCTCGGCTACGACTCCCAGACCGGACCAACACTCAGGGTATTGAAATAACTGACGTGCTGCCTTTGCAATTACGTCTGAGAATAGTCAGATCTATGTTTTAGTATTTTTGGATAAGTACAATAAACCGTACGCCCCGCCTCCTGCATCTTCAGTGGTGTGGTGCCAAGGAGACGTTTAATTAAAGAACATTCATTATTTTTTTCCAAGAGGGCACGGTAACGAATCCTGCAATCTGATTGGTTATTAGCGCGGGCAAGATTCTCCTATCTCTGCCCACGGGCCACGGTAACGCTTTCGTGAGTTTCATTTCGCGGCGAGACGAACGAACCCATATGACAGTTTTACTCTCCAAAATGATTTAAATCAATGTAGTTGCTCACCAACCGTTGTAAATTTGAAAGGGAAAATTAGCAGTGGAATTAAAGGCCTTGAAGTTCTCCAAAAGGCGAGTATTTATTCTCTTTAGTGACAAAATGAAGTTATAGTTTTATGGCCGTGGTTTGCCGATCGTTATTTGTGCATTCGCACTGATTTTCACGCCATTGCGGTTAGCTGCAAGTCGCTGGTTTACAGACTCGATTTATCCTTTCAAACACCTTGCTTCTCTGCTACTTTTCTCCAAAACCGAATACTGCTTATCGCCATTCAAGAAAATGAGATGCTTTATTAAAAAACAGTCAAATTTAATAATTCTCGCAATATTGTGCCGTCACTGTGCAGGCGACCAAACTACACATTTCAGCTTCATTCAGTTTCACTTTCGCATACTTTTTGTCAAAACAGAATACTGTGGGAATCACACAGAGGTTTTTGACTCGTTAAATACAAATGTAAATAGCTAAGTGCTTTCCAGTCCGAAAAGTAAGTTTAATTAACTAAAGAACTCACAAGCCGAAATGGAGTTAAAAGTGTTTCGCAACTCGCTGATTGCTCTGTTCTTCATTGCTTTTCTATTATTTCAGATGCTCTTTTTCTTTTTTTTTTTCAGATGAAATTTTCCTTGAGTACTGTTCATTGTAGTGAATTTATTTTGTTTGGCAGTAAGCTCTTATAGCAAACAGATCATTATTTACTCTTGCCGTAGCTTATGGCGATCGACTCAACATTGGATGCGCGCGTATATAAATACAAACACATTTGGCAAGAAAGTCTTTGTAGGTTTTTTAGGTGTTTTTTAATCAAACACATTAAAGTAGGAAAAAAATAAATAAGTTATTTACCGGCTTAGGGTCGGTCCGTATAGTGAAAAACCAAGACCTCGGCCTTGAAAATGCTGCCCTCGGCCTGCGGCTTCGGGCAGCATTTTCAAGACCTCGGTCGCAGTTTTTCACTATACGGACCTCCCAGCCGGCAAATAACATATATTTCTTATCGCAAAGCGTAGGGCACGGAGTTCCCGGTGTTGTGGTCTGGCCTATTCACATGTATCCATGGGTTAGGTGGTGGGACGAGATCATATATATGGACGGATAGCAACTGCCAAAGGCACCTGATATGAGGATGTCGGATCTCGTCCCGTTACTGTAATTGTGAAGCGCATTGTGCTCTGTAAATGCGCTATACAAGAACCATTATCATTCATCATTCCTCTTACCAAAGCTGCACATCCTGAAGACGATCCATGCGTCATTCTCGTGTTGTCAAGGGGATGTACCACGGGACCCGTTGCGGAAGTGAAGCTCCCTCCACTGCTACACAAGCTCTCACAGACAGCCTTACCAGTTATGCGTCCGCCAGCGTCCAATATCCGGGTAACTACAGTCGCGTCAACATCCGGGATATAACCTTCCAATATCCGGGAACCCATCATCATGGGAACACCCGCAACGCAAACGTTGTCTTTGATGGCGACTGTCTTTCCATGGAGTTTACCGCTTGGTGCGCCTGCGATGTCACACCTCCAGTACCTTGTATGACAAGGGTAAAAACCTTATCACCCACGATCAGGCGGGATGAGATTGGAATTTAACATATATGTTTACTCGGGCATTAGCCCCAAGTCAAGAATTCGATCGAATTCTTGTTTATTTTTTTTTTATTTTTTTTTTTTTATTTTTTTTTTTGCAATTGGAAACCTGTGTGTCCTTTTTAGTTGCACCTGAAAAATTATATAAGTAAATTTAGCTAAAGGAAGGGCCTGTTTTATATGGAGGAGTGTTGTCCCTGGTAGAAAGAGTTACCCTCGGGCGGGTACTCCCATATATGGGCTATATAGGTATGTGCCGCGGGATAGGGTATGGTTTTTTAGGTTCTCGGTCCTTAAATAGGGTATCATTTTTGCTCCTTTTGGCATTGTGTTCCCGGTGTGATCCTTAGATAGGGTACCTTCATTCTATCAGCTGAAATAAACGCCCAGCTAAACGAATAAACGGCATGTAATACATGCAGAAGCGATGACGTTTCACAAGGGGTCTTTTAAGACTGTTATCCAACTGCAGCTTACATTTTTTTAAACCTAACAAGCAATGTTTGTGATCGTATAAATAGCATAGTTAGGATCTGATGGAATTCAAATAAATACAGTAGTTATGAATTCACAGCTCAAGGATGCAAAGTTAAAAATACATTTTCTTCGTAGATCACAGTTACTCAATTGTACAACAGTAATATTTTATTTTATATATATATTTTTAGATTTCCCTATGTTGACTCAACAAAGTTAACGTTATATTATAGCGTGACTTGCGATAAAGGACATACGATACGCGGGAGCTAGCTTTTAAGCTGCGAGAAAGGTCAAACGGTCTCTTGCTCACAGCGGCCCTGTATCTTCTAGAAATTAAAAAATTTCTGTCTACTAAATCTACTAAATCCCATCATATAAAATTTAGCCTCTTTCGTTTATACATTGTAGTGTTCCATTCTAACTGCACGGGAGTATTTTGCTTTTGTGTTGTACGCGGCGATTTCTTGTTATTAAGTTAAACTTGATTTCTGTTCAATTGCGCTAAACGGATCCGGTCGATCGGGTGCCTGCATTAAAGCGATGACGTCATCAGTTCACGTCATCGCTTAAAAAGGAAAAGGGATCTTAACTGAACTAACCGTTCAAGTATTAGTAAAGCGATTTTTGGCGGTTATTTGGGTCGTCACGGAACGCTTCTCCAACCCGTTAAATAGGGTGTCATTTTTCGGGTTTGGGCCCTAAAAAGGGTATCAATTTTCGCTTTCTTTATCCTTAAATAGGGTCAGGGTGTAAGAACCTTTGCGGCACACCCCTATCCGAAATTGATGGGAGTACCCCCTCCCCCAGGGGTTACTTACCATACCGAGCCACCCCGGACGAGAGAGCTTTTCATACGTTTCTTTATAAATAGCTGCGAGCTGTTAATATGAGAAATTGCAAAGTTGGCCAAGTTTTGCCTCGGTCAACAGGGACAACTTTCTCATATAAACGCTCTGTAAAAGATAGCTCGGGGGAGGGGGTACCCCTCTACCTGGGACAACTCTACTCCATATAAACAGGACCTAACTGATTCGCGATCGGGTGTATTTTCATTTGTGGGGGAGGGGTGGGGGAGGGAGGGTTAGAACTCTCAGGACGTGATCTCCAAAATGTACTCGGCGATTTTTACATTACAACTTACCATGCATTAAAAGGGTTATCCTTCCCAGCCGGTCGATACCCGGGAGTCCGAGGGTATTTCACCGGTAGTTTATGATCTGGTATTTCGTTTAGTCGCTGATAAGTTGCTAATACCGAGTCAGATATAACTTCTGTCGATCGAAAACAGAAAAAAACATATATAGTCAACTCTCTTTTAACGAACACCTCTATAAGATGGATACCTCTTTAAGACAGACACCTGGTGTTGGTCCGGCCCCTACCGTTTTTCACTAATTTAATTTACTGTAACTAAACTCCCTATAAGACGGACACCTTTATTTAAACGTGCCTTTTTTAAAAATTAAAACATTTTTTGCCAGAAATTTAAAGCGAATTTATGCGGACTGTCGGTACAGTAGATACCTTATAAAGTTGACCTTGTAAAATATACTAGTGGTAACCATAGGTTAGAAAGTGCGGGCCTTGGCGCACTTAGAAAAGGTACTGGTACGAGAGTGCGCAATTTTAGATGGCAGTGACTGTGTCTAGAAATAAATGATTAAATGGACAAAAGACGATTATCCCGAGTAACGCGTCACGCAAGGAATGCATGCTTTTATCGTTTTGGGAAGTATAATCGAGCACGCGGTGTGAATTGAGATGTGATTTTTCTCAGTCGGTAAACTCGCTATGTTGTGCTCGCCTTTTATTAACGTGGCGCGATTAATGATAAATCACGCTTAATTGCCGCTAACCGGCCGCGAACCAGTCATAGTTGTTTTTTGTCGGATTAACAGTTTAGTGAACTGTAGTCGAGCACGCGGTGTGAATTGAGATGTGATTTTCCTCGGTCGATTAACTCGCTATATTGTCAGTGTTATAACCAATTTCTCGAGAACAACCGTTGTTGGAATCATTCGCTCTGCCGTGGTTTATGCGTGATACAATCAGAGCAAATTTTCGCAAAAGCAACACCCGTAAAACAAGTCTGCAAATTGTAATGTTTGCAATCTTCAATGTGACAAAAGCCTAGATCTTATGTGACAATCGTTCTTGGAGAACAGATTTTCTCTTCCGGTGTTACGACAAACTGTCGTGATTGACACATTTTTCGCATTCCGATCGTTCTTAGTGGAAGAACAAAATTTTCAACTTCCGTTTTCTGTTCGCTTTTTATTAACGTGGCGCGCACGCGTAAAACGCAATCCGCTGGTCACTATCAAGATTAGGGTTGCGGGCCTCTCTTGGGCCCGCAAATAGAAAATAAAAAAATTCTTCCATTGTTTATACCGTAGAATTCCGGTTATAAGCCCTGGGCTTATACAACTTCGTAAGGGGTTTAGGGTGGGCTTATAAGCGGAGGGGCTTATATCTGGGAGGGCTTATAAGCGGAATGAAAAAAACGTTTCAAAACAAGCCACGGGAGTGTTGATCGAAATACGTTTTTTAGTTAAAAACGCATAATAAAGCAACATTTAGCCCTACTCATAACAGTCATCTGGAAGAGGGGGCTTATATCCGGGGGGGCTTATAATTGGATGTATTTTTTTGTTTCCAGGATAATGGGCTTATAACCGGAGGGGCTTATAAGCGGGGGGGCTTATAACCGGAAGTTTACGGTATGCTAATATTATAAAGGACGGATAACGAAGATAGCAGAGCTAAATTTAGTTCTGCAAGTGTCAGACAAGAAACCGTAACACCGCCAATAATTTCGTTTCACCGAACACCGTAGGTTTAAAAACACAAACATCGCACACCGCGGGATGGGATTTTATTCACCGCATAAAAAAATTAGCAACACCGCAAACCCCCATGTCCTCTTCCTGAAGGGCAAATCCAAGGAAAATTAGTTTAAGCTCGAAATAACGGGGAATTCAAAATAACCGAGTTTGAATTATCGGGGTTCAACTGTATTTATATTTCCGGTTATATTTAATACCTTCGATTGCATTGCTAGTCATTGCTGCTACATCGCGCACACTTCCCACGCAGAGTCACGCGCGTGTCACGCAATTTGCCATGATGAACGCTTCCATGCTTTCGTCTTGTGATTCTCAGCAATAGCATTACTTCTGGATACCTTTCCAACGTTGTCTGGTTGAATTTCGAATTGATTTTGCCAAACAACTAAAGTTACAGTACAAACGACACAAACTAACCTTTGTACTGTTGGATTTCAGCCGGTCCTAAATCGTATCCCAGTTGCGAGGCTATCTCGGTAAGTTGCTGAGTGCTCGGTGTCTTTACTGAAGTCTCTTTGTAGGTATTTTCCATTATGATGAATCACGGACTCTAACTACAACTCGACTAATTAACGCCGATCGAAAATGAAGGAATAATCAATGCTATTGTTTAGACCTGATTAATAATAAACACTAAAAACCACTATGCTAATTTTTAATTCACCTCAAAGCATTTGCGAACAACGAGACAAAGTCCGATTCAATCACGCCGGAAATCAATCCTACACAGCCATAAGCAAATGAACATGTTTCATAATGGCGCTTTGATGAGTATTATTTTACAAATATGACTGCTCGCTCGATCGCGTTGAAAAGGTAGGCTTTGCGTGACACAATGAGTTTACACGTCATCAAATGATTAGGCATGCAACAGAGCACGCAAAGCGTGACCTTAGTCACACGACGATGAAATAAACGAGTATTGATTTTTTTTTTCCTTTAGAGTATCATGGCCACAAACCGAGTATTGAATTTTTTTTTCCTTTAGAGTATCATGGCCACAAACCCTACCGTAGAATCATTAATACGAGAGCCAAGCGTCGACGAAATAAGGGCGTTATCTGGACGAATGGGATTTGTTATCAAAGAAGAAGATATTTCTGCTTACCAAGGTAAATAGCTTACACCAATGAAAACCTACCTTGTTGGAAAAAGAAAGACTGTTCACAGCCTCTCTATTTTTTTCGTCGCAAAAGAACGCGCGTGTGAGAAAACAGCGAGCCAAGCGAGCGCGAGTGCGAAGCACGAGGGGATGGGGCCCTCTTTTCCCACCGTCCTGCCGCACCCCCCCCCCCCCCAACCAAAAAAAAAAAAAAAAAAAAAAAAAAAATACGCTGGCGTCTAGACATTCAACGCGGTCAACGATCGAAAAAAAATACGCAAAAATAGAGCTAGGGCTGTGAACAGTCTTAAAGTTAAGAAGATATTTGAAAGTAGTCTGTTGATATATCAATAGTCTATGGGCCAAGGCCTCCGAATTTCTTACCACTCAGAGGGACAAATGCTACCTTTAATTTTAAAAACCTCTATTCCTCTAGTTTTTTTAAGTATGTAATAGCAATGCTAAAAGAGTAGTTAAGTGCCTTAATCACGTGATGAAATGACGTCACTGGTGTGAACGAAAATTTGCTATATTTCCCGGATTTTGGTCATCTTTCGACTATTTCATATGTTGCTGTTAGTTTTTAAGCTCACTATGCTTTGAAAAGATGACAGACAAGGTACCTAGACGATAGTTTAAGAAAAGACAAATGAATAAAAAGCTACTGTAACTCGTTTTCCATGGTAACGCGTCACAAACTGAGCTAGGACAATGCAGGAGATATCAACGGCTCATCGCTAGCTAGCAGAAGGATAATTGTAATTTTTACATTTCTAAATTGTAATTATACATGTACAGTGTACTAATATATACTAGATAACTAGATTCTTAGATTTTTGAGATTTTTAACTTTTTAGATCAGATTGTTAGCTTAATTTTACCTTTCCCCTTGTTTACTTATTTGAGGGCTTCTTGAAAAGTAGCTTTTACGTAAGCAGAGATAGCACAGTGTCGAGAGTGCTCGCCTAATAACGGGTATAGAAAAATAGGTTTTTCCCTCGGCACTCCCTCTTCCCCCTTTTCCACTATTTAGCTTCAAAGGGTTTAAGCCAGGGTATGTTCTACGTAGTTGATTTCTGTAAAATGTTTTAGTGGCGCTCATTTTCAAGAAGTTTGTAACCGAAATATGATGGCAGTCGCGTTGAGGAAAATTAGTATCGCGCTATTTTTTTTTTTTTTTTTAACTTTCCACAGAAGCGATTGTCAACGCTCTCCGCAATACTTACCAGCCGCTGTGCAAGTTAACAGAGCCCAGTCTCCCGGTAAAATATCCTCGGAAACGAGGCTACAGACCAGCACCAGAGGAAAACCCTTGCAATGCGTGGTGGGTATTTAAGCAAGGAAAATGTTTGTCACTTATTTGTTAGACCTCGTCTGCAAATAGCCTGATACAGGCTCTCGGTTGTTGGGGGAGAGCGAAAACCGCGGGCGAGTGAGGAAATAACGAGGGGGACTAAGGAGCGCAATAACCTTTCCTCGCTCGCCTTAGTCCCCCTTGTTTTTCCTCGCTCACTCGCGTTTATCGCTCTCCCCCACCTACTGAGAGCCTGAAACAGGCTAATCTGCAAAAGGATTAAAAGCTGCCAGAGTGATTTTTGAAGCGAGAGTGCAATATTATTCAAACTTCCCTTTTGAGCTTAGGTTAAGTTAAAAAAAAATGTTATTTTGTGTTCTAGGTACTGGCGTTGTAACCTCGTCGGCGCGCCAAACGGCAAACTCCTAGGGAAGACCATTGCCATCAAAGACAACATCCCTGTAGCTGGAGTACCCATGATGAGTGGTTCCCGGATGCTAGAAGACTATGTCCCGGATTATGATGCAACTGTGGTGTCCCGGATATTAGACGCCGGAGGACAAATTACCGGCAAAGCTGTTTGTGAGGAGTGGTGTTTTACTGCGACTAGCTGCACAGCGGCTACTGGGCCTGTTGTTAATCCTCATGACCAAACAAGAATGGCTCTGGGCTCTTCATCTGGTTCGGCGGCGCTGGTGAGCTTAGGATAAATTAATCCTGGTGTTGTTGTCAGATTTTCGAACGAATCTGCGACATTTGCTGCTGTTGTTGAGGTCTCCGTCGTTGACATCCTTAGATCCCGAACCTGTCGAAAACCACAAGTAGTCTACAAGTTGATCATTGTCCACCTTTTTTTACTTTTTCTCGCATTAATTCTATCGTAGTTAAATGTCAGAGTAAACGGTTCCGGGCACGAACACCAAGAAGTACATACGTTGGAAAATTAAACGCTGTGCCTATGGCAGGTGCCTGTTTTGAAGAGTGGATTAAAGAAACCTACATTAATCATGAAAATGTTAGTGAAAATAACACCAACTTAACCTGACGGTTTACTTGAGTGTCGAAAATAATTCGCGTTTGTTTTGGTTTTGGATTACTACGCGTAGGGATTGGCTAAAAAATCTCTGTCCACTTTCTCGTCCAATCACCGTTAATCAGTTGGCTTGTTTGCACACCTTTTCCCGCGCTTTACATATGTTAAATATGTCTTCGACCTTTGGTTCACTAGATTGTCTGTGTCTTTTGGGGTTTACGACACTCAGCTGAAAACTGTTCTGAGGTCTCAACTCACTGCTTATTTATAATTCACAGGTAGCAGGAGGTCACGTGGACATAGCTATGGGCGGTGATCAAGGAGGCTCCATCAGGATCCCCGCTGCCGCGTGTGGAATTGTGGGATTGAAGCCAACATACGGGTTAGTGCCATACACGGGGATAGTACCTGTGGACCTCTTACTGGATCATACGGGACCTATGGCAAGAACAGTCAAAGATGTAGCTTTGCTCTTAGAGGTATCGTTGTTGAGTCCACAGCTAATTCAATAAACGTTGTCGGACTGAGGCATTACAAGCCTATGCGAAAAAAACTGAATGGTGGTCTGGGTATTCACTGGAATTTTTGCAAATTAGTGTAGAAGAAATCTAAAAGTTTGTATTTTTTGTCTCCCACGAGACCTTTTTCTATAGCTTTTCTTTCACTTTTGCATGGCTTTGATCTGGTAATTTATTTCTAAGTTCAGTATGGCTAAAAGTACCTTGTTTCCACATGTCTGAAGAAAGAGAAAAACGTATAAAATCATGCGTGCCGTGTCGTTATATCTCATAAGTATTCAGCGCATGAAGTAGCTCTCTACTTCTGCCTATACTACCTCTCGGTCTTGTCGCGTAAGCTTGAAGCTTTGTTTTGAGAACATTAATTGAAATAGCTGTATAAGAGGCCCTGTTAGGGGTTTTAGGGAAAAGAGATAACTCACAAAATTATTATAGCGATAAGGTATAACATCGCAATTTTAGGGATGACGAAATTTGAAATAAAAGGGATAAGAGCTTTGGTAACTTAAGGGGTAAGGAATAACTGCCCTCAAAGTTATTGGGATAAGGAAAAACGCATACCCCCCCCCCCCCCAAACAGGGCCTTCTATATGAGGACGACAGTCTCTTTATGAGGTATACAGTCCTATATGAGGACTACAGTCCCTTTATGAGGTATACAGTCCTATATGAGGACTACAGTCTCTTTATGAGGTATACAGTCCTATATGAGGACTACAGTCTCTTTATGAGGTAAACAGTCTTATATGAGGACTACAGTCTCTTTATGAGGTAAACAGTCTTATATGAGGACTACAGTCTCTTTATGAGGTATACAGTCCTATTTGAGGACTACAGTCTCTTTATGAGGTAAACAGTCTTATATGAGGACTACAGTCTCTTTATGAGGTAAACAGTCTTATATGAGGACTACAGTCTCTTTATGAGGTATACAGTCCTATATGAGGACTACAGTCTCTTTATGAGGTATACATACTAGTTATGCAACGCTTTCGAGTGGTATACTATGGAATATCCCACGGGTCACTTGTATTTTCTCGGTATTTTCTATGGCATGGTATAGAGTCCTATATGAGGACTACAGTCTCTTTATGAGGTAAACAGTCCCTTTCTTTTGCACCAACTAATCCGTTTATTTACGAGTGTTTTCCGAGTTCCAAATGGTATTTTCCCTGTAGTGGACCATCAGTTGCGTCGGTACTTAAGTCGACTTTGCCCTTATAAGGTTGTTGCAGGACTGGATGGGGATCGGGACCTAGATCCAAGGCAGCCACGTGACCTTTCCGTACCAACTTCCTACATCAGTCAGGTACGTAACTAAATATTAGTAAGCCAGGTGGGCATTACGTTCGGGGAAAAACACACCACATTAAAAGTACATAATCTATGACCACATACCGTAAATGCTCGAATTAGCGCCCAGCTTCAAATAAGCGCCCCCTTCGAATAAGCCCCCCTTCTAAGACAAAAATTATTGAATAAGCGCCCCCCCCCCTTCGAATTAGCACCCCCATTCTATGGGAACCTGTTTTAAACGGTTACCACCCCTGTATTAAACAACAGAGCACCCCCGAAGTTAGGGTTTCCTATAAATTACTTTTGCTATTGTATTCATTGATTCACTACAACAGAGAATGGTACCAATTACGAAAGATATACTCTACCCTATCTTTACTTAAGCCAATCACCTTAACCTTTACCTTTTTCCTATATTTAGCTCACTGGCGATATTTCCAGAGTACGTATTGGTGTTCTTCGGGAAGGGTTTGAGATGCCAGGAGCTGACACGAAGATTATGGCGTTTGTGAAGGAAGCTGCTGGCCGTTTCTCCACTCGGGGAGCCAGTGTTGAAGAGGTGTCAGTTCCGATGCATTTTGACGGTAAGGTTCTGTTGCTGATCAATGTTTCGATTCTTGTTTCTCTAAAAAAGGACTCCCAAAGATAGTTCCCTGATTGAGCCATATATATTTCATTTTTCCTTCCTTTATCAGTTCCTTCCTTCCTTCCTTCCTTCCTATCCTTCCTTCCTTCCTTCCTTCCTTCCTTCCTTCCTTCCTTCCTTCCTTCTGTGCGTCGCGCACAGTGTGCCGTGCATCCGTGAGTCTTTCCTTCTTTCCTTCCGTTCGTCCCGCGTGCGTGCTTCCGTGCGTCCTAAGCCGTCCTTGCGGGCGTACACGCGTCCGTGCGCCGTGCGTCCGTGATTCCGTGAGTCCGTCCTTCCTTCCTTCCTTCCTTCTTTCACTGCGTCCGTCTGTCCGTCCTTCCTTCCTTCATTTGCTTGTTCGTCCGCATTTTCACAACATCAAACTTGTTCCATTATGTTTATTGACAGGAATTCGAATATGTGACGTGATGTGCATGGAAGGTGGTTATAGACTAATTCACGGTAAGTACCAAATTGTGTTTCTTCTCCCATATCTCGATCGACTATTTTAAACTGATCTATAAAGGAAGCGAGTATTGTTTGCCTGGATTAAAAATGTATCTTCATTTTCTAATAAAAAATATCCTTTCTTACACTAAGTAAAGCGTATACGCTTCAGTTTAGTAGATACCACACAAGTGAATATTGCTTTCCGCACGCTCTTATAGGTTAACTCGGAGGTGATTAGCAAAGTACTATTTTTCATGAAATGATTTTTTGAAAACTCCTTCATTGCAATCAGCGTAAGACACAAATTAAAATACAAATGTTCATAAATTTATTTAATCCTATTTCATTTTGTAGGATTTAATTCTGACGCAAGGGGCTTTGTCGACACCAGTCTTCAAAAAGCGATCGGTCGCGGCTTCGAAACCCGCGCAAATGATGTAGCTGCTCCTGGAAAAGTCACCCTCATGCTTGGCGCGTTTGTGCACGAGAACTACCATGGGGCATTTCACGGCAAAGCGGTCAATTTAGCGCGCAAGTTGTGTGAAGAATATGACAAAGTTTTTGAAAGTTACGATGTTCTGGTTTTGCCAACAATTATCAAGAAGCCCCCTAAAGCAGTGGAAAAGGACGAGATGGATTTTGGTAAGTCAAGAACAAAAAGACCATTCATTAGCTGTTTGAAGGCGTAAAGGGGGGTTGGTCGCCCTCTCTTTACCTTTTGGAATGGCTGAGTGTATGTGTATGGGTGTGGAGAGGGGATCTGCAAGAGACAGACATGGAAAAGAAAACTGGTAACCTTAGCAAGTTCACGTTAGGTTGCTTGTTATAGTTATGTTCTACTAAGAGCTTCTCCAAAGACTTCCACCGGTACGACATGTGAGAGGGCTGTCAAAGAGGATGAAAAAAATGATTCTCAAATTATTTTCTTAGGCGAGCCCCCTCTCCTTAAGACGACAAGTAAACTGAACAAAGGGCTACAGGACCTACAAGGACGGAAGAAAAGGGATTTCGTTAAGAGAGAATAACTGACCTGTCAAATCAAATTAGCAAACTAGTTAGACGAGCGAACTCTAAGTTCCAAACGCGAATCGCGAGCGAGATTCTTCGATCTAACGATCAGTAAGTGCTACGTCACGTCGTTCATCAGCCTAGTCCCTAGGCGTTCTCCTCCTCTCTCGGGCGAGCGCGAGGTCCACGTAAGGGCCTGGGAACGGTTTGGCGTGCATTTGGTGACGTCACGAAATTTCGCGCCAAATCGATAAGCGGGAAGGGAACGCCTGGGTACTAGGCTTTACGTCACGTCGTTCATGTCCCCGTTTGAAATCCTTCCAGAACCAATCGTGTGAGAAAGCCGGGAAACTAGGTTGCTTGGTTACGCCGCTTGGTATTCATTGAGATAACTGACTTTCATTTCTCACTTGAATTTTTCTATTGGGGCCTATAACAGCAGTACAGTTCGGCTTCAATTTAATCCGCGCTGGGTTTTTTTTTTTCAGGAACGGCTTTTGATTTCTGTCAAAACACTGGCCCTTTTAACGTCACAGGCCACCCAGCCCTGTCAATCAACGCCGGCTTCAGTGATGGCTTACCAGTTGGTATGATGATTGTGGGAAGAAAGTTTGACGAGGCCACTGTTCTTAATGTCGCCTACGCTTACGAGAGGATCCGAGACGGTTATGATCAATAAAATTCATTATAATTAAAAAAAAAAACAGATTAGCTCGAGATTGACAAAACCTCTTTTAATTTGGAATGCAAATGTATCAGTGGTCAGTACATCTACGACGTAACAGAGCTTAAGCCTAGTTAGTTCAGCTACGCGACGTCATACCTAGCACGTTAGTCTTTGAAGCGGTCAAACACAAGCGCAAGGATAACAGCTCTTATTCCAGCTGTGAATAACGGTTTCGAACTTAAACTAATTCACAAGCGCATTGCATTGTTGATGCTTGTGCAGTTGTTGCTCTATTCTTCTATTTTTGCAAGCATCTAGTCGTTCAGACGAAATTTGTCCTTTGCATGAATCGCAGCTTTTGCTTGCAAGCTTGATCATTATGAGAGTGCGACTAGGTTGACAGATTTGGCCTTAAACAGCCACCGAAACGTCAGCTTTTAATTTGCGTTATACTGAGCGGTTCCGCGGATTTAAAAAATACAGCGGATCGCGGATTGGCTGAGAATTTTGGCCCGTATTCCAGACTCTTCGATTCATGTTAGGAAGCTCTGATTGATGGATACTAAACGGAGGTTGGATCACTTTGGACTACACCACACAGTTTTCAAGTAATGCGGATTTAGGTTTGAACTGAAATAGTGGCGGATTGATGGATTTGGCCAAAAAAATAGCTGGGATCGGCAGATTTGCATACCGCTATCCCCCTCCCCCCTCCACAATCAGCTTTCCCCTTTTTAGTGAAAACCGAGTTCAATAAGTGTTTTATTTTTATTTCGACTAGTGATTTTTTTTTTTCTAACAATTTTTTTCTGGCTCGAACCTGCCTTCTAGCCTGCGAGCGCAAACGTATTTCCGACTGTCGTCTTCGGAAAGAGAAACGAGCCGGAAATACGTCTGCGTTTGCAGGCTACCTGCCTTCAGGATGGCGTGCGAGTATTGCGTAGCCGAAGAGAAATGCTATTTTCGGTGCACGGCAGCGCGCATGAGCAAAGCTAAATGACGTAGAGCAAAGCTAATGTACACATAAGCAAATGCCCAAATGACCAATCAAAAGGAAGGAATGTAAATCGAATGATGAGAAAAGTGATTATACAATGTCCGTTGGTCAAAGCTTTCTTTCTTCCCGTCAACTGTCTGATTAAAAATTATCATAATAGAATTAAACAATGTAAAATGTTGATCGGTTTATTTTATCTTTATAATGGACTTAAAGGATGATTTAAATAAATATGACTCAGAACACAGCAATGCCCTCAGGCGGGCCCAACTTTCAGAACGGAAGAATTTTAAGTGTCTCTTTTTATCTGTCATTTCTTACTTCTTTTGTATCAGAACACTTACAAAGAGCGTGGGCGAGGAGCTTAACAGCGATATTAGCCCTTTTGAGACGAGTGTTAAATGTCGCTTATTTAAATGAAGCTGAAAGTAAATCATTCACTCCGAAATAATCTTCATAACTCAAAGCACGCACTTTTTCAGGTTTTATATCTTGAAGTTCAGTAAAAAGCTAATACCCTTGACAGAACAAGCCATCTCTAGCTCAGCCGAGTGATTTATGATCAGCTATTGATCGATAATTTATTACCGCCTTAATGGGTGATTAGGGTTCCATTTTGAAAAAACCTTCAGAGCGATTCATCGTTCTTTTGTCTCCCTTTGTTATACTTTATGTTTATGTTTTCCGACATCAAAGCAATCGACGGTAAACAATAACCTTTGGAAGGTTATTTCACTACAATTTTTTTCATGAAACGCTTGCATGATGTTGGTGACGAAAATGTTTTAAGGTATATAGGGACAGGGAATATCCGGAAAGGAACCCATGCAAAGTTTTGTTTAGAAGCCATATTAAAGCGCGCTTTTATCCAGGATACCATTTGAATTCTTTGGCATTATTTGCCAACATAGTTATTCCGCAATTCACATGCTAATTTTAATAGCAGGAAGTGTTTATTATTTAAACTGATGCGTTTAGGTGATCTTTCATTTTAAAAGCATTTTTGTCGCGTCAGATAATTTTCTGGAGGCTGGCAGGAAAGGAAAACTGCCACAGGCATTCATCATTCGGTTTTGAACTAGATTTCGAACTAAATTTTACACAAAATGAAAAGATTTTGTTAGATAATACTCCTGGTAATATATTGTTGCGAAATGCCGTATGCTCAGGCCTGTTCACTTTCAAATTGTCCAAAAATCATCGACTATCATTAGAGATTTAAAAATTGATTTTGTGAGATTTAAGTAAATTGCTCAAGATGGATTGCCCATTTGAAAACCTAATCACAGCCCAGACAGAAAAGGGACACTTGGGGAAAACATGCTTAAAATAAATGTTATTTTACATAAGCTTTATCGATTTCTCAAGAACGAACGCTCCAGTCTTGTCGATTTATTTTGTCTTTAAAGCATCCACAGAAATCAAATAAAAGCAATCTAGTACGCCGATGTTTTGCACATAGCTATGGCTCCCCTTTTGCGAGTTTCTAGAAACTGCATTCTCTCACAGTGTGAAATAGAAATCACACAGTGAATCGCCACCAGACACACAGTTAATACGCTTCCAACAATAGCTTTAGGTTTTATAATTAATTTAATGCGCTTCAGCGAAATATCAATCGACTTACTCAGTCTGAAGTTCGGGCTTTCAGACAATTTAGCATAAATTCTCTTATCGCGGTAATCAGCTAATACTTTCTTCACCCACTTTACGGGTCGTTTTAAACTGTCAACGCTGTAATTTTGTGATGACAGCCAGCACTCGACACGAAATCCGGTCTACTTTGCATGTGGTCTTTGGGGTATTCAGAGCCTTACCATCATTTATTCTTTTGTTGTATTGCATCTCTAGATGACGGCTTTCTTTATGAACAAGCAGTTTGCTTTGAATTTTAATTTAATCACCCTGTGAAAGAGACAGACGGAAAATATTTCGCCTGCAGGGAATTATCATTTAAAGTAGGTCATTTTAAAGGCAGCTGCCTCAAATTGTCTGTGTGTTTACAGACCAAACAAGAAATATGACTATTTCCCTTATCGCTGCAAGCAATCTTAATTATATATATTTGAGATTTCTTGGGAAAATATTTAAGAAAAAGTGCCACCGCAAAGTTGTGTTTTGATAATTCACAAAGCAAAACGAAACAGTCGAAGAAAAAGCGTAAGCCGAAAGAAATCTTAAGCGTGACTATTTAACACGTGATTTTTTTTGGTTGTCG
Source organism: Oculina patagonica (assembly GCF_052425735.1). Taxonomy (NCBI): domain Eukaryota; kingdom Metazoa; phylum Cnidaria; class Anthozoa; order Scleractinia; family Oculinidae; genus Oculina; species Oculina patagonica. The sequence goes on from NC_135764.1 coordinate 27,513,380, forward strand.
TCAATTGAGCGTAACGAAGCAAGAGAAGTAATCTGCATTTGAGCTATGATGGATTGACAGCTGCGAGAGTTAAAATCTCCCGCAGAAAATTCATTGATATTGGACTATAAGAGGTATCCACGGGTTGCATAAAGATGGCCCAACCAAAATAGACTATTACGAGGCTATTGGACATTTAACACGCTTGGACACGAACGCGAAGTTTGCCAATATTGGGCATTCATTAGAAATTGCCTGTCCACGACTCTAGCCATCGCTTCGTCAAGGTTTTGGGCATTTTCAATGACCGACGTGCTATACACTTGGTTTTTCCACCCGCTGTAAAAGGCCTGTGGTTTCCCAGTATGTTCCTGCTCTCCATAGAACGAACGAACCAGTTGGATGGCTGTTTTATTTTTTGGCATTTGTATTAGCATAGTGCGAATGTAACGCTTTATGGCAAGTTTATCCACGCTCAGTTTCGAACTTGTGTCGGTTGTGTTCTGTCGTGTATTCTTCAATATTCATGGCTCTATCGAAAAGATATCTAATCTCTAGATTTCTAATGGCTCGACCGAGGACGAAATGTTTATCTTTGGTGCTAGCTTGCATTATTTTGTATGTCGTTGGCAGTTTTATCTGCTTGCATATTCGCGGTTTTGAACCAGTCAAGTTTCCTAGTAACATTGTTGGCACCAAGGAAAATAGCCTTAAAAACATCGATCTTCTTCAACTTACACGGACAGGCGTTAAAGCACATGTCGAGCAAGATTTTGAAGAACACGGCGAAGCGACTACCGGCGAGAATTCGTTGGTTAATGAGTTACGACGGCTCGTATCGGACATTGAGACAAAAAACGTTGAAATTGCAAATATGGAAAACGACCAAATTCAGTCACTAAGTGGACCGAGACGAAAATTTCTGTTTGTTTTCCGTTATTATGAACAGCTAGGCAGAGCGACGAATAACCTTTTGGATCTGGCATCTTTGGCGAAGAACAAGAACCGTCTTCTGGTGATTCCGTTCGTCAATAATTCTCGTATGTCCGGCTTGCCTGGTGGTGTGAGCCATTTCTTTCGAAAGCAAGAGAAGCCATCGCAACGGACGTACGCTTTGCTAAGCGAATACTTCAACGTGCAAGATTTAAACTTCAAATTAAATGCTCGTGGTTACAGCACTTTAAGCAGCTTTCGTGACCTCGAATCCCACTGTGCTAAGAGATTCAATATCGTGGTACACTTTCTATTCGACGACGAGAGCTACAAGAAGGACACAGCTTCGTGGTATAGAGTGAGCGACGGTGAAGTCGCCGCAATGTACAAAGACGCGAGAAAAAACAATGGCTGGATTGATTGTTCTGTCATGAAACAATCACGGCTCAGTAAGCAGATAGGCTTCAAAGTTAGTCGTTATATTTGTGTAGATCCGGAAGTCATAAGGACCGCTAGTGATCTTGAGAACAACGTCCTCAAAGGAGCGAACTGCGTTGGGATCGTTCAGTGGAGGGGAACTGGCGAGGACCGAGTCCACTTCCCTTTAGACCCATCTATTAGACAGCCTCTTCGGCCGCCCGATCTCGAATTCAATCCACGCCTCGTCGAAATGGCAAGAATCTTCGTGAAAAGGACATTTCGCGGAGAATTTATCGGCGTCCATGTGCGCTCCGAGAGGCATATTGAACGAAAAGGGGTGAACGTTACAAAACGATGTATGCTGAAACTTGCAACTCGTGTTCAAGAAACGAAGGATGCGTATGGTATAAGACAGGTATTTCTAGCCTCAGATCTAACCGATTACGGATCGGACACATTGATGAATTATGCAGGACCGAGCTACCGTAAATCTCTCTCGATTTTCTTACACAAGGTTTTGAACCATCCCAAAACGTTTGATCCAACTGGCATTCTCTACGACACCGGTGCTGCAGCCATTGTCGAAATGAATATTCTATCAATGGCGACTAGAGTTTTTACATTGGGAAGCGGGAATTTTCAAGAATGGGCCATAGGTATATTTCTAAAAAGACATAATGACGAGCAAGTAAGAGTACACCGTATGTGCGAACTTTTATAGTTCAAAAAAAAGATTCAATGGCAGGCGAAGAAAAATTACATCAATTTTGGCCTGTGTTCTCTCCTCTTTGGAAAAAAATGGCGCCGAAATTTCAACAGCTTTGACGATCCACGAAGCAGGGAGCAGGAAAGCAAATTATTTATTTATTTTCAGATCTAAATTTTCCAGCTTCAGCTATCGTTTGAAGTACGCAAATTAATGAAGGGAAAAACAATGGATTTATAGATTTTAAAAAAGTATTTTCGATATGCAATGCGGATAAGAGAAGAGAAACGTTTTGTGAATATTTCCTATTCGAATATCCTTCTGTCTGGGTATATTGTTAAAAGCCTATCTTTATTTTATTTTTTGTTCGCTATTTATTTTAGAATAGTATTATTTTTACTCGCCGTGGAAAGCGGCTAATAGATTTGTAAATTATGTGGTTTCTCTTCGCCAATTCAAAGCTGTTTTATAAGTAAATCGCCTGGACACTTTCAACCCAAGGGCAATCTCAAAACAGTACTGGAATTCGGTCTTTCAATATAGCTTTTCTTGCAAGTTCATACCAGTGCTTGTGTTGAAGTGCTTCAAGTACTCTTCGCCAAATTGGAAGCGCCATTTTTTATCGCACTTCGCCTCGACGTTTCTGTAAAATATTGAAGTTCTTTTACATCAATTTTGTTAGGATATCACGTAGTTTTGAGTCGAGAATTTTTCTTTCCCTGGTTTCGAGGTCTTGCTTTATTTGCATTATCATAAATTTGTCACAAATAAAGTAAAAATAATTTAACAGAACTAACACATGTTTTTGGTAGCCGGTTCGGAACCTCTTTAATTAGGTAAAACAATTTTGGTTTCTGGTGTAATTAATTGTTCTGTTCATTCCTTCACCAAAAACCGAAATATATGGGATTTTATTTCATTTGTATTTTCTCATTACAACCTACAACTTTATTATCATTATATATATGGAAAAGCCACGTAAATCAATTGCTATTTAGTAACCCTTTGAATCATTCCCCGAAGGCTGAAAAAATCTACTGATTTTCTAATCATTACTTTTAATTTATTTGCCAAGAATTCCTTTCATCTAGGCGTTATTGATTGTTGTCTTTTTTCTCATTACATGTCCGCTTGTCAAGTCATTCATATTGTTAGGAGAAATAAGAATTTGACCACTCCTCGGAGTTAAAAAGTTTAATATGTTGAATAATAAGCGTAACTGAAATGGAATATCGTTTTGCTAGCTCAATGTTCAACGTTTATTTATTAGCGTTATTTAAGTTATTTACTAACGTTTATGGGTTTTAAAAAATAAAAGTTTAGAAATATTAGCAGTAACCCTTGAGTTTTCGTTTTTTTAGTTCAATGACACTTTTTCTATAAAAATTCGCGCCTAAACAAGCATTCAGTCCGAACAAGAATGTCTCAGACGTCTCTTGTAGAAGCTACGCTTTGCGTGCATGACTGCGGGACTACAGTGTAAAACGATTCTAGGGTAGATTATCAAACCTCTTGACATTTTTCATAAATATTGGTGCCAGAAAATTTTGTTCTTCACGAGTTGCTTCTCGAAAAAATCACTGGCCTAATCTTTAGCATGTTGTGCTTTATATATGCGTTTTTCCCTTGAAACTGAAATATCAACCTCTCAGTTCAATTCTAGATAATTCGTATTGTTTCTTTTTCAAAAGCTCTAAAGCCTGGTTTTCACTAGCGACGCAAGCACAAGCGCAAGCATAACAGCTCTTATTTCACCATGAAAACGGCTTCAGCTCAAGCAAAAGCACAAGCATTGCATTGCTTTTTTATCCTTTCACTTGTGCTTGCGGCAAACACAAGCACAAGGATCAAACAATTGGTCTTTTTGCGTGATTGCGCTTTTTGCTTGCGCTTGTGCTTGCGTCGCTGGTGAAAACCAGGCTTAAACCTCAGGAAAGCAATGATCAGAGCAGTTTTCATTACAAAAAATCCCCGCATGCATTTTTCCCCGCCTGACCAATCGATGAAACCGATAATCGATGATAATCGATACCAATCGATAATAATCGATGCCAATTAATCGATTGATATTGAAAATCGATGACCAATCGATGACGGAAAATTTTGCGACTTTTTATAATTTCATCGATTTTCATCGACTGTCATCGATTTTCATCGATTATCATCGACTACCATCGATTTTCATCGATCGTCATTTATTTGGTTTGATTCAATACCGTAAAATTCCGGTTATAAACCCCCCCGCTTATAAGCCCCTCCGGTTATAGGCCCATCTACCTGGAAACAAAAAAATACATCCGATTATAAGCCCCCCCCCCCCCCGGATATAAGCCCCCCTCTACCGGATGACAGTACTGAACAGGGCTAAATGTTGCTTTAATATGCGTTTTAACTTAAAAACGTATTTCGATCAACACTCCCGTGGCTCTTTTCGAAACGATTTTTTCATTCCGCTTATAAGCCTCCCGGATATAAGCCCCTCCGCTTATAAGCCCACCCAAAACCCCTTACGAAGTTGTATAAGCCCAGGGCTTATAACCGGAATTCTACGGTATGGGTGTTATTACATCAACTCAGTGGCTCTTAAAAGCGATCAATACCTCATTTATTCATTTTCGTGATATACTGTTATGTCTTGAAGAAAAGGGGTAAGGTTAAGACTAGCGTATAGGTTACTTGAGAAGATGGTAGCCTTTGACTATGCACTTAATAACAAGTGTAACGTCCGTTGCTTTATCCCTGGCTTTATCCGCATCTTCAGACATCGTGCGCTCAGCTCACGATCAGCCGTTTTAGGATTGCCAAAATCTATTTCCGGATATCCTGTAGAATTATCCTGGGGATGCCCAAGTACGCCGCAAGATATCGATAACAATCGATGACAATCGATTGATATCGATTGATTGATTGATTGATTGATTGATTGATTGATTGATTGATTGATTTCCGATCATCGATTTTCATCGATTGGTCAGGCCGGGATTTTTGTGGCATTTTTCACTTATTCTCTCGACACAGACAATAGCCTGCGTGCGGTCGTCTGAGGAAATCAAAGATGACTACATGCAGGCTTCAACAGACGATATCCGCGTTACTGTCGCAAAGTATTGAATCGTTTTACCTCGAGTGCACAAATACATGTATTCGGATCGATGGGGGATAATTGCCGAAACCAATCACAATTAAAACCACCTCTCCAAATAGCTGAAATAGTGAATCGCGGGAGTGCGTCACGACTCAGAGGAGACTCAGACAAAAACCGAAATGGCGGGAGATTTTCCATAAACACTTTCTAAAACAGCCGGTATTCCTTGAACACTTTCATCAGTAAAACGGAAACTTCGCCTAGATTCCTTCTATTTCTCTCAGAACACGCTTTTTTTTAGCCTCGTGGTGGTTTTATTCATTTGTCTTCTATTTTTAGACCTCGCGCGCTTCGCTATTTGTAGTCCCTAGCCACAAGGTTTGTTCGGCGCGGTTCAGTTGTCGTAATCTCGTTCCCAGATCTCGCGGGTTGACGAGCCGGAACCGGAAGGCGGCTTCGCCCGCGAGATCTGGGAACGAGATTATAGTTGTCGTACATGGCTGCTAAGATGAGTTTGACTCCACAAAAATGTTAAGCTACAAAGACAAGAATTGAATATACAGTGAGCGACAAAATGTTATGCGTCCCGTACAACTATGAACTTTGGTTAAGAACCTTTCAATATTCAGCTTTAATTTCTACCTTGATTTGATAAAAGGTGGCTATCGGGCTGTTAAGGAATGTATGGGGTTTCATATTTTTTTTTTTTTTTTTGAGGATACGGAGAATTGTTCGGCTTTCTTCCAATGAAATGTCGCCCTGTCTAATGTAGTGAATGCAATCTTACTTTTTTTTCTCTCTCCCTGTCTCCCCCCCCCCCCCCGTCTCCCTCCCCCTAGAATTACTTGTGGTTAGTCTAGCCCAGTCTCTAACTCCAACCCCTCTCTTTCATTTGAATTCTAGTTGCGCGCGCTAACTAGTAGAACAGTTGTGATCTATAGCTTTCCATTCTGCTGTCTGAAGGAAGTTTGCCGGAGGACATCATTAAGTCCCGTGAAGGTGAAAGTCTTACGATTTGCAAGTTGTGCGTCGGCTGTTATCGTACCTCAAACCGAGCTTTAGGCGGTTAAACACAGATAACCGGTCGGCTCGTTTTGCCAGGTACAGATAATGTTGAGCTTGCTTTAGACAGCAAAGGTCTTTAGCCACATCAATTAGGACTCGGAACTAGACTATACGGGCTGATTTGAAGGCGGTCATAACGATATTTGGCTTGAACTTTACCGTGGCTAAAGACTTAGTTTTTTACTGTTGAAGTTTGTGGAGCGGGCGTTACGCGCTCGACGACATTCAAATACATCCGGGACATTGTCGGTTATTTCTAAAAGAAACATGTCGGATTGGATAGCCAAGGAATCGCTTCAAGCGCTGATGTGAGTACATAGTTTTCTTTTCCCCTCAATTTTAGGCGTTCTCCGCCTAGCTAACACTCATAGTTCATAGTTCTCTGTGATTCGCTAGTGGGAGGCGATGCGATCGTGTGCATTTCCGGCCGCGACAATGGAGTTGACAATTGAGATAACACATGCCCGCTTCCTCAGATATTTCGCCTGATTTGCTTGAAGTTGAATCGAATGTCGATGTAGAATGCTTTAGTTCAGTTTATTTGAGACGTGCATGCTGTAAGAAAGCTACAGTTCAGCTCTCCGCCGAGTGTTTTCTTATGTCTATCTTGGTATTAATTTTGACTCACATTTCAAGTTGTAAACACTCTTAATTAAATTGATAGAATTCTTGATTTAAACAAAATGCCGTATATGCAGTCTTTTTGGTTAAAAAACACATAAACTAGAGTGCCTTACGTTAAACTTGAGCTAAAATTAGCCCTCATTCAGCATTCGTTACAGAAATAGGGCTTCAGATCTACGGTGTCATGTCAAATTTCGGGAGACACCTTTTATCAAATCAAGTTAGATTTATATCCTACTTTAATACGGATTTAAAGTGACTAGCATACCCTAGTTTTATATGATCATTGTTATTCTCATTAGATCTGCAAATCTAGAGAGTGCCTTATTAACAATGATATTGCGAGAAGTCAGCTTCCATTTCATGATTTGTTATTTGCCTTTTACATCCCTACATTCAGTAGTACTTAAAGGGACAGTGTCACCATATCATGATTTATTGCTACTTGAAAAATGCAGTAAAGGTGTTGGGATTAATTAGAAATCCACTTATAACATGTGTCTTATAGCGGGGGGGGGGGGGGGTATTCCCTATAATATTGCCTTTTGGCAATGAAAGGTGTAAAAAAGGGGTACCTTTTCTATCAAAATGGTATATAAAAGGGTAAGGGGTTAGATATCCGGGCGGAGCCTCCCCGTACAAAACGTTTTCGAGGCCTGGCTTTGTTGCAACGTACTGTACTAGTCATAAAAAAAATGTTAAAAGGCGGTGTGGCTACGGACGGATAGGACAGTAGGGGCCTAAAAATTGAGATGTCGGGCCGATGTTTTCAAGTCTGACAGTTTTTAGAGTGTTACTTGAAAGAAAATCCCTTAAAAACCACTGATTTTTGTTTATTCACACCTTGGAGAATGAATTCGTGCCTTTCATTTGCTGTTCAAAGGTTATGTTGTTGATCTCTGAGTGCACCCTCATATATATAATTCTATCAACGTTGACCCAAAAACTTAGGAGGCTTCTCGTGATACTGCTCTTTTGATATTTGCTTTGCAGTTTTAGTCAGGAAAACTTGACAAGTATTGCTCCGAAAGGCGACGCGATAATCAACAATAAACTAGTAACGAGCTTATTTTGTCCTTAGAGCAGTTTTCAATTGAGTGTCGTAAAACCAAAACCAAAGTAATTACTTCGGCCAATCACAAAGGACACGGACAATCCAGTGAACCAATCAAAACTCGAAGCAAATACATGCAGCCGGCACGGAGCGCGCGAAAACGTGCGCGAGCGAGTCACGATTGGTTTTGGTTTAGTTCTGATTGGCTGAGAAAGTGGCGCGAGGTTTTTAAGCCAATCACTGAGCGTAATAATGCAAAACCAAAACAAACGCAATTTACTTTCGACACTCAAGTGAAAACCGCTCTATTAAGTTGGTTACAGATTCAGACTCTTAAATGTGATGCGCAGTTGGTAGAGCGCCGACTATCGTGCGGGAGGTCTCGGGTTCGAGTCCCAGACCGGACCAACACTCAGGGTCTTAAAATAACTGAGGAGAATATGTTGCCTTTGCAAAGACATCTGCAAATGGTTTGATATTCTGGTCTTCTCGGATAAGGAAGATAAACCGTAGGCCCCGTCTCCTGCATCTTTAGTGTCACGGTCAGCAGAGGGCGTAAAAGAACTCTCACACTTACCGTAAGGAGAAGGGCATGGAGTTCCCGGTGTTGAGGTCTGGTCTTTGCCCATTGTGCTGTGTATTGTGGAATGCTCGGAGATATTAGCTGTATAAGCTACTCTACAAATCTGAGGGTAAACAAAGTGATGATGATGATGATGATGATGATAAAATGATCTCGAATACCTCAAGAGCAAGGACGTGTGCCTAAAATTCGGCAAAACAAATTCGACAAATTTTCATTGGAAGCCGCAGTGCTCTTTGGGCAGCGGAATATTCCAAAACGAGGATTCTGAGAAGTAGTCTAATACCCCATCCTCACTAGCGCAACATGCTTAGTTAAAACAGATTTAACAAAATGAAATCATCAACTGAAAACTGACCAAAGACTAAATTAAATTTTACATAGGGTTCAAAGAGCCTCAAACTTGTGCTTTTTTACTAACTTTCAAGTCGACAAACCTCATTTAGCAACTTATGAAGAAAACAGTCTTAACTGAACCGCGTTTCACAAAGCAGCTTTTAAACGTGTTTTGGCTTTGATGTGAATGAGGTACAAGAGTTCCTTATTACATGACAAGTTTTTCGACCTCCTTATTCAAAACCTGGAACGTCAGTTTTTACCTTATTTTGTTGTGAACCTGGCCAAAAGAAAATTTGCATGCATGTGAAAACTTGTGACGTAGAGAACTTGCTAGTGTGCATTAAGCTTTAGAGTGTCGCTGAAATATTAATGTGTGGTCACATGAAGCTAGGTTTACAACTCTTAGTTAGAGCTTCACAAAGCAATTGAAAACGTCAGTTTTCTTCTTCCGTAATTTCAAGACAACTGTTATTTGACCAACAAATTAAGGAAAATGTGGGCGGAAAGTTGGGTTTTGAAATAAAAATTGGCGCTCGCTTGTCGGCAGCTTTACAAATACGTTTATACAAGGGTGGAGTCAGCAATGATTATTTTGTCTGATTTTGATCCTCACGGGCACAATACTTAATAAATATTCTATCATTATGTCTAACTGATTTTATAAAATATTAATCAGGCGATACACTACCACAATTCAACAGAACATGTTATCCCTCAGACAAAAAAATTAAATGTTTGCACGGACAAGCACCAGCATATCTGCGCAGCAAATTTATTGTTAGAGCTGACGTCCATTCTATCAATACAAGACACCGAAACAAGTTGGATGTCCCGCTATTCAAAACAGCTACAGGCCAGCAGTCATTTGTATTCAGAGCTACTCGGTTTTGGAACGAACTACCAAGGACCCTAACAGACGTTAATAGTTTGAGTATTTTTAAGGATGCTATAAAACGTCGCGCTTGGAAGAATTTTATTGAAACATAGAACCCTTTTAAACGTAACCCCAAGTCTACGTGTGAAACCATTCAAATAAAAATAAGTTTCATTTGTGTGAAAATGGACCTGAAGGTAAAACTCATTTTCATTCGAATGGTTTTGCATGTAGACTCGTTTTGAAACAGAGGCAAAGGGTAACTCGGAAATGGCCTATTGCCACCGCTTCTAAGTAGTTCAGGCACCTCTCCAAGTGAATGAATCATGATGAAGAACAAATTTTTGCGTGATGAATTACAGAAACGTATGAAATCTGTAAGGAAAATATTGATACAAGTCTTGCGGCTAAATGCAAACTACACCTTTAGCTTTTTTACAAATTGCAAAGTTTCAAATAAAAAAACTGCGTAACTTTCCACTTTCCCAAATACAAGAAGTTTCATCACAGCCTGTAACTTATTCTGAATAAAAATATCTTAAAAGAAACGTCACTGTAAAAATGTTTCGCGTTCTGGTGTTAAAGTAAACTAGGCATAATTTTCTTTGATGCCTTAATCTTATGCATCAGTTTCTTCTCGTCCTAGAGTGAGCCACAAATCAGTAAGCAGCCTGGTACTTTGTCCCCAGCTTCTGCATCTCCCCGAGTGAAAGCTGTAACTTGGGAACCTGGTTTTTAGTCCCCAGTTTCTTCACGTCATTAAGTGTCGGCTCCAGGTCCCAAACCTCCGTCGCGCAGGTGATCTTTGCTGCCGTGAGTCAGTGGAAGATCAGAAGGCCCACTCGTCTAGAGTCATGCCTGATAAACTATCGCTCGCAATTGAGCTGGCAACGTCTTGGTCTGCAAGATAACGTAGCAGTTTGGTTTTAGACAATTTATTTTTACTTCAATGACCACAGGAGCGTTATAGCATGCACCCTTACCGATACGTTTGTCATCCTCGCAGTTGGCAAGTGATGGGACGGTGGACAGAAGCTCGGGCAACAACTCCTTCGCTTTCCGCTTGACCTTAAAACAAAGACAAATGTCACTTTTACTTGGCACAATTGTTTGTCAGGGAAGAAATGCAAGAATGTAAAAAAGCTAGTTGCGTGACGCGGCAATGGACTCAGTCACGACACGAAAATCGTTGCGTGATAAAAGTGTTCTCTGTATTCTTTCGAAAGCACGCAATATTAAGTTGGCAAGTCATGGGGCGGTGGACAGAAGCTCGGGCAACAACTCCTTTACCTTAAAACAAAGACAAATGTCACTTTAACTTGCCACAACTGTTTGTCAGGGAATGAATGCAAGAATGCAAAAAGCCAGATGCGTGACGGGGCAATGGACTTAGTCACGAAAATCGTTGCGTGACTACCCAAATAATAAAAATATGAGCTTTCGGCTATTTTACTATAGCCTTTAACGAATGTAAAAAAAGGCTATAAAAGGCTATAGTAAAATAGCCGAAAGCTCATATTTTTCTTAAACTTTTTAAACCAGAGAACGCTTTTTTGCACTTTTAATATGTTTTATCCTGGTTACAGTTCAATCTTTAATTTTACCCAAATAATGGCTGAGAAAAGAAACTAAACACCCGGGTGAACTCCAGATTAAGGTTCTTTTACAGGTCATTGAGCCCGCGATTTGCGTCTTAAGTTGCTAAGCAACCATGTGCATTCTCACAACAAGCTGACGTCGAAGGTTTGCGGAGTGTTCTTGCTAAACTGATCTGATTGGATAAGGCGTGTCGGAAAGACTTCGGGTGCTTCAACGAAGATCTACAAAAATGGTCCGGTGAATATATAGAAAGTGTTATTTCTATCCTTTCGAAAGCGCGCGAGATTGAGCCTGTTTTAAAGGATGCAAAAGATGTTACGGTGACTGTGGATTCAAATAGATCAAGTCCCCGTGATTGAGAGGCTGTACCTGTTTGAAGAACGGATGAGAAGCCAGGCCAGTGGCTGTTGGTCTACAAAAAACAAACAGACAGTTCTTAACACTTTTTACACTTTTTACCTTTTAACCGTCTTTTATTTGTAATTTTTAGACCTTTTTTATTTCACGAGAGCGTTTTAACGAGCTACGGCTCCTGAGCTCTTCGTGGTTAAATAAACTATGTCTATGTCTATGTCTATGTCTAACACCATTTTAGAGATACTTTTTTTAGGTCACGGATAGGGTTCACCGCGGTCAAACGTCTCAGGCAGGTTTTCTTTCCATTTCGCCGTTTTTTGTTCAAATTGAAGTGATTACGAGCAAGGATAGATAAAAATAATTGCCGAGTGAAAGCATAATCCCATTCCCTCAGGTAAACCAGTGTTTTTACTTTTTAAATGTTTCGCATCCGAACCAAAGGTGCTTTGACAAATGGCGCCGACAAGTCCGCATATCGCTATTTTTAAACACGTAGAACTTTTTTAGTAAAGCTCCAAAGAACTTAGTAAACCCTTAGGATACCGGTTATGTATCGAACTTTGAACTGTGAAAATTAAAACCTTATCTTTGCAGTACTTTTCTTATTTTTTGCATATTTCTGTCGTTTGACCGCGGTGGACGGATAGGGTATCTTGAAAAGTTAAGCCTAAAATTTTCAAGGGCGTGGTAACAAGTAAGGAATCATAAAAAATCGTAGCGTCTTGTTACCTTAATGAAGGATCTCTTTGCAAGCACGAGTCGACAACCTACAACAGAAATGGAAATACATAAATATTGTCAAAGCATCATTAGATTGCCGCTAACTGTACATAAAAGAAAACAACTCTTTAAGGAGTACAAGAAAAACAAAATGTTTTACTACACATAAAATAGGTTTAATTTACTCACCTGGTGAAAAGCGAGCGAAAACTTCCCCTGGGAGGTCACCTGACTTGCCTCTCTCCCCTCCCCAAGGGAGGTGATGCCGCTGCTGACACCCGAGTCTGTCCCTGAGGTGAGTTGTGTTGACGTGTCTACATCACCCACCACCAAGGAGTCACACAGCTTTGGAGTGCTACCCTTCAATTTCTCTAGTAACACCTGTGAATGAAGAAAACGGCTTTTTAAGTAGAGAGTGAAAGTGTGTTATTGTGGTCCTCTCAGAGTGAACAAGAATGCACGACCAGTGTAAGTCTGGTATAGGTTCGAACAGGGAACACTGGATTTTTTCCTGATTGTCCCACACATGTGACATGGCTGATTTAATAACATGCTGTCATAATTATAAGTAATAAACTGAAGAGGCAGTTTGTATGGTGGACACTGGCTAGCACAATGATCTTGCAAGGGATAGCACACAGGGCTCTGGCTAGGGATTTGGAAAGCAACCACACCACTAACAGTTATGCAACTACAGCCACCTCTTATCGGTCCTGACCATTTTGTGTGTTTTTCAAATAAGCCGGGAGCAAAGAGAGATGGCTGCATTTGCATACTACCACAGAGTAGGAACACAACCATACTCTGACCAGCCACTGTGTTTGACTGGGTAAGCGAGTGTTTCATTTTGAGATTTCCCTGATTTACCTTTGTTGGAGGCATTCCAATGTATGGCACAGTTCCTCGAGCAAGCTGTATAGCAGTGATACCAACACTGTAAATATCAGACTTGAAGTCATATCCTTGGAGATCCTGTACAAATAAAAGAAATAAAAAATAATGGGAATTTGCAGTGGTATTTCCACAAAGTGGCTTTTCAACTACCGACACTGTAAATCTGAAGAAACCAATATTGTAAATCATACAAAACAATTGTTAAAAATACCAACTGGCAGGAGGCTGACTACCGTATTTATTGGATTAGGCGCCCTGGGCGCTTATTAAATATTTGGACCTTTAGAGTGGGCGCTTATTCGAGGTGGGCGCATCGAACGGCCCGGGTTCGAGACCTGGCCGGGGCGCTGCGTTGTGTTCTTGGGCAAGACACTTTACTCTCACAGTGCCTCTCTCCACCCAAGTGTATAAATAGGTACCGGCGAACTTACTGCTGGGGGGTAACCCTGCGATGGACTAGCATCCCATCCAGGGGGAAGTAGCAATACTCCTAGTCGCTTAATGCTGCGGAAACCGGGATAAGCTCCGGCTGTATGGGCCACTTAGGCTCGGACACAGACTTTACCTTTTACCTTACTTCAGCAAGTAGTTAGTTAATTTTGCAACGAAATATTAAATAATAACAAAACGTGAAGATGTAATGAAGCAGAATTTTCACTGTTCCTTGAAAGCTTCTGTAAAATACTAAGAAAACTTGGTCTTCGGAAAAGTCTATTAGTAGTACTTAGTCAATAACATTCAACCCAATTGTCACTAAGGTCAATACTCTTCTGTACACCTCAGTGGGGCGGTGTGGGCGATTATTTGAGGCTGGGCGCTAATTAACTTTTCCTACCTATAGGGTGGGTGCTTATCCGAGGTTGGGCGCTTAATCAAATAAATACGTAGTAGTGCATTTATAAAGTGTGGAGGAGTTGAATGGATGTTTGTCCATCCCAGGATTACCCCCAACATTAAATTCGCCGGTATCCATTGATACACCTGGGTGGAGAAAGGCACTATGAGAGTAAATTAACTGTCTTAAAGTAAGGTAAAGTCTGTCTCAGAGCCATGAGGCCCATGCAGCCGGAGCTTATCCTGGTTTCCGTAGCATCAAGCGGCTAGGAGTATTGCTACTCCTCCCTGGATGGAATGCTAGTCCATCGCAGTAAATTCGCAGTAAATTCGCCGGTACCCATTTATACACCTGGGTGGAGAGAGGCACTGTGAGAGTAAAGTGTCTTGCCCAAGAACACAACGCAGCGCCCCGGCCAGGCCTCGAACCCGAGCCGTTCGACTCGGAGTTGAGCACGCTAACCATTAGGCCACTGTGCCTCCCCTAAATTAACTGTCTTGCCCCTCCCCCCCCCCCCAAAAAAAAAAAAACAATGATCACAGCCAGGGTTCAAACCTGGACCACTCAATCCAGAGTCCAGTGCACAACCATAAGGCCACCGCACCGACCATGCCTACTATCTGGTAGGGGTATTAATTAACAAGCATTATAGCTCCAGCCCGCCAAGGCTGCTGACCTGTTGCAAGATCTCTGGTGCCATCCAAGGTAGAACAGCGACTGCATGCGAAGGAAAATGATGAGCCATCCTTAACTTGTCACCTTCTTTCTTCAGCATTATGGACTTTCTCAGACCTGACAGACATACTGTACCATCTGCACCAATCAAAATATGACTTCCTTTTACTGCCCTGTCAGTGATAAGAGAATAACATATTTGTCACGATGACTGAAAATATATCAGAATAATACATCCCTCAAATAAAATCCTATATTAAATACACACTAATCGTGTCTATAACAAAGTTCTTGATTTTGATTGGCTCTGGTTCATAATTGGTATGCGATCAAGTGGGTGTTTAATTACAGGTATCCAATTTGAACAACTTCAGAACAACTTCAAATTGGATACCTGTAATTGGACACCTACACCATTTGTGTGTCAATCATATACACTTAGATGGGTTTTTGCTTACTGTTTTCCTACTGATCAAATATACACTCACAGGTACCTTTGACTTTTTCATACAAAAAACCTTCTCAAAGACTTCCTAACCTTCAATTTTGTTATAGTCATGATTAATTAGTAATTGGACCTTGTGTCACACAATTCAGTGACTATTCTTGCTCGTAATTTTAAATCGGATTGCGCTGCACACTCGGCTGATTTTGAAAGTACTTGCCTGTTTTTTCCCTGAATTGTACTCCACTCGGTCCAATTACTGTTATAAAAAAAAAACATTTTCTTACTTGTCTTCTCAATTTCTGCCTGATCAACAACCACATTACTCAGGGAAAAAGTTCTGACTAGAATAAAATTTACCTGTGAATGATGCCCAACTTGTGAAGATAATCCAGTGCTTGAAGAATCTCCCAAAGAATGGCAGCAATAAGAATCTCACTCATTCCCTCAGAAAACCTTGCTTTCAACATATCAGCACAGGACCCTAAAACACATAGTGATGCATCTCCAAGGGCATTAATAAAAGTTGTAAACTGGTAGGAAGGCAGATTATGAGTACAAAATAAGGCTAGGCTGGTCTCACCATTACACCAATGCAGATAATAAAAATATCTTATAGTAATTGTCCACTCCCCCAACGGGGCTTTTCAGGGCCAAATCAAAAAGGATTAAAAAATATTGCAAAGAAAAAAACATGATTAAAAATCCCAGCTGGCAGGAGGCAGACCAGTTGGCTATTTACAAGGCAGCATAGCCAAGGAGTTAAACTCAGGACTACCGAGAACCATGATCAGAACAGGACTTGAGCTGCGCCCTCCAAATTTCAAGTCCAGCTATCTACCACTTGGCAAAGCTGCTTCCTATAGATAGCAACAACCATGAGTCCTTGACTTACCTTAAAATTATTATAGGAAATTTAAACGCTTGTATTAATTAAGGTATTTGAAATTAACGCGACTTAAATTACCGGTAATCAAATTAAAGGAAAAATTTCTTCCTAATAAAGGAAATTAACGCGAAAGAAGGGGTAACATTTCAAAATGAAGGAAATTAATGTGACGAACACAAAGGAAAAAAGAACTTGTTTAGACAACTGGAACAAGTTTACTTTAACACAAAGGAATCTGACCGCCTCGAGCGTTCTTCACAGTTTTAATGTTCTGACAGATTTCCACCCTGCCTATTCCCAAGAGTCAAGACGACTGGACTGTATCGAGAAATTGGGGCCAGAATAATGGAAATTAAAGTCATGGAAATTAACGAGACTTAAATTAACACAAATTTTTGAAATTCGTGCTAATTTCATGAAGCGTTAATTTCTGATAATAAGGTAGAATGTCAAAGGGAAGAGAAAGATTAGGTACTCCAGAAACTGATGCTGAAAGTCAATTCATTTGATGGAATTTATCTGGAAGCTAGAAACAGCCCCAGATCAAAATTGCTGGTGAGGGGTTATAAAAAGGATGCTTCAACTAGAGCATAAATAAAGAAAGGTTGTTCTGTTACAGGGATTTAAAAAATAAATAGGGGCTGACTTGCCTACATACCAAAGTCCATAAGAGGGATAACATTCCTCACTTCTTGTCTGGTCACAAAAGAACAGTAAAAGGGCAGAATATTTGGATGACAGAGAGATCGCAACACTTGGACTTCGTACTGCAGCACAAGATCATAAAACAACACAGTCATAAGTAACAAATAATGTCTATACAATAATTCTAAATGTAAAGCTATTGCTCTGGGTTGACTGTGTTTTCGGTTTGAATTTTTTTCTTTGAATTTGTTTCCTTTGTTTCAGATTTTTACAACAAACATGAGAAATTGTTTTAGGATTTTAAACATGAAAAAAAACCTGCCTTGAAAGTTTCAAATACAAAATAAAACTGTGTTCAATGTTGCCATTACCACCCCATTTTGAGTAGCAATAAGTGATGTGACGTAATCTTTCAATATCATTTCGGTGTTCATGGGAAACCTTTATTTACATAAATACAAAGCATAAAGAAGTCTTGTGCACTGAGACTAACTTTTTCACTTAATAACATTTAATTAACTTTTCTGCTAATATTTGACTCAAAACACAGTGTTACAATTAATACAGAACTATATGTAGTAATATTAATTATAAAAAGTCTTTAATCAGTCTGTAAAAATGCAACGTTGCTTATCTAGCCAGTCAACATTACATTCTTTTAAAAACAGATTCCAAAACAGGTGCAAACCTTTAAATTTTCCAACTGCTCAGCATTTTGAACATCAACATTTGTTTGCTTTACAACTACAAGTGTTTTTGAAGGGCAATGACGAGCCACAAACACTTTGGAAAGTCCACCAAAGCCTTGACCTGAAATAAAAAAGGATGGAAAATAACTTAAAAGGAACTTCATAGAATGATGTAATGGCTAATTCATTTCCTCTATATTTTGTGCATTAATCATTTTTTCTAAGGCTAAGGTTATCTACTAACTATTAGTTATCTACTCACCAATAAAGCTTAGCAGTGCATAATCTTCAGGATTTGGGAGGCACACTACTCTTGGTTGGTGACTGTTTAAAACTTCTGTAGACATTGTTGGCTGGAGTGTAGATTGCTGTTGGTATCAATTTAACAATGATAAGGGTATGCAAGAAGGGAATAGAAAAGCTGTGAACTGTTATTAATAAGTTGCCAATAGCAGTCCTGCAATAGTAATGTCATAGCATTGTGACAGGCATGGATTACTACCAGAATGATGAAATTAATTGGTTAGAGCGCTTCACTGGTATCGCAGAGGTCAGGGTTCAAGTCCTGACAAGCCTGATTTTTTCGGGCTTTCTTTTCGCAACTGTTTAAATTGTGTTGATAACTGCAAGGATCTTCTCTTCATTTATTCTTCATCTGCAGTCGGTTCAAATATATGATTTCACATATTCACAATAAATTTCACAAAAGAAAAAGCACCACATTCTTAATCATACTAAACATTTAGAAATTTGCAGAAGTAAGCACTTTTGAGCACACTTATGGTAGCGCTTTGTATGCTTGTTACCATCATGGTGTACATATCATGTTACCTTGGCAACCCTTCTCACAAAAGCTAAGGGCCAGGTAAACAATTCTGGGAGGTTAAAGGGACAGCATTGTCACGATATTTTAAGTCATTTTTCTGATTACTTCCAAATTGAAAGAAACCTCAAAATAATAGTTATGGGCAAGATTTCTGCACAGCCCCCTACATTAATTATGCATACAATATTCTGACTGATTCGTTCTTTTCATGATTGCTGTTTATGTATAGTGATAGTATGAAATAGTTGCATACATAATTAATGTAGGGGGCTGTGCGGAAATCTTTCCATAGTTGTGTAATGTAGGAAAACAACAAAGGAGTAATCAAGTCCCGAAAATAACCATGGATGGTTTCGTCTGACAAAGATTAAGTCAGATTACGACCGACAAACTTGCCAGTTTTTTCAAGTTGAGTTGTCCATGACTGAGCTCCTTTAAGATTTCTGGCTTTAATGATACATACACTATCCAGCTACGACAGTTAATGTATACATTTGGGAAATTATAGTAAAATCAATTAAGGACAGCACGTACTGTTGATAGTGTGCACACATTCTGCACAACACAGGATGGTAATGTTTCATTTGTTTATCAAGAATATATGCTTTAAACAGCAGTTTCCCCTGAGGACCATCCTGTGATGCGCAGAAATGTACTGACACTAACAAAAGGTTGCATTATTGTATTGAATTTTAACACTAGGAGTAAATGAAAACTACACTTGCACATGTTTTATAAGGTTTTCTTAGCTACAGCCTTCAATGAGATAGGCATACAAACCTGATTTGGAGCTTGGTTCACAACTTCTGCTGGCGAGACGGCTACATGTGCCGTGTCAATACAAATACACTGTAAAGAAATATCTAAGTTTAATAAGTTCAAATTGAGCTTTAAATTAGCTCTTTAGCTAAATACCATTGACACTTAAATAAAGTTTATGTATGTATGTATGTTTATATTTAATTACGTACATCGACAACATTGTATTTAGTATTCACAGTACTCTAATTTAATTAGTCAAGCAATATATGTTTCCTACGTACCAAGTGTGACATGAATCCATTTATCAGTTGAGATTTCAAACACGACCTGGCTAATTTCACGACAAGAAAGATCAAAGCTCATCTAAGGCCACGAGTCGATCACGGCCATGTTGGATTGCTTGAAACGCGGGATATCACACTTATAAAATCACGAAATAAAACTTGATGTAGGTGCGTAAACTTAAAAAGCTTTGAAATGGTAAAAGACGATACAAACTGTACAGTTTGTGAAAAATGTGACCAAGAAGTTTAGCTCACAACCAAAACGCCTCTCGTCTTCTCGTTGTTGTGTTTTTCTATACAATGTGAGCATTCAGGTCTTTCTGTCAGCGGTCGTATATCTTTGTAATTAGTTTAAATAATAAAAACATTTCCGTTATTTCAGCGCGGTCCTCGGTAGTATAGTGGTGAGTATCCCCGCCTGTCACGCGGGAGACCGGGGTTCGATTCCCCGCCGGGGAGGCAATACTTTTTTCTTTTTCTTTCTTTTTCTTCTCACTTCTTCTTTTTTACTAATATTTTTTCAAACATACACACATAGCAATTAAAATATCCAATTCCGTGCATATCGTTTTACGCGAGAATGCAATGTCAACCGAATCGCTCGATGCTCTGATGCTCTGATGGTCTCTGATCATGATTCAGACAGGCTGCGTGGTTTTCGAGCCATTTGGGACTGAAATGACTGGTCACAATTTTTGATCATTTTGGTCTGGAAGTGGTATGGTTTGAACATTCTGGTCAGCAATTCGGTATTAGTCTTGGAACAAACTGTCTTTTGATAATTGTTGTTTATCTCTTGAGAGGTTCAATTAAACGTCGGAAATTTGAAACTCTTGATTGTTTATATAACCAGAAAAAGTTTCTGGGTATGGTCTGGTCTGAAATAAGGGAGGAAAATTCACATATTTTGGTCCAGAAAAAGGCAAGAGTTCGATTCAGGAAGCGCGAGCGCTGCACATTGGCCTGCGTCGCAGACGTAATCTAACCCCGGCAAAATCAGGGTTTAGTTTCGTCTGCGGCGCAGGTTAGCCGCACATTTCCACCAAAATTTTCGGGGATAAAATACTTGTTCATCGTTTGTTTGTTGTTATTTTTAGATATACACGAATTTTATTAGGCTGTAGCCAAATCTGATCATGAATTTCAGCTATAACGCAACTCTTAATATGGAATATACATTTGGATCGCATGTTATAGACTCGTGTCGTGGCAGCTGAATTAATTTCCGCCTATTGTTTCACGACGCCGAAAAATGTACAGGCGGAAATCCGTCCGTTTGCAGGCTAGACGGCATACCGTGTCGAAAGGTTTCTTTCAGGTCGAGAAAATGTACGTCTTCCATTTATGCTAATGGAACATTGTCTACGCTGAATTACCTCTAATTAGTAGCTTTTTGAAAGGCAGTTTGAGTGGAGCGTAGGGGTAAGTCAAGATCATATATATATGCACAGAACTGTAGTTACTGGGGTCATTCTAGTCACGTACCCAACAGGCCGTTTCGAATTGATCGGTGAATATCTGTTCGGAAAAGCTATAATCGCCTACGATTTTCGGATTAAAGTGTGATGAAAAACTGGAGACTTTTTTACCTCAAACTTTCGTGACATGGGGAAAGTAATGCCTGTTGTTTTCCGAGAGAGAAAAATGTCGTTTTGGGCACGAAAAAAGGCCAGCTACGATTTTCGAGAAGGCAACAGCGGCTCGTAATTCGGGTAATAATAATTCGTCCACTAAAATTTTCTGAAAGTTCAAAATTCAGCTAGCGTATCCAAAAGGTACATTTTTCTTAGCGTTTAAAAATGAGGCTAAACAACGCGCAAAGTGGACACTATAACTTAAAACGGTGTTTCGACACCTATGGTAAAATTTTCTCGTTGCGTTCCCCAGTAGTTAACTCCCCTCGTTGAATACGGACAATACTCTAGCAACTTTTCCTGCATTCATCGGAAAAAATGTCAATTCTAAAGGACGATGTTGGGCTCAACTTTCTTAAATGGTCTGCCAAAGAAAATGTTTAGGGGGGGATACATAATTTGCTAATAGTATGTAATTCATCAGTGAATAATCGCAAATGCAGCGGATAAATAACTGTGTGATCGATTGATATCATTTTCTATCAGGCGTTTGTAGCTCACTCTTATATTTAGACTATTCAGTGAAATGTTATTCTGACGAACAAGCTTGAAGTTGCCAGCCGTTTTGACTACAAACCTTGCGAATCGAAGCTTCTTGCTGAAAAGTTCGATCATATGTAGATCACTTGCGCGTTCTATTCACTTTCAATCCCAGCTGTTTTCTCGTCAAGTCAACAATGTGATCAGCGACTGCATGTACAAAGATCTTCAGTTGAGCTTTATTTCATATCGTTCTTCAGTCCCTATATGAATAATCCATTTCCCCACAAGTAGCTAAAGGGAACGATTTCCAACTGAAACATCTATACCTCAGTGAGCAACTTCAGTCTGCCAAGCTTCCAGCATCCGACAAATTTGTTTGGCCGTTGAGTCGCCAATGACTTAGTTTGTTTCTCTCGTAGGTTTTGGCAACAAGATCGTTTATTAATTTAATATTACAAGCATGGAGGATCTTGGCCCAAAGAAATTTTTTTTTTGTAAAGGCTCAAAGGGATTGGGAAGTTGTAGTTATTGTAGCAAGCGCCATGACTTATTTTGTCCCGTTTGGTGTACGTTTAGGTCTCTTAAACGCTTCAGAGTTGCTTTGGCACAGTTCAAGATAAGTACATTGGCTTTCAGCACACCTTGGCCGGAATTTCACCGACGTGTTGTCCTTTTGTCAATATTTGAAGTGCAGTTCTGTTTTAAGACTGTTTCCGGCATTGTTTCTTCTGGCTTGCTACGTGATTTTCCTGATTCCTCTGTATGAGGTCGTATGGTTCCTCAAAGAAGCTAAAGCAAGTTTTTGATGCATAAATTTAATCTCTAACTTACCTGATTTTGCTAAAAAATTTTCCCATCCTAATCTTCGCTCCGCTGAAAATGGCGAGAATTTTGAGGATGCATGTCCTCGCACTAATAGATACGGGATTGATTGTAGTTCAGCCCGCGCATTTCGACGATCAGTCCCTTCAATTTAACATGAACTATTCAATTTTTTGTAGACATTTAGTAGGACATGCCGTGAAGTAGAGAACACTCACTCTCAGTAATCGAGCATGAGGCAGGTTTGATATATGTATTCAAAGCCCTCATCGAGCAGAAGGATTGAAGTTCGAATGATCCTGACAATGTAAACATGGCATTCTTTGAATAACAGTCAAGCTTCCACTTGAAAAACAAAATTGCTCAGAATCTGAGAAATCGCCTGTTCTGGCGGTACAAGTTTCTTTAGAGGAAGACACGGGACTTCTTGTGATCGGACGCCATGAAAATTTTAATTCGGTTCGTCGACTGTCAACCACACCCCTTCCTAAATCCCTTCCGATCACACAATTTGTATCACTACTGTACTTTTAATAATCAACTTTTGCAATGGCGTTGCAGTGTTTAAAGACTTTCAGCTCTTATAGCAGTTTGGCAAGTGGCCGTTTAGTTTTTACAATCACATCAGTTAGCAACACACTATAAGACATTCACATCGACAAAGTTCGTTGTGATTTTGAATCAGAGTAACGGATCCTTTTTCCGTGATCATTTAAAACACTTCATTTTTTCCGAGTTTTCGAGCAAAACATAAATTTTTCAAGCGCTATACAAACATCTTACAGAACATAAGCTAGCCCTGGATAAACGGGAAAACTTTGGAGAGGCGAAAAAAATCCTATTCCATCGTAAACGAGCGTGACAGATCCAAAAATTCCTCGATTGTCCTTTTACAAATTTGTTAACGACTTTAGTAAAAGAATTTCATATCATTTTCAAGCACCACTTACCTCGTCATCTCCCAAAGTTGAGGAAGCCATCATTAGCAGTGAAAAAATGCCTAAATGAGATCTTAGGACGTGATGGACTCTTCGAGAGTGTAAATTAATATCTTTCTCAACGTGTGCGCGCTACCAAGAAGGTCACAAAATTCAAAGCCTGAGTACTACAGGGTCATCGTAAAATGACATAAATAGATATTATTGACTTATATTAGAAAATAAACGTGTCACGTAGGTCGAAAACAACGTTATTATTAGAAAGCTTTGTTATGAGAATACCCGAAAGCTTCAAAGATTAGGGTTTACATTATTTTAAAAATATTTTATTACAGGAAATTTTTTTTCTGTTATTTCTTGTGTAAACAGTTGATTGCCCTCTATCAATCACCTACCTTTGTGCTTATGCTGTCCAACACGATCAGGATTTTAGCAATCAATCACCATATAATTCCGTGCGGGTGTTAAGGGTACTTTTTTCGTTGCAAGCCAGCGCTGTGCTGAACGTGCCTTGGCTTGACAATGTTATCACTAATCGGGTTATTATTATATATATCTGCTCTCTTTACAAAAGTGCAATCTTTTTCCTGTCAAAGGAAAGAGATTGAAAAGTTTCCTGTGTAGGAGGAAAGGCCCGGATTTTGAACGTCTGCACGCACTTTAGCGCTTGTGATTGGAAATGCTCCAACTAGTCGCACGCTTGGATAGCCGTCGCAGCCTGCGTTGCAGATCTAGACGAACTTAACCCCAATATTGTCCTTACGGACTATACCGGGGTTTAGTTCGTGGGGTTGGATAGCCTGTGTAAAACCATTTTCGTCCCCATATACCGCTTGTCCCTTTAGCTTTTAGCCGCAAGACCTGGGGTACGAGGAACAAGCGGCTCTGGGGACACATGATTTGATTGGCTAGATTTTAACAGAGAACGTAGATCTGCTAGAAATTTGCTAGATTTAAATCTCCTCTGAGGAGAAATCGCTCTAGGGACGGGATTGGGGTAAAAATTGAGGAGAGTTAACACTCAGGCCCGCTCCCCAAGCCCCGCGCAATTTTTTCACTCGCGATTTTTCGCGCTGCTCCCGAACAAACTGAACGCCGACACAGGCTTAGTGCATGGAAAACAGGTTTTGTGCGGGGAAAACAGGCTTAGTGCGTGGAAAACCAGTCAAGTGCGCGCGAAAACGTGGCAATTTGGCACTTAACAACAAACCTGCTGTCACGGCTTGCGTGTTTTACCATACGTGACCGTCGCGTGACAGTTATCATCTTGACTCGTCCCAGTACTCTCTCCTCCGCAAAGGTTCGAATTCCCTATGGAGCGTTCGTTGTGAAAATCTGCTGGATAAGGTGTGTACAGGTGCAAAAGGAGATCCATTGCGCCGCAGTTTGCGCCGCTCACTCCGTATTCTTCCGCCTGCACTCACTTCGCACAGCAGATTCTCTCCACCGAAAACCTATGAGGAGGAATGAGGAGGACTATGAGGAGCCTCTGCGGAGGGGAAAGGTCACAGTAGGCAAGCACGAGTAACGCAAGAGCGACTGGGAATAGGTTATTTATCCTGCTTCTCGCAGGATAGCCTCCTATGCAGTCGTTCTTTGGGCTCGACATGCGTTCTTCCCGCAAATTTGTAAGGGAAGAACGCGTGACGAGCACAAAGAACGACTGCGAAGGAGGCTACCCGCAGGAGTGTCCCCAACCAAACCAAGGGAGCGCATCTTTCAAACAATCAAACGAAACCCAAGATCAATGATAAGAGAACTTTATTAAAACCACAGCACGGAGTGTACATTATTTCTTGGTGCTGATAAATTTAACCTCTGACTGCGGAAAAAACAATCAATTTCTTTAAATAAACTGGCGATTCATTGCGTGGGGTTGAACTACAGAAATGCGTTAATTATTGCAGCTTTCATCAAGGACACATGTGTTCCACTTGGGAGCAAAGAAAATTACGTCAGAACCATTAAGTGCCACGAGAAGGCACTGAGCTAGCAGGGAGTGGGGGGGGGAGGAGTGAAATAAGATACGGGACAAGTAGTCTCGTTTACCTACGTCCATATTTCGAAAAAGGATCAAGGTCAGAAAAAGTACCGAAAACAAAATTCCTGCATCATTGTACACATTTTTATAACCACAACTGACCCACTAAAAATATGAGCAATTCATTTCACTTTTCAACCTGTCCAAAGCCAGGATTTTTTTCTTTTATCACGACAAATTTTTCTTGGTCACATGTGACTGGGTTTGACTGCCTTCAGAATTAAAATGTCAAATCACTGGTTGTTCATCATCGAAATATCGCAATGCGGAAAACAATTGACTCATTCTTGAATAGTGCAAACTGTGCTAAGTGTAACTTTGACAACAGTTCTTTGGCATTAATTTAATGCCTCTGTCTTGTTATTCTTCACAATCGTTCTCTATTGCGTCACGTCACGCAACGCCTGGGAAGAAGTGTTGCGTGACGAGGAACGACTGCGAATGACGAAACGTGTTTGAAGGCATTTAATTACAAAGCACTTCAAAGTGAATTTAAATACTATCAATGCTACAAAGGGCGGCTGCGCGAACTAACTAGGCAGGCCTCTGAATCCACACTACTTGATCAAAATATATATTAAAGTTCAACTTCATGAAACACGGAGGCACTTTAACTGGCAAACGTTTTCGCTTACAACCAAATCAACTCGGTCATGGGTTAACAAAAGCCAGCGGTCTCCGTCACTTAGCATGCGCCCTGGTAATGTACCATGTCAATTCTTCACGCGCATGCGGTTCATTGTTGTCTCATTAATATTTGTCAACAGAAGAGTACGAAACATCACGTTTCATTTTCCTCGTCGTGTTGTTGCTCTGCGTCTTGCTCGGCCTCCTCGTCATCTAAAAGCGCGGAGAATTTACTTGCCGTGTGAAAGACCTGTTGAGAAGGAAACAACACCTTGCCATCAGTCGATGGAAAAAAAAAATTTAAGATAACCTGGCAGACAATTTTGCGCCAGATAACTGAAATCGAATGTTATTCTGCGCCCTCTTCCAGCTCTGTAGCTAAGAAAATTTGACAGTAGCGATCGGCCGACGCAATAAAATAACGAATTCTGCAATGGACATATTTTCATGTACTTCGACTACTCTCAGTTGAAACTTTTAGTCTCCTGAGAAATTCTGTCCAACCCCCCTGCACCTTCCCCCTAGATCCACTCCTGCTTCAAAACAAATTCCTTTAATTTGGTAAAATGTTGGGCGTGAGATATTAATCTCTTAAAGTGAAGCACCACGGTCGCCCGAACATTTAAAAAGATGGGTTACAATCGGGCAAACCCCATAATCAATCAATACACTGTGAGAAAAAAAAGGATTAGGAGAATAAGAGCATCATCTGATCAAATTCCAAATTCTCGATATATCATTTAAAGTAACGTACGAAAACACTAACCGGCTCTTTTGCTTCCTCGTATTTCTTTGGCTCAGCAGGTTTCCTTTCCCGCTTCTCTTTCTTAACTCCTCTGCCGCCACCTCTGTCCTGATCACCACTTGGTCTCTCACTTCTGTCTCCACGGTCTGGGCGCGTCCCTCTTCCTCTCCCCCTGGGGGGCCCACCTCCTTCTCTGGAATCTCTAAACTCCTTCTTGGGACCACCTGGCTTACCGAAGCCCTTCCTATCCGGGGACGTAGGAGTTGTCGGAGACTTCGTCACAGTCATGCTACTGCTGTCCACGTTAATCTCCACCCTGAGCTCCCCCGTGGGACTCTTTGGCTCGCTCTTATCAGCATTTGCTGCTCCAGTCGATGCCGCTTTCTGCTGCTCCATCCGTTTTGCCCACACATTCACTGCAGGCGGTGGAGCCTCCTTCGGCGGCTCTTTAGGCGCCTCTTTGGCCTCTTTACCAGCTCCTCCTCGCGGGCTCTCTCGCGGTGGGGTCTCGCTGTCCTTGCTTGGAGTTCCCTCGTCACTAGACCTCGCGCTGTCACGACGGTTGCTGTCCCGTCGTTCTTTTGGGCCCCGTTCTCCGTCGCTTGAGCGATTGCTGTCTCGCCGCGCACGACCGCTGACACCTCGCGGCCACTCATCACGTTCTCGTCGCTCCCTCCTTTCTTTCTCCTGCTTTAGTTTTGCCTCATCTTCGAGCTTTTGGCGAGCAAGTTTCTCTTCGATTTCTCGCTCTTTAGCGGCCGTGTCCACGGGTTTCGCGCCGCCAAAGACAGAACTGCCAGTCACGGGTTCATCTTTCTTTTCTTCCACTGGTTTTGTGCGCGGCTGGAGTTGAAGTTTTGGCCTTTCTTTAACTACAGGTTCAAACAAAAAGAAGTTTTTAAATTCCAAATACTCTCACAAACAGACGCATGTTTGCAAAATACCAAAGTAAGTTGTTTAAATCGTAATGTGTTTTTTAGCCTGCGTGGCAGGCGTAATATGTGTTTTTTGTCAAAAAATTAAGATTTGGTTGGATTTTATGACCGTTTGAAGGCATTACGGTGCTTAGAAAACACATCGCACTACTTTTTGCACCCTCCAAACGTTTTAACCAATCAAATCAGCTAATAACCGCACATGCACTATATCTGGAAAAGGCTTAGACTGCAAGTAGTCTCTCTTTTGCTCTAATGTGCGTGGGGACAAGCGCGATATACGAGCGGCGAAGCAACGAGCTGCAAGTAGCGCGGGCGCCGAAAGAGCGAAAAGAAAGATTGTTTTCGCTCGCAGCTTGCGACCCGTATACTGTGTTCGCTCACTTTCGCATTCGTCCCCACGGACTTTTGAGCAAAATAGACACTGCTCGCAGTCTAGGCGTGGCTACTTTCTAATTGGCTTTTCCGCCTCCCCTACGACACATGTAAAACCTGTTCAGCGCGTTTTGGAAAATCTATGAAGTGGGCTTTGTCAATAATTCTCATCTCCTCACCTGGTTCTCTCTCGTCTCTATCAAAATCGCTTCTTGCATCACGCCCACGATCACTGTCACGCCATGAGTCACGCTCCCGGTCACGGTCATCATAGTCACGCCTCCGATCTCGATCCCCATAACGATCGCCACCACCTCGGCGATCATCGTAGCGGTCACGATCTCCATACCGACGATCATCGTAACGATCTCGGCCAAATCCGCCTCCCCGATCGCGATCACCACCGTAACGATCTCCTCCGTACCGATCACCGCCGAAGCGATCTCCGCCATAGCGATCTCCAGAACGACGATCGTCGTATCGGTCTCGGCCAAATCCGCCAGCCCGATCTCGATCGCCACCATAACGGTCGCCAGGACGGTCTCGGCCGTAACCAGAGCGGTCTCGGCCGTAGCCGCCATCAGATCGGTCGTAACCTCTATCATCTTGCCTGTAATGGATAAGAGACAAAGTGTAAGAGTATATAAGAGTTGAGTTTTCAAAATAAAACTTTTTCGTCCATTAAAATGTTGACAAAAAGTTGGCCAAAGATGTCAGGTACACCTTACTATAGAATCAGAAAGAGCAACTTAATAACAATACATGCTACATCGTGGAATAAGCGCGCATTTTTTATTCACGAGTCGTGACTGGTCACGCAACATAAAATGAAAGGATAAGCTGGGTTTTTGGTCAAATTCTGTGGGCGCTCACGTCAGATAAAAAAAATATGGTTTATCAGAGTATATCACACAGAAACTGCATCTTTGTAATTTCTGAAAACAAAAAAATTTCTCGCTACGCCTAGAACAGGGTTGCCACTCATTAGAACCCCCAAAATTCCCTAA
This sequence comes from Oculina patagonica, assembly GCF_052425735.1. Classification (NCBI taxonomy): domain Eukaryota; kingdom Metazoa; phylum Cnidaria; class Anthozoa; order Scleractinia; family Oculinidae; genus Oculina; species Oculina patagonica. The sequence continues at coordinate 27,542,269 of NC_135764.1, forward strand.
CTTTTCCCTGACTCTTCACTCACCTCAAAACAATTTTCACTGACCTTGAATAATGTGAGTTAACAAATAAACCCAACCTTTTTTCACATTTACTTCAGCTTCTTTTATAGACACTGAATCGATAGTCTTCTCTTCATTTTTGATCTCTTTACGTTTTTCACGGGATTTGGAACGCATGGCATTTGATTTCACCAACAAATCCATTTTTTTTTTGTTCGTTTCAGCCAAAATTCCCCGACTTTTCCCTGGCCATAATTTTTTTTGTTTTTCCCTAACAAAACCCTGTAGAACTTACAAAATTTGTCTCGTGTTTTCAGATGCCGGTAGATTGTTCACAGCCCACCATTTTCTCGTACTTGTATTTTCCTTTGATTGATGAACGCGTTCCCTGCGTTAAATATGTGAATGCTGTTGTATAACATTAAAGAACATGGCGGTGGCTTTAAACTTATTGCCATACCTGTCTCTATCGCCAGAATCCCATCCACTGCCAAATCCTTTTCCGCGGTCACGATCTCCAAACCGATCGTCTCCCCGGCGATCCGGAGGTCCGTAGTCCCTTCCACGCGGCCCGTCATCGTACCCACGATCCCGACCGTACCCCGGTCTATCCCGAGGAGGTCCATCGTCATATCCTCGGTAGCCCGATCTATCCCGAGGCCCGCTGTCGTATCCTCCTCGTTGACCCCAACGATCCCGAGGTCCAGAGTCGTCGTTATATCGATCTCTGTCGTTGTAACCATTCTGGTCCGGGATAGGATCGGGTTTGCTTCGCCAGTCGCCCTCGGTACGATCGGGTTCGTCTCTTCTGTCACGGTCACCGTGTTCACGCTCTGGTGATAAAAATGGTGTAAAAATATTATACTGCAGTAACAAGGTACATAAGCTGGTCACGTGTAAATCTAATACCGTAGAATTCCGGTTATAAGCCCTGGGCTTTTACAACTTCGTAAGGGGTTTTGGGTGGGCTGATAAGCGGAGGGGCTTATATCCGGGGGAGCTTATAAGCGGAATGAAAAAAAACGTTTCGAAACGAGCCACAGGAGTGTTGATGGAAATACGTTTTTAAGTTAAAAACGCATAATAAAGCAACATTTAGCCCTATTCAGTACTGTCATCTGGTAGAGGGGGGCTTATATCCGGGAGGGCTTATAATCGGATGTATTTTTTTGTTTCCAGGATGATGGGCCTATAACCGGGGGGGGGGGGGGCTTATAACCGGAATTTTACGGTATTCAAGCAAGTAAAGTTGTGTCTTGAACGTTGTTTTGCGTTCTGTAATTGGTTACATTTGTTTTAGTTACCCTGGGAACCTTTCAACAACACAGCAAATACTAAAGAAGGTACTGATGGACAAAAGTAAAGAAGATTGAAACGGATTGCAATATGGGTTATTGAAATACTGTTGGGCTGAACAGTTTCATTTGGAGCATTTGGCAAAACTTATAAAAATTAACTCAACTAAGTGTTAACAGAAACAAATGGCGGATATTAATCCACAAATAAACTGGTGGACACTATCTAAAGGATGGTGGGGCACCCTAACAATTCACCGGTACCCATTTTTATTAACCGGGCGCAGCTGGTTCATAATCTACCCGGAATTTTTTTTTTGTCAGTAAATCGTTCCAGACCCACGCGGCTCAGCCGCGATCACTCGTTTCACATAAACTGCTTTCTGTTTAGAGTGAAATGTATATTTTTTTGTCATTTGAGTGTTTTACCAGAAGAGAGGACTGAATAATTACCTAGCGAAACCATAGACCGCTTGAACATGTCAAAGCTATTTAAAACTACCACTACGTCAGACCCATGCCATGCGATGGCTCGCTTGTAGGTATAAATAATCATTCACCTATTTTAAAAATATCTACGAATACTCTGCGCTCTGTTTGTGTGAACTATTTATTTTTAGTTTGGCTCAGAGTGAGTACAAGTCGTACAATTTACCCGGAACGTGTTGAATATCGCAAGCTCAGCAAGAACGTGTCAAGGCACGCGATACACGTCATCGCGTCAGGGGAATTACCTGCTTAATCACGCAATCGGGTATGCTCTATACTCATGTCACGCACACTCCGTGACTCACGCAAACACGACTTGTGTGTTTCTCAAGTGACTGCTTTTCTAAAGAACTTTTACTGTGCGTCGCCGTGCCTTTTTAGCGAGAGAACTGAAAGAGGTGGTCA
>NC_135764.1:27544957-27689957 GCF_052425735.1 Oculina patagonica
GGTATGGTTTATTTGTACATTCTGGTCAGCAATTCGGTATTAGTCTTGGAACAAATAATTGTACAAATAATTTATCTCTTGATCTTGAGAGGTTTAATTTAAAAACGTCGGAAATTTGAAACCCTTGATTGTTTATGTAACCAGGAGAAGTTCCTGGGTATGGTCTGGTCTGAAATAAAGGAGGAAAAATCACATATTTTGGTCCGGAGAAGGCAAGAGTTCGATTCAGGAAGCGCGAGCGCCGCACATTAACCTGAGTCGCAGACGTAATCTAACCCCGGCTAAAACAGGGATTAGTTTCGTCTGCGGCGCAGGTTAGCCGCACATTTCCACCAAAATTTTCGGGGATAAAATACTTGTTCATTGTTTGTTTGTTGTTATTTTTAGATATACACGAATTTTATTAGGCTGTAGCCAAATCTGATCACGAATTTCAGCTATAACGCAACTCATAATATGGAATATACATTTTTGATCGCATGTTTATATAGACTCGTGTCGTGGCAGCTGAATTAATTTCCGCCTATTGTTTCACGACGCCGAAAAATGTACAGGCGGAAATCCGTCCGTTTGCAGGCTAGACGGCATACCGTGTCGAAAGCTTTCTTTCAGGTCGAGAAAATGTACGTATTCCATTTATGCTAATGAAACATTGTCTACGCTGAATTACCTCTCATAAGTAGCTTTTTGAAAGGCAGTTTGAGTGGAGCGTAGGGGTAAGTCAAGATCATATATATATACACAGAACTGTAGTTACGGGGGTCATTCTAGTCACGTATCCAACAAGCCGTTTCGAATTCGGTGAATATCTGTTCGGAAAAGCTATAATCGCCTACGATTTTCGGATTAAAGTGTGATGAAAAACTGGAGACTTTTTTACCTCAAACTTTCGTGACATGGGGAAAGTAATGCCTGTTGTTTTCCGAGAGGGAAAAATGTCGTTTTGGGCACGAAAAAAGGCCAGCTACGATTTTCGACAAGGCAACAGCGGCTCGTAATTCGGGTAATAATAATTCGTCCACTAAAATTTTCTGAAGGTTCAAAATTCAGCTAGCGTATCCGAAACGTACACTTTTCTTAGCGTTTAAAAATGGGGCTATACAACGCGCAAAGAGGACACTTATAACGTTAAAACGGCGTTCCGACACCTATGGTAAAATTTTCTCGTTGCGTGCCCCAGTAGTTAACTCCCCTCGTTGAATACGGGCAATACTCTAGCAACTTTCCCTGCATTCATCGGAAAAAATGTCAATTCTAAAGGACGATGTTGGGCTCAACTTTTTTTAAATGGTCTGCCAAAGAAGATGTTTAGGAGGGGATACATAATTTGCTAATAGTATGTAATTCATCAGTGAATAATCGCAAATGCAGCGGATAAATAACTGTGTGATCGATTGGTATAGGTGAGAACTCTTTCGTTTGATAAACCAGCTTAAATCTCCAAGGGTGTACTTAGCTGTTTTCCATGCAGGCCTGAAACTAAGTCTAACTAACTAAGTCGTTTTTCTCTCTTCTCTTTCACAAAATTATCAAACATAACTAGATATCATTTTCTATCAGGCGTTTGTAGCTCACTCTTATATTTAGACTATTCAGTGAAATGTTATTCCGACGAACAAGCTAGAAGTTGCCAGCCGTTTTGACTACAAACCTTGCGAATCGAAGCTTCTTGCTGAGAACTTCGATCATATGTAGATCACTTGCGCGTTCTATTCACTTTCAATCCCAGCTGTTTTCTCGTTAAGTCAACAATGTGATCAGCGACTGCATGTACAAAGATCTTCAGTTGATCTTTATTTCATATCGTTCTTCAGTCCCTATATGAATAATCCATTTCCCCACAAGTAGCTAAAGGGAACGATTTCCAAAACATCTATATCTCAGTGAGCAACTTCAGTCTGCCAAGCTTCCAGCATCCGACAAATTTGTTTGGCCGTCGAGTCGCCAATGATTTAGTTTGTTTCTTTCGTAGGTTTTGGCAACAGGATCGTTTATTAATTTAATATTACAAGAATGGAGGATCTTGGCCCAAAGGAATTTCTTTTTGTAAAGGCTCAAAGGGATTGGGAAGTTGTAGTTATTGTAGCAAGCGCCATGACTTATTTTGTCCCGTTTGGTGTACGTTTAGGTCTCTTAAACGCTTCAGAGTTGCTTTGGCAAAGTTCAAGATAAGTACATTGGCTTTCAGCACACCTTGGCCGGAGTTTCACCGACATGTTGTCCTTTTGTCAATATGTGAAGTGCTGTTCTGTTTTAAGACTGTTTCCGGCATTGTTTCTTCTGGCTTGTAATCTTTCTTTCAGCCAATTGCAACGTGCTACGTGATTTTCCTGATTCCTCTGTATGAGGTCGTATGGTTCCTCAAAGAAGCTAAAGCAAGTTTTTGATGCATAAATTTAATCTCTAACTTACCTGATTTTGCTAAAAAAAATTTCCCATCCGAATCTTCGCTCCGCCGAAAATGGCGAGGATTTTGAGGTTGCATGTCTTCGCACTGATAGATCCAGGATGGATTGTAGTTCAGCCTGCGCATTTCGACGATCAGTCCCTTCAATTTAACATGAACTATTCAATGTTTGAAGACGTTTAGTAGGACATGCCGTGAAGTAGAGAACACTCACTCTCAGTAATCGAGCATGAGGCAGGTTTGATATATGTATTCAAAACCCTGATCGAGCAGAAGGATGGAAGTTCGAATGATCCTGACAATGTAAACATGGCATTCTTTGAATAACAGTCAAGCTTTCACTTGAAAACAAAATTGCTCAGCATCTGAGAAATCGCCTGTTCTGGCGGTACAAGTTTCTTAAGAGGAAGACACGGGACTTCTTGTGATCGGACGCAATGAAAATTTTAATTCGGTTCGTCGACTGTCAACCACACCCCCTTCCTAAATCCCTTCCGATCACACAATTTGTATCACTACTGTACTTTTAATAATCAACTTTGCAATGGCGTTGCAGTGTTTAAAGACTTTCAGCTCTTATAGCAGTTTGGCAAGTGGCCGTTTAGTTTTTACAATCACATAAGTTCGCAACACACTATACGACATTCACATCGACAAAGTTCGTTGTGATTTTGAATCAGAGTAACGGATCCTTTTTCCGTCATCATTTAAAACCCTTCATTTTTTCTGAGTTTTCGAGCAAAACATAAATTTTTCAAGCGCTATACAAACATCTTACAGCTTGCCCTGGATAAACTGGAAACCTTGGAGAGGCGAAAAAAATCCTATTCCATCGTAAACGAGCGTGACCGGATTCAAAATTCCTCGATTGTCCTTTTACAAATTTGTTAACGACTTTAGTAAAAGGATTCCATTTCATTTTCAAGCACCACTTACCTCTCCATTTTCCAGAGTCGAGGAAGCCATCATTAGCAGTGAAAAAATGCCTCAATGAGATCTTAGGACGTGATCTACTCTTCGAGAGTGTAAATTAATATCTTTCTCAACGTGTGCCAAGAAGGTCACAAAATTCAAAGCCTGAGTACTACAGGGTCATCGTAAAATGACATAAATAGATATTATTGACTTATATTAGAAAATAAACGTGTCACGTAGGTCGAAAACAACGTTATTATTAGAAAGCTTTGTTATGAGAATACCCGAAAGCTTCAAAGATTAGGGTTTACATTATTTTAAAAATATTTTATTACAGGAAATTTTTTTTTCTGTTATTTCTTGTGTAAACAGTTGATTGCCCTCTATCAATCACCTACCTTTGTGCTTATGCTGTCCAACACGATCAGGATTTTAGCAATCAATCACCATATAATTCCGTGCGGGTGTTAAAGGTACTTTTTTCGTTGCAAGCCAGCGCTGTGCTGAACGTGCCTTGGCTTGACAATGTTATCACTAATCGGGTTATTATTATATATATCTGCTCTCTTTACAAAAGTGCAATCTCTTTCCTGTCAAAGAAAAGAGATTGAAAAGTTTCCTGTGTAGGAGGAAAGGCCCGGATTTTGAACGTCTGCACGCACTTTAGCGCTTGTGATTGGAAATGCTCCAACTAGTCGCACGCTTGGATAGCCTTCGCAGCCTGCGTTGCAGATCTAGACGAACTTAACCCCAATATTGTCCTTACGGACTATACCGGGGTTTAGTTCGTGGGGTTTACTTCGTCTGCAACGTAGGCTAACGCTTGGATAGCCTGTGTAAAACCATTTTCGTCCCCATATACCGCTTGTCCCTTTTAGCCGCAAGACCTGGGGTACGAGGAACAAGCGGCTCTGGGGACACATGATTTGATTGACTAGATTTTAACAGAGAACGTAGATCTGCTAGAAATTTGCTAGATTTAAATCTCCTCTGAGGAGAAATCGCTCTAGGGACGGGATTGGGGTAAAAATTGAGGAGAGTTAACACTCAGGGTTAGTCGCTCCCCAAGCCCCGCGCAATTTTTTCACTCGCGATTTTTCGCGCTGCTCCCGAACAAACTGAACGCCGACACAGGCTTAGTGCATGGAAAACAGGTTTTGTGCGGGGAAAACAGGCTTAGTGCGTGGAAAACCAGTCAAGTGCGCGCGAAAACGTGGCAATTTGGCACTTAACAACAAACCTGCTGTCACGGCTTGCGTGTTTTACCATACGTGACCGTCGCGTGACAGTTATCATCTTGACTCGTCCCAGCACTCTCTCCTCCGCAAAGGTTCGAATTCCCTATGGAGCGTTCGTTGTGAAAATCTGCTGGATAAGGTGTGTACAGGTGCAAAAGGAGATCCATTGCGCCGCAGTTTGCGCCGCTCACTCCGTATTCTTCCGCCTGCACTCACTTCGCACAGCAGATTCTCTCCACCGAAAACCTATGAGGAGGAATGAGGAGGACTATGAGGAGCCTCTGCGGAGGAGAAAGGTCACAGTAGGCAAGCACGAGTAACGCAAGAGCGACTGGGGATAGGTTATTTATCCTACTTCTCGCAGGATAGCCTCCTATGCAGTCGTTCTTTTGGCTCGACATGCGTTCTTCCCGCAAATTTGTAAGGGAAGAACTCGTGACGAGCACAAAAGAACGTCTGCGATGGAGGCTACCCGCAGGAGTGTCCCCAACCAAACCAAGGGAGCGCATCTTTCAAATAATCAAACGAAACCCAAGATCAATGATAAGAGAACTTTATTAAAACCACAGCACGGAGTGTACATTATTTCTTGGTGCTGATAAATTTAACCTCTGACTGCGGAAAAAACAATCAATTTCTTTAAATAAACTGGCGATTCATTGCATGGGGTTGAACTACGGAAATGCGTTAGTTATTGCAGCTTTCATCAAGGACACATGTGTTCCACTTGGGAGCAAAAAAAATTACGTCAGAACCATTAAGTGCCATGAGAAGGCACTGAGCTACCAGGGAGTGGGGGGGGGGGGGGGGGGGGTGAAATAAGATACGGGACAAGTAGTCTCGTTTACCTACGTCCATATTTCGAAAAAGGATCAAGGTCAGAAAAAGTACCAAAAACAAAATTCCTGCATCATTGTGCACACTTTTATATCCACAACTGACCCGCTAAAAATATGATTAATTCATTTCACTTTTCAACCTGTCCAAAGCCAGGATTTTTTTTCTTTTATCACGACAAATTTTTCTTGGTCACATGTGACTGAGTATGACTGCCTTCAGAATTTAAATGACAAAACACTGGTTGTTCATCATCGAAATATCGCACGGCGGAAAACAATTGACTCATTCTTGAATAGTGCAAACTGTGCTAAGTCTAACTTTGACAACAGTTCTTTGGCATTAATTTAATGCCTCTGTCTTGTTATTCTTCACAATCGTTCTCTATTGCGTCACGTCACGCAACGCCTGGGAAGAAGTGTTGCGTGACGAGGAACGACTGCGAATGACGAAACGTGTTTGAAGGCATTTAATTACAAAGCACTTCAAAGTGAATTTAAATACTATCAATGCTACAAAGGGCGGCTGCGCGAACTAACTAGGCAGGCCTCTGAATCCACACTACTTGATCAAAATATATATTAAAGTTCAACTTCATGAAACACGGAGGCACTTTAACTGGCAAACGTTTTCGCTTACAACCAAATCAACTCGGTCATGGGTTAACAAAAGCCAGCGGTCTCCGTCACTTAGCATGCGCCCTGGTAATGTACCATGTCGATTCTTCACGCGCATGCGGTTCATTGTTGTCTCATTAATATTTGTCAACAGAAGAGTACGAAACATCACGTTTCATTTTCCTCGTCGTGTTGTTGCTCTGCGTCTTGCTCGGCCTCCTCGTCATCTAGAAGCGCGGAGAATTTACTTGCCGTGTGAAAGACCTGTTGAGAAGGAAACAACACCTTGCCATCAGTCGATGGAAAGAAAAAAATTAAGATAACCTGGCAGGCAATTTTGCGCCAGATAACTGAAATCGAATGTTATTCTGCGCCCTCTTCCGGCTCTGTAGCTAAGAAAATTTGACAGTAGCGATCGGCCGACGCAATAAAATGACGAATTCTGCAATGGACATATTTTCATGTACTTCGACTACTCTCAGTTGAAACTTTTAGTCTCCTAAGAAATTCTGTCCAACCCCCCTGCACCTTCCCCCTAGATCCACTCCTGCTTCAAAACAAATTCCTTTAATTTGGTAAAATGTTGGGCGTGAGATATTAATCCCTTAAAGTGAAGCACCACGGTCGCCCGAACATTTAAAAAGATAGGGTACAATCGGGCAAACCCCATAATCAATCAATACACTGTGAAAAAAAAGGATTAGGAGAATAAGAGCATCATCTGATCAAATTCCAAATTTTTGATATACCATTTAAAGTAACGTACGAAAACACTAACCGGCTCTTTTGCTTCCTCGTATTTCTTTGGCTCAGCAGGTTTCCTTTCCCGCTTATCTTTCTTAACTCCTCTGCCGCCACCTCTGTCCTGATCACCACTTGGTCTCTCACTTCTGTCTCCACGGTCTGGGCGCGTCCCTCTTCCTCTCCCCCTGGGGGGCCCACCTCCTTCTCTGGAATCTCTAAACTCCTTCTTGGGACCACCTGGCTTGCCGAAGCCCTTCCTATCCGGGGACGTAGGAGTTGTCGGAGACTTCGTCACAGTCATGCTACTGCTGTCCACGTTAATCTCCACCCTGAGTTCCCCCGTGGGACTCTTTGGCTCACTCTTCTCAGCATTTGCTGCTCCTGTCGATGCCGCTTTCTGTTGCTCCATCCGTTTTGCCCACACATTCACAGCAGGCGGAGGGGCCTCCTTCGGCGGCTCTTTTGGAGCCTCTTTGGCCTCTTTACCAGCCCCTCCTCGTGGGCTCTCTCGCGGAGGGGTCTCGCTGTCCTTGCTTGGAGTTCCCTCGTCACTGGACCTCGCGCTGTCACGACGGTTGCTGTCCCGTCGTTCTTTTGGGCCCCGTTCTCCGTCGCTTGAGCGATTGCTGTCTCGCCGCGCACGACCGCTGACACCTCGCGGCCACTCATCACGTTCTCGTCGCTCCCTCCTTTCTTTCTCCTGCTTTAGTTTTGCCTCATCTTCGAGCTTTTGGCGAGCAAGTTTCTCTTCGATTTCTCGCTCTTTAGCGGCCGTGTCCACTGGTTTCGCGCCGCCAAAGACAGAACTGCCAGTCACGGGTTCATCTTTCTTTTCTTCCACCGGTTTTGTGCGCGGCTGGAGTTGAAGTTTTGGCCTTTCTTTAACTACAGGTTTAAACAAAAAGAAGTTTTTAAATTCCAAATACTCTCACAAACAGACGCATGTTTGCAAAATACCAAAGTAAGTTGTTTAAATCGTAATGTGTTTTTTAGCCTGCGTGGCAGGCGTAATATGTGTTTTTTGTCAAAAAATTAAGATTTGGTTGGATTTTATGACCGTTTGAAGGCATTACAGTGCTTAGAAAACACATCGCACTACTTTTTGCACCATCCAAACGTTTCAACCAATCAAATCAGCTAATAACCGCACATGCACTATATCTGGAAAAGGCTTAGACTGCAAGTAGTCTCTTTTTGCTCTAATGTGCGTGGGGACAAGCGCGATATACGAGCGGCGAAGCAACGAGCTGCAAGTAGCGCGGGCGCCGAAAGAGCGAAAAGAAAGATTGTTTTCGCTCGCAGCTTGCGAACCGTATACTGTGTTCGCTCACTTTCGCATTCGTCCCCACGGACTTTTGAGCAAAATAGACACTGCTCGCAGTCTAGGCGTGGCTACTTTCTAATTGGCTTTTCCGCCTCCCCTACGACACATGTAAAACCGTAAAGCGCGTTTTGGAAAATCTATGAAGTGGGCTTTGTCAATAATTCTCATCTCTTCACCTGGTTCTCTCTCGTCTCTATCAAAATCGCTTCTTGCATCACGCCCACGGTCACTGTCACGCCATGAGTCACGCTCCCGGTCACGGTCATCATAGTCACGCCTCCGATCTCGATCCCCATAACGATCGCCACCACCTCGGCGATCATCGTAGCGGTCACGATCTCCATACCGACGATCATCGTAACGATCTCGGCCAAATCCGCCACCCCGATCGCGATCACCACCGTAACGATCTCCTCCGTACCGATCACCGCCGAAGCGATCTCCGCCATAGCGATCTCCAGAACGACGATCGTCGTATCGGTCTCGGCCAAATCCGCCAGCCCGATCTCGATCGCCACCATAACGGTCGCCAGGACGGTCTCGGCCGTAACCAGAGCGGTCTCGGCCGTAGCCGCCATCAGATCGGTCGTAACCTCTGTCATCTTGCCTGTAATGGATAAGAGACAAAGTGTAAGAGTATATAAGAGTTGAGTTTTCAAAATAAAACTTTTTCGTCCATTAAAATGTTGACAAAAAGTTGGCCAAAGATGTCAGGTACACCTTACTATAGAATCAGAAAGAGCAACTTAATAACAATACATGCTACATCGTGGAATAAGCGCGCATTTTTTATTCACGAGTCGTGACTGGTCACGCAACATAAAATGAAAGGATAAGCTGGGTTTTTGGTCAAATTCTGTGGGCGCTCACGTCAGATAAAAAAAATATGGTTTATCAGAGTATATCACACGGAAACTGCATCTTTGTAATTTCTGAAAACAAAAAAATTTCTCGCTACGCCTAGAACAGGGTTGCCACTCATTGGAACCCCCAAAATTCCCAAACTTTTCCCTGACTCTTCACTCACCTCAAAACAATTTTCACTGACCTTGAATAATGTGAATTAACAAATAAACCCAACCTTTTTTCACATTTACTTCAGCTTCTTTTATAGACACTGAATCGATAGTCTTCTCTTCATTTTTGATCTCTTTACGTTTTTCACGGGATTTGGAACGCATGGCATTTGATTTCACCAACAAATCCATTTTTTTTGTTCGTTTCAGCCAAAATTCCCCGACTTTTCCCTGGCCATAATTTTTTTTGTTTTTCCCTAACAAAACCCTGTAGAACTAACTAAATTTGTCTCGTGTTTTCAGATGCCGGTAGATTGTTCACAGCCCACCATTTTCTCGTACTTGTATTTTCCTTTGATTGATGAACGCGTTCCCTGCGTTAAATATGTCCGTGCTGTTGTATAACATTAAAGAACATGGCGGTGGCTTTAAACTTAATGCCATACCTGTCTCTTTCGCCAGAATCCCATCCACTGCCAAATCCTTTTCCGCGGTCACGATCTCCAAACCGATCGTCTCCCCGGCGATCCGGAGGTCCGTAGTCCCTTCCACGCGGCCCGTCATCGTACCCACGATCCCGACCGTACCCCGGTCTATCCCGAGGAGGTCCATCGTCATATCCTCGGTAGCCCGATCTATCCCGAGGCCCGCTGTCGTATCCTCCTCGTTGACCCCAACGATCCCGAGGTCCAGAGTCGTCGTTATATCGATCTCTGTCGTTGTAACCATTCTGGTCCGGGATAGGATCGGGTTTGCTTCGCCAGTCGCCCTCGGTACGATCGGGTTCGTCTCTTCTGTCACGGTCACCGTGTTCACGCTCTGGTGATAAAAATGGTGCAAAAATATTATACTGCAGTAACAAGGTACATAAGCTGGTCACGTGTAAATCTAATACCGTAGAATTCCGGTTATAAGCCCTGGGCTTTTACAACTTCGTAAGGGGTTTTGGGTGGGCTGATAAGCGGAGGGGCTTATATCCGGGGGGGGGGTTTATAAGCGGAATGAAAAAAACGTTTCGAAACGAGCCACAGGAGTGTTGATGGAAATACGTTTTTAAGTTAAAAACGCACAATAAAGCAACATTTAGCCCTATTCAGTACTGTCATCCGGTAGAGGGGGGCTTATATCCGGGAGGGCTTATAATCGGATGTATTTTTTTGTTTCCAGGATGATGGGCCTATAACCGGGGGGGGGGGGCTTATAACCGGAATTTTACGGTATTCAAGCAAGTAAAGTTGTGTCTTGAACGTTGTTTTGCGTTCTGTAATTGGTTACATTTGTTTTAGTCACCCTGAGAACCTTTCAACAACACAGCAAATACTAAAGAAGGTACTGATGGACAAAAGTAAAGAAGATTGAAACGGATTGCAATATGGGTTATTGAAATACTGTTGGGCTGAACAGTTTCATTTGGAGCATTTGGCAAAACTTATAAAAATTAACTCAACTAAGTGTTAACAGAAACAAATAGCGGATATTAATCCACAAATAAACTGGTGGACACTATCTAAAGGATGGTGGGGCACCCTAACAATTCACCGGTACCCATTTTTATTAACCGGGCGCAGCTGGTTCATAATCTACCCGGAATTTTTTTTGTCGGTAAATCGTTCCAGACCCACGCGGCAGCCGGCTCCTTTGTCACGGTCACGCAAGCTTTGATGTTTACTAGCGATCACTCGTTTAACATGAACTGCTCTCTGTTTAGAGTGAAATGTATATTTTGTGTCATTCGAGTGTTTTACCAGAAGAGAGGACTGAATAATTACATAGCGAAACCATAGACCGCTTGAACATGTCAAAGTTATTTAAAACTACCACTACGTCAGACCCATGCCATGCGATGGCTCGCTTGTAGCTATAAATAATCATTCACCTATTTTAAATATTTACGAATACTCTGCGCTCTGTTTGTGTGAACTATTTATTTTTGTGTTATTCAAGTGTTTGGCTCAGAGCGAGTACAAGTCGTACAATTTACCCGGAACGTGTTGAATATCGCAAGCTCAGCAAGAACGTGTCAAGGCACGGGAGAACACGTCATCGCGCCAGGGGAATTACCTGCTTAATCACGCAGTCAGGTATGCTCTATACTCATGTCACGCACACTCCCTGGCACACGCAAACACGACTTGTGTGTTTCTCAAGTGACTGCTTTTCTAAAGAACTTTTACTGTGCGTCGCCGTGCCTTTTTAGCGAGAGAACTGAAAGAGGTGGTCAAACATTCACCGCACGGTTACCAACTGCCTGAAGTTTCTTGTTATTCAACAAATGCATGCGCTGCCCATATATGGTCAAAATGGTAACGATATCTGTCATCCGCACATAACAGATATCCTGCAATATACGTAGGTTGCGAAGATTCGCCCAAAGTCTTGTAAAGCGCTGCATAATTACAGTTTTTCTAGCTGCAAAATGTGTTTCGTCGACAACTTGTTGAGTATCAAAACAATTATCCTGCTCAATTATCAATTATTCTGCTCAATCTTGCTCAATCAGGCAATATTCCGTGTGATTTCGCAAGATAATTGGTAAATACCGATACATTGTACACCTGGGCCGGGTTGTTCAAAGCATGATTAAGCTAATCCAGGATAACTGCGAATTTTGATTTTTAGTGTTTGAACGTTCAGTGAGGTTTTTTTTTATGTTTATATCTTCTGTCTTCCAGTTTTGGCATTAACTAATCACATAAGCAATAAAAACACTTTTATAACACAGAAATTGAACCCTCAATCAACTTTAAATTCCTTGTTAGTGTCAACAGGATTTTGAACAACCCGACCCTGGATGCTGAGAGGCAAAGTGAGAGTAGAGTGTCCTACTCAAGAACACAATGCAATGACTTAGTCAGCGCTCCAACCTGGACCACTATTCTGCACACAAACACACTAATCATTTCACTAGTGCCCCCCATGGTGAACGCTAAACACTCAGGGATATCGTTAAGGGCCACCCACTAGGCAAAAAACCCGGCTGCAAACACAACTTTGCTTGACTGCTTTAACGTCTGAACTGAATTCAGTTTACCAAAGAGGGTAGGGTCCTACTGGCACTTACCCTGGGTGCCAGAGGTTTTTCTTGCGCGGTTTCCTGTGTCAGTCGGCCGCCGAAGTATTCACCGCGCGCGAGAAAAACTCCTCTGGTACCCAGGGTAACTGGCACTTTGCCTGGGTGCAAAACTCTGATGCCCACTAGCTCTAAACCTTTAAGGTAGTGTTACACAGGACAACTTGCAACAACAATCAAACACCCTGTAACATGGTACCGGGGATGATTTTTTCCACAACTTTTTACTCAACAACACTTTTGAACCCAAATCAGATACTCACAACGAAAGGTAATGAATATTTGGAATGTTGGCTCGTGTATCAAGGCCACTGTCCATTTTTGGGCAACGCCTTCCCAGACTTCTGTTCAACACGGCCTGGACACGCGTTCCTCAATGTCGTGTGAAAATCGCTTTGTGTTACATGCATGTTGCCAAGTATATTTTGAATGATGTTGCATGAAAAGTTGACTTGTTAAACTTATCACAAAAAGTTGACGCGGAGTTTTGCCAAAAATCATTGTTGCAAGTTGTCCCGTGTAACACAACCTTAATGAATCCCCTTAAACTAAACATAAAATGAATTTTCTTTGAACAACTAATGATCTTTACCTTGTTGCTGTTGCTGTTGTCCTGCAACGTCAACTCGTATTCTTCTGTTCTTGAGATGCTTCACATCACATGCAAAGACAAGAGGCAACATTTTAAACATAGTCCGGTGTGTTGTCTAACCTTTCAAGTAAATTTACTGCTGAGCTTTTTGTGTTCTATTATCATTACGAATATTATTGACATATCATCAATTCCAAAGACTTGGTTGCCATTTTTTCAACAAGAATTAAAACATTTCTTACTCTGTCATTTTACTAGATGAACCCTCTAAAATAGAATATTTTCACCATATTTGCATTGATTTCAATCTCTAATGGACTTTCGTGCAAAAGAACTGTGAAGACTTTTGGTGATATTACACGAAGAACCAGTGGAAACTGCTAACCATATCATCAATTTAAACATTCTGAATTGAGCCATTTTGCCTTGATAACTTCAATACAATACAAATAAGTAAAGATAGAAAGCAAATTAACATTGTGTGGCTGTTTTGTGTGGCTAAGGTGAACCGCCGAAAATAACATAGCATGGTTGGAAACCATATCAGAGGTATTCTAATGGTTTAAGGACGTCCGCGCTAATTGAATATGCGCATCTCTACTGCGCACGTAATTCATGTCGCAATGCCATGCATTAATTGAGCGCACAGGCTGAGTAAAATTTCTAAGAACATATAGGGTGGGTTGCCGTTCCGCTAGCTTCGCTTTCAATTTACTCTCATGGTCGGTGACCCCTAGTTTTTTCTTAACTAATCACTTTTGTTAATTAATATCTACAGTACGTTTGCGAGAAAATGAGAAAAAACATACCAAGTGGAAGTTGGATTTTTTTTGTAACACTGACGGTTTAAATTACGCTTTTTGAGCTCTCCTTTTTACCATACGAGAGTTTCAAATGCCTTTTTCCAGGGTTTAGTAAATCACCTTCAAAATTAATATATTCAGCTCAGATATACAGGTGTAAGATCTTTAGCTAAAGCAACAAGTTGTGTACTTTGCTCACACTGTGCGGTGCGTTTTTTACGAATGCAGTTTTTGATCATTATCAAGCGATCGATTATGTGAATTCTAGTTGCTAATTTGGCAACCAATTTTCAAGATAATTTTGGTCGCCAAAGTGAAAAAATTTTATGCCCTGCATCATCATCATCATCATCATCATCACCATTATTACTATTATTATTGTTCAATATTTTTATTGAAAAAGTTTACCTCATTGTTTAGACTGAGTGCTGCTAAAAGAGATGCCTTGTCCTCAAACTCTGCATAACCAAATCCTTTGAGACGGCCATTATTGTCCTGAGGTAGTCTGACTTCAGTAATCTATAATGTGACACAAGGCAAGTTAATGTTTAAGGCATGGTATACTCTCATAAATATTGTGTATGAGGGTGTTAACATCTTCAGAAGCACAGTACTTTTAAAGACCTTTAATAATAAAAGTCCTTCATCTTAAGGTCATTGCCCTGAAATAGAACTGAACACAATTTTTTAACCAAACTTAGCCTACTGGTTTATTAGTTTAAGGGAACTTAAATTTTGAAATAAAAAAGGGGGGTCACCAGATTCGTTTAGGAGCAGGAGACCATGTATATTCCATATAATTCCTTTATAATTCCTCTATGAGTACTGGCAAAGTACACTTTTTTAGCGATAATTTATTTTTCAAACACATGAATTGATCTGTTTTCATTTTACAGAAAGAATTTGATCGCTACACCAAAAATATGAGAAAAAATTGATAGGTCACCAGGCTCGTTTAGGAGAAAGTGACAATTTACTTCTCTCGCGGACTAAGCCGCATAGAAAAAAGCCGCCATTTTGTTGATGTTCGCGCGCGCGCGCTAATTACGCGTAAAATTCTGCACAGTAAGGATGCGCAATGCAATACAGGGCAATGACCTTAATTAACGTTGTCACTCCTTCTTGGGGCTCCATCACTCGTCCTGCCACTTTGGGTCCTAAAACCTCACTTTGTTCGCTAAACTCATAAGCAAGTCTCCATAGTACATTATAACATGAAATTTTTGCGACACTTTAATTTCGCGAAGATAACATAACGCGAATATTAAGTGACTCGCATATGTCAGTAATCATGTTAATGGATGTTGTCGTCAATTGACTCACTTGTAGACATTGTGAGAACTGCTCTCACTGTTGTTGCTGTTGCCAAGATTAAGTTCCCCCCCCCTGCATTTTTGTTAATTTTGACGTTATTGTTCCTTCGATGAAGTCGTTTTATATAATTCAAAGGCATATCAAAATATATTGAAAAGAAAATATAAATTGTGTCTCACTCAAAAACGCGAAATTAAAGTGATTCAAAATACAAAATTTTCGCAAAATCGCGAAATTTAAGTGTCGCAAAATATGTGCACCTCAAAATTGCGAAATTAACGTGTCGCGAAAATTACATGTAATAAGGTACCGTAAAAACCCGCAGATAAGCCGCACCTTTTTTCCAAAAATGTTCGCTCGAAAGCGGGGGTGCGGCCTATCTGCGGGAACATTCGGAAAAGGTGCCGTAAATTTTCGTTAACTGATGCTAATTTATGGAAAATTATGTAAATAAATATAACATAAAACTACAAGAGAGTACCGGTCATTGCTTTTGCAAGTTTGACAGCTCCTATACTGTTTGCAGTGTCGACAATGGCCTATAACTTTAACAGTAATATTGATACTTTTACGAGCGAGAAAATACCACGAGTATTCACGAGTAAGATGGCCAATTGTTTCTTTCTCATTTTGCACTTTGATGGAAAATTTGTCGAACTGATTACGAAACTCTCTTTATGCAACAAGTTTATCTCCAATAGATGGCTCCCAAATCTCTTTAATTTGTCGATATGATAGCCACGAAACCCGAACGCCTCCATCGCCATCTTGTTTTGCTTTACGTTCTCGCCCTAGTCCCATATTTCGCGTCCGATCAAATGCCTGGTTACTAAGCTACGAACGTTCTGCAAACGCGTGTTCTTATTGTGACACAAAAATCTATGGAAAAACTGCGTTGAATGAAGAAATGCCTGTCAACAAATGCCAGAAAAAGATCACCCATAATATGTCAAAGTTGGTTTTCATTATATTAAAGAGCTCAAATTGTGGGTAAGACTGAAGTATTTTCTGTTTCAATGTTCATTGAGTTTACGTTCGATGAAGAAGACTTCCTAAAGACTCAACTTTGGATTTTTGACTCGACTTTGGATTTTCTTTGATTTACTTTCAAAAAAATTTTTTCCAACATTTGAGTTGTTAAACTCAGGGTGCGGCTTATCTGCGGGTGCGGCTTATACGCGGGTGTTTACGGTACTCTGCTAATGGATCATAATTATGTTAACAACTTCCAGTGCTGCACAATGGCAGTCGGGTGCCTTGCTTACCCAGGAGCTTCTGCTTTAAACAAGAAGCCCTTAGAATGGGTAATGCCACCAGCTCCACAATCCAGCCGTGAGCTCCCACACTGAAGGCAGGGCAACTGTAGCGAAGGGGGAGGAGAAGGGGGCACCAACAAAATGTCCAAATAAATCATAAAGTCAGGTTAAAGGTAAAGTCTGCATTGCAGTCAAGTGGCTCATCAGGCTGGAGCTTATCTCGGTTTCTGTAGCATGAAGCGACTGGATGCTAATCCAGCGCAGGGTTACCCCCACCAGTAAATTCGCCGGCACCCATTTACACAACTGGGTGGAGAGAGGCACTATGAGAGTAAAGTGTCTTGCCCATGAACACAATGTGCTAGCTGCCCTGTCCCCACTTGTTTTTTACATCCATGTATGTCTTTGTTAAAGCAAGATTCAAATTCAAATTAAAAAGTCAAATTTGAGACTGGCTCGTTGGATCAACTTGTGAGGAAATAAAATGTGCTTTGAAATTATAAATTAACTTAACTGTATCATTGACTGATTCAATGAAGGGGTGCAGGAATTAAGCCCCAAGTGACTTCTGATAAATTGCCAAAATCTCCTATCAGCTTGCTTTTAGTGACTTCTGATAAATTGCCAAAATCTCCTATCAGCTTGCTACAATGTAAGTGTATGAATTGTTTGTAAATCAAAGGAAGAATTTTCATATTAGATCAGGAGTCAATTAGGACCTTACTCTACACACCCTTTTGATTATTGTTACTCGTTGTTTCATGTATAATACCTTTTTGTCACCAAAGAATTCCAATATATCCTCTCTATCCACATCATATGACAGATTTCCCAGAAAAGCTGTATAGGGAGGACCATCAGGAACCTTTGTTGAATCTATGTCAGGACCCCTGGCTGCCCTTGGCGCAGTAGGAAGGGCAGCTCTGTCCATTGCTGCACGCAGTCTGGTTTCAGTGGAGACACCGCCATAAGATTCCTCTGGCCACGTAGTATCAACTGTTCATCATAATTGAAAAAAAATAAAATAATAAGTTAAAGGAAACCTCCACTTCAATGAAAAGTTGATCTTGAATCATTTCAAATAAAGCCTAAATTCCACATTTTGCAGGACAAGAGAGAAATAACAAAAAGAGCAAGAAAGAAACAACAAGTGAAATAGTGAAAAATATTTTTGCTTTTAAATTTCCTGCACGCGGCCATTTTGTTTTTTATGATGTGTAATGGTTGTCGCTATTGTTAGGAAGCAGAGGATCTTTTTTGTGCAGGGCAGTGCTGGAAATAAATAAAAAATCCAGTTGTTTATGAAAATAGTTTTGTGGTTTTTGGGTTTTTTGTTTTTTTTTTGGCGATCCCGCGAGTGCCGAAGGCGCTAGTGCGTGGGCGAAGCGGGCACACCGAGGGAGAGTTAATCGCGGGCCCCCCTCGCGCCTTCGGCACTCGCAGGATTGCGCCTTCGGCGCTCAAAGAGTTCAATATTCACGTTGCCCCCAAATAGAGAGCCTGCTCACAGGCTATACTCCGTTGTACTTTCAGAAGCGGTATAGAAATTTTATAAATCCCTACACCCGCAAAAGCACACTTACAATGTAACTCAAAACAGTTAAATATAAATTATTCCCAGACAAGATGCGTCTCGGATTACAAGTGGGTGTCAAATCTATCTGCTTAAAAAAGCCAAAAATTCCGAACTAAGGATTGAAATATGAAAGAAACTTGAATTCCATTCATAGAAATGCATTCAAAAGCACCAAGATATCGTGAATTTTGTTGAAGTCATGCAAATCTGCATGCGTAATTAGTCACTTTCAACATGCGTGCACCAATATATTTCAACAAGGTCTGTACATGTTTAGAAGACAACTCGGCAATTTTATATTGCTGGCTTATTGAACTCGACAAACATTTAATTAACTGTTTCCCTTTTTTCTTTCTTTCTAAGAATTGCGGTGGATTCTACCAAATTATAAAGAGAGAAGAGAGCTAGAAGAGAGATTAGAATAGAGCAATTAAAAGCTATTTCATGTTTTAAATTTATAACTTCTTTTGTTTATTCTATCGAGTGATCACGGTCATGTAAGTTGTTTGGTTGTCCGGCGGTTTTCACTCGCGCAACCAGGCCTTAAATTTTCTAAAAAACCGGTTGCCTGCACGCACTTTTAGTAGTCTCGGATGACCAGACAATCGCTAATTTCGAGCACTGGCAGGGCTCAAGACTAATGGTAGCCAACTAGCCAAAGGCTAGTGGAAATGCAGATTTGGCTTGTAGGTTTTAGACTTTTACTAGCCAAAATGCCTAGTGAATATTTCAGGCATACGTGCAAAGAAACTGCATTTCTTAAAAGCATTTCTGAGAGAATAGAAATAAGAAGTTAACTGTTGATGAAATAGAGCAGTTTTTTTACTTGAGTGTCAAAAGTAATTTGCTTTTACTTTGATTTTGCATTACTAAACTCATTGATTGGCTCTAAAGTATGATGCCACTTTCTTAGCCAATTGGAAGAAAGACCAAAACCAATTGTGAGTTTAATTGCGCAAGTTTTTGCGCCCTTAGTGAAGACTACATGTAATAACTTTGAGATTTGATTGGTTTACTGAATTGAAAGTTTCCCTTGTGATTGGTCAGAGTAATTACTTTGGCTTTGGTTTTACGACACTCAACTGAAAACTGCTCTAAAGGAATGTGTACATGTATGCAATTACATTGCAAAATTCCGGGAAATCACACAACAAAGTTCTGACTCACTCACAAGCACGTCTTGGGCTGTGATTGGCTTGTTCTAGAATCTCGCGTGTGTGGATATTAAAAAAATAACTGAAGGAGTAAGTAGTAAGTTCTGAGTACAAAAAATACAACATTGAAAGTTTAAACATGGCATAGAATACCGTATTTATTCGATTAAGCGCCCAACCTCGAATAAGCGCCCACCTCGAATAAGCGCCCACCCTATAGGCAGGAAAAGTTAATAAGCGCCCAGCCTCAAATAAGCGCCCACCCCCTATACCCCTTCAAAAAATACTGAAGTGCACAAGAGGAGTACTTTAATTAATATTGAAATTGAGATTGAAATTGACTAAGTACTACTAAGAAACTTCCTCGAAGACCTTGTTTTCTTAGTATTTTACAGAAACTTTCAATGAACAGTTAAAATTCTGCTTTGGCACATCTTCACGTTTTATTATTATTCATTGTTTTGTTGTAAAATAAACTTACTACTTGCGAGAAATGGTGAAAATTTAATAAGCACCCAGCCTCGAATAAGCGCCCATCTCGAATAAGCGCCCACTCTCAAGGACCAAAAATTTAATAAGCGCCCAGGGCGCTTAATTGAATAAATACGGTAACTGAAAAGGAAAGGAGTGAGGAGCTGGGATGAAGAGGAGGAGTTGGAAGGAAGCCTGCTAAGTGGCTGTCCATCAGAGCGAGAGGCGAAGAATCGCTGAAGCCCTGTGTGCCACCTAGGTACTGATAGTATCAGCAGGGTTCAAAATAGGCCGGCTGTTTGACGACACTTGCCGGCTACTACCGAAGAAATAGAATATATGCCTTGATCGGCCAACTGAAATCAAAGTTGCTGGAATGTTGAAGTAAACATTTCATATCAGACAATAAAGCAGCTACAGGGCTAGAGAGTGCGGCTCACTGCATTGATGCAACCAAAATTTCATCTTTGGCGACTAAAACGTTTGGTTTTACGGTTTTACATGTACAACTTCATTTCTGTGTAAGATGAATAGCGGACTGCCCCAGCTTCTCAGGTATTTTGTCCCTCCAAAAAAGTATATTGGAAGATCTTATTTACTTCTCAAACTCTGGCGGTCGCCAGCTTGTTTTGAAAACGGACCCTGGATACGATAGTTGATGATGAATTGCGAGCCTCTTTATGGGTACCTACGGTCTTTGTTTTCTTCGCAATTTTTTGGCAAATCTTCGTTTTTTAAAGAAGAATTTCGTTTTATCTTTGGAAATTACAGGTACTTTCTGTAGAGGTTACAAGATTCGACAATTTGATATCTGAATGTTCAATTTGATCACGCGAATTTTGGTCAATTTCAGATCTTCGCTTCAACCTTAAGATCTTCGTTTTTTCCGCCGTGATCTTCACATCCTCGATTTCTTCGGAATAACCCCCATAGAGAGGCTCAATTGCTGTGATACTGCATCAAACTAAATTACATTTGGCAAAGCTACATCATTGTAAAACACAACATTGGCATGACTTCAGTTTCAGACATCAGATTTAATTTAAAGAAATGTTTCAAAACTGACAACTTGGGCAAATGATGTTATGGATAAAGCTAAAATGACAAACAGAACATAATGTATTTATAATTAATTACTAAAATTTGCAAGGCACAGAACTCGAAACCAAGCTGTGCTCATGTCCTGTAGCACAGCAAAACCAGTGAAATGCGTAGACTAGACCCGTAATAAGCCACAGCTGCTATATCAAAATCACACTTATTAAAAAGGTTGAGAACATGATGAAAAAAATTTTGCATTAAAATTTCATTCTATTTAATTTTGAAGCCACAATTTGGTATTATTTTATCAAAATATACAAATAATTTTCTTCTTATTTTTGTGTAAAATTCAGAGACAACATAAAATTTCTATTAATTAGGTTAGTATCCTGGTACAGAATTTTTATTCAGGAGATATATTTTAAGTATAAAGACACGTCATCTTTTGCGCATATCAAGCGCACATGGGAGACTCTAAAATCAACATTCTAACATTTCCTTGCAAAGGTTAGTACATGAAAATGTAAGCTTACTATAAACTAGTTACATGTTTATAGATCCTTTCTAGAGGGTTAATTTTACATGAAGACAAAATACTGTTTTGAAATATCTCATCCAATTAAATTTTAGTGGTCTGCTCGAGACAAAGTCACACATTGTAGAATTTAGTCATGTCGATATTTTCTTTGTGTTTCTCTCTCACTGTAGCAAATCGATAATATTTCGACACAATTTCATTCGATCTCAATTGAATCGTTTCAAGAACCGTTTACAAAAAGGTTTCAGTTTATTTTCGATCGATTTCTCGTTTAAAACAACCACGAAAATTACATTGCTAGTTTCTCGCCCAGGGTTTCACAATCTACGTGTTGGCGGATTTAAAACTGTAATTTTGTTCGCTATTGATAGGTTTACACGTCCACTGCCACGATTTATAAAAGGTCAAATAAATAAATTGACACATAATTGCGGTTCTCTTACGACAAAGGAAAATCTGGACGCTTTTAAAACGGCGCTACGAACAGTTGAAAATAGATTGAGTCATTGTTGAGCCACCGTTGCGTGGAGAATACTCTTCAAGTCTCAGCGATGCTATTTTCCAAAACAACTGCCACTATAAGTCATAACAGAGGGCCGCACATACCTTCAGTGTTGAGATTCTCACTTTCATCAGCCCAGCTTGTAGATCTAGCCGAAAATACTGCCGCATGGCTAACTGGAGATGGCCCGTTTTCGCCATCCTTCGCCAAGAACTCGGTGAGGGCAAGAGTCTTCCCCTTTTTCTTTTTAGCTTTCTTAGCTACGAGGAGAAATACAATATATTACAAAATAACATTAATATAGAACATATTTCCTCTACGAAATGATAGAAAATAGGGTCAAATTGCGAATGAGATCGAAGAAAAAAGAGAAAGAACTAGCCAAGTATGATCACCTGTTTCCGCCATCTTGGACAACGTGAGTGAAAGTCCCGGATGAAGTTACACGCACAGTTCGCGCCAACGCGCAACTCACTGTCTCACTCCCCCTTGGGCAAATTTATGGCAAGATTCTCCTCCCCACCCTTATCAGTAATCACAGTCAGTCGTTTTAAGTCAAAACTAAAACCGTATAAAGCGGAACTCAACAGTTAAAAGCCCAATATTAAATCATTGTTGCCATTTTGACTGGGATTTTAATTTTTATAGCTTTAAAGACATTCATAATTATAATACTCGTGGACGAAATGACATTTGTAGGCCCAAGTCATGTCGCTCCTGGGGCCAAAACCGTTTTATTAATCAAGCTACTCACGAATGGAACATTTTACCCGACAAAGCAAAAAGCGCATTTGACATTTTAACTTTTAAAAGACATATTAGAAGTATTTGATAAGTTTTTTTAATTTCTTATATTCATTTTTTAAAATTTAACTTTTTCATCTTCTATTTTTAATATTCACTTTTTAACCATTTTTATCATATTTGTTATTTATTTTATGCAGGGCCCCACTGAAAACCACCTTTTTGTGGGCTCCCTGCTAAAATATCTTTATTATTATCATTGTTGTACCATAATATAAAATCGAGTTTAAAAATTTATTGACATGCTTGATTAGCAGAAAAAACAACAACAAAAATTTGTCCTTGTCTATGGCACCAAAGCAATCTCAACCAAGTTAATATATAGTAAAATAAAAAAACTTTTAGCTCCTTGGGAAATTTCATACAAGAACATCTGAAAGCATGCTATATGATATATAGGACCCGAAACCTGATGGGAGCCTGGGTCCCAGTCCTCTATTTTAAAAATCATGAAAACGGGCGTTTTTTTTTTGTTTCTTTGTTTGTCTGTTTGTGTGCTCTTGCAGTCCGTTTAAGCCATTTGGATGAGTCTGTGGATTTGCTTCAACAGAGCATTTTCAATAACCTGCGAACAGGCTCCCTAATGGGAATATAGGGCGTAAAAATGACTAGCCGAGCGAGGCGAAAAAAAAAATAGAAAGTCGGCGAGCGCTTTCTCGCAAGAGAATTATAGACTATATTCAGTACTATAAGCAGTCACGTTTCCTCTTATTCTTTGGTATCGTATTCATCTCAGTGAGGGGCTGTTTTGAGAATTCTGAACATGCTGAACACAGGACCCAATCACATCTATTGACTTCTCTTTTTACTTGAAAATGTAGCCTGCGAACAGGCTCCTTACTGGATGGAGTGAGTCGACCGTGATTTTCGGTGAAATCGGGGGGGCCCGAGTCACGTTCACAAATGACTCGCTGGATGTTCCCCACTTTACCATTAAATACATCAAACGTCATTACCAAAATATGAGTTCCAAGTTTAGTTACTTTACACTTTGGTTACTAGCACTGAAAGTGACTGTTAGCAATGGTAAGAGTGATGTATCTTGAAAAAAAAAATATCTACAGGCAAGAAAATAAAAATCAATATCCTTTATGTGGCCTGTTGTAACTGTTGTGGTATACCGTCAAAGAAGATGGGCCTATAACCGGGGGGGCTTATAAGCGGGGGGGGGGGGGCTTATAACCGGAATTTTACGGTGTTGTTTTAGTACATGAGAATTAAAGGATTGCTAATATTTCTAAAGATAAAGTGTCAATAGATAGAAATATCATGTTCCTAAATTATAACCTTAGGCCAAGTAAAAAAAAAAACACAAATGTTTCTCATCCGGATTTCTATAAACTGAAAAAGAGAGCAGGCGGGCGCTTTTTTTGCTATTTGTTATTTATTATTTTGTTAACGTTGCATTCCTTACCTGTGTTGTTTGAATATCGATGTTTTTTCCTCTATCGTCAAATTCTCCAGAAGCGAACTAGCAAAATAAATCCTGTAAGGTAATTGACCTATCCAGTACGGACCTAGCTATGGCGTACCAAGGCTTTAAAAATTTTGGCCTAATTTCGTATTAAAACGTAGACAAAAGCCATGTCTTCCAGAATTTTTAACTAGGTACAAAGTGAAAGTATTGGTCGTTCCAATTTTTCCAATAACAAATAATAGAAAAAAGAGAGGCGGACCCAAAACAATGAAGCGGGCGGGGCCCAGGGGGGGGGGGGGGGGGTACTCGAAGTATACATGACGGGGAGGTCCGACGTATTTTTTTGGGTTGAAAATTTATACGCTCGGTATTTTTTTGGGTCAAGAGATCTGTCACGTATTTTTTAGGTCTAACGTGTATTTTTTTGGGTCTTATCTCCGAGCAAACTTTTCGTTTCAGGTATTCGTTGCGATCAGTGGATCAGAAAAATATTCATTCGAACTTTTTCCAGCGACGTGCATTAGAAAGTTCTGCTTAATTGAATAAATCATTATTGAGGTATTTAAGTCTTGAATTTTTTTGGGTTGAAAATTTTTATGCCAGGTATTTTTTTGGGTCTAAAATTTTAGGCTTGTGTATTTTTTTTATGGGTTTGCAATATGAAGTTCCGTCGGACCCCCCCCCCCCCCGACATGTATACTTCGAGTACCCCCCCTGGGGGGCGGGGACGAGAAACATTTATATTTTTTACTTGGCCTTGCTTATAACGGAACTTCATTATCACAGACATCACATGAACTTCTGTTAATAATTTATTCCTCTTGGTTACAATCGTGTTTCTTGATACAAGAAACTCTACGTGGCTAGCCCGGAAAGGTGTTATGGGTAAGGGAAGTGGTCATAACAAGTGTACTCGACGAGGACCCGTCTTGTGTAGGGGTAGGGGGGTTATGCAAGATACCACCTGTCTGGTAAGCCAAATGGACAAAATTTATTGGCTTCAAAATTTGAGTTAAGACTTTCATATTAGGTGTGCATGAAGCTTGCATTGCTGGAGAAATGGCACAAGGATGTTTGAATCGTTTTCTCAGTTTCCACTCCTGATAGAGTGGCAGCTATACAAACAAGACACCATCTTTTAAGGTGGGGAAGGGGGGGGGGGGGGGGTACATGAAGAGACCACCTGTCTTTTTGCAGAGTGGTGGGTCCTGTCTGAGTACAATGGTTTTGACAATTTCCCTAATAGTTGTTCGCTGCTGACAAAAGTTCTCGTGCATTCGTGGTTCCTCTTTTGTTGGCGATAAAAATAGTAAGTGAATTGGTGCCCTAAGACAATGTTTTGAAGGACAACCTTCAGTCAGTCCCTGACCATATCTGTGGTTCCTAAGTCTCCGCCTTTTTTTACTCAAATGATTTCAAAGAATCATTTTTTTCTTGCTGCTTTGACCGAATCATTGGGCAATGTTATTCTTTGTTGCTCAATATAGAGGCGCAACATACAAGGTCAATCACGGTTCATGTCTGTAGACAAAAACAGTTATGACGTTTTCCTTTTGGAAAATGTTTTTCTCAAGTTAAAATTCGGGCCACGATATAGTATCAAGTGTCGAAAGTGCTACGAACATTGTGAGCCTTCAGTTAGATAAAAGTAAGCAAACAATTTTGGCGCTATCATGACTTCCTTACTCGTGCGTACCGGACGATTTGTGTTTTTCGCTCTGATCATCGTTCAGGGCATATCGCTTGCTTCCTATCCAGCGAGGTACGAACACAATGCCAACGCTGGTTTCTATGGGCTAACTGCCCTGTACCTTCCTGCCCTCTTGTTATGGCTGCGTATAATATGGGATGAAGAAAGCCTTCCGTGGCTCTTTGTTGTGTGGGTCTTGTATGTCTGGGTAGCGTTAGTGCCTCTCATTGGAGCCATCTTTGGTCGAATCGAGGACGACATTGACAAAGAAACATTCTTTGGTCCAAACGTCTTGAAAATGACCTTGTGTATTTCACCGCTTCTGCTGTTGTTGCTGCTAAACACCGCAGTGGACTCTGTCGAGTACCGAGAACTGGTTTTGAAGTTGTCTCTCCAAATCGCACTAGATCTCTTCGACGGAGTTGAAATGTTGGAAGTCATTCTCGAGGAGAACGAATTCAGCCATGGCATTCCAAAGAGTTTCGAGAAAGCCATGATTGCCTTCGTCTGCATCAGTTTCTTGGTGTCACCCTTGCAGTTGGCGGAAAACAAGCTGAGGCGTCACAGCGGGATGGGCGACTGGGATGTTTTCACGTGCACGGCTGTTTTCCGTATCACCGTTCAGATAATTTGTGTCAATGGTGTGTTTTTGGTTCTCCGCTTGGTGCTCGTTTTCGACTACGGAAAAGATGCATCAATTTTCATCGCTAAAAATGGTATCATGCTTATTTTTAGTTCTTTAGAGTTGTGCTCGATCTTCGGTTGCTGTGGTTATGACTGATCGGTAAATGACCATTTTAGGTAAGTTAAAAAAAATTTTTTTTTTTTTTTTTTTTTTTTTTTTTTTTTTTTTTTTAATATTTTTATATTGAATATTGACTCTGGCATAAACAGCTTTGATCAATCGAGACAATATTGAACTCCACTGTCCTTTGAACAACCAGACGTTTTTGATGATTTTTTGCTAAAGTATACAGCGTTTTGATGTATTAAAGGCGTACGACTAGCAATTTACTCTGTTTCCCAAGAATGCGGTTTCAGGAAGCCAAAATGTTTCGCAGGCCCCTAGCTTTTCCTGTAGCTTCAACATTTCCGCAGCCAAAGCCCAGATCAATTAATTTATACTAGCGCTATATGGTGTTATACGGGACACAACAAAGACGAATTAAAACGATAGGGTTACTCTTTCTGTTTATGATTTCCTTTGTAAATACAGTGGAACCACGATAACTTATAACGAAGGGCCAAGAGACTGGCAAAATATGTTCGATTAACGAGGTTTCGTTATATCGGGATTCTTTTTCTTTTTTTTTGGGCTTTATACTTAGATCTTCGTTGTATAGCTAGAGGCTCGTTCAAAGGAGTGGTTGGCCCGTTTTTTTTTTTTTTTTTTTTGGTAAAAAAAAGAAAAAAAAAGGAAGGTTTCATTGCAGTACTGGGCCACCTCAAGCTCGTAATATCAGTTAATTTGCTTAACAATTTACAGTTTTCCGAGAACTTTTTTTTATTTACATTTGAGCTATCGTGTTTTATATATTTTTGCCGCTTTTTCAATTCATTTTTGAACACTTCAAAGAATGTTTCCATTTGTATTTACTTTTAATTCAAAACAACAGAAACATGTTTTTTCTGTCTTAGAATAATTTTGTGCAAAACGTGGCCATCGTAGAAGACATTATATAGGGATATGTTAAGAACAGTTACTCCATTATTCTACCAGGGAGATAATAAAGAATAAATTGTATAATAAATAAATTACAACGTCGATGAGCCTAAAACTAGTCGGAATTTTTTTAAAATACCTATTCATTTTTCATTTGTAAAGATGCAGCGAGATTATTTTTTTTTTTTGCCAAATTAAAGAACACAACACAGTGTCCATCCTCGGAGACCCAGGGGCAGTTAGTGGGGCGAGGGAAACGCGAAAATGCGGGTAGAAAATAGCGCGAAACGGCGAGAGAAAAAATTAGCATATAAAAGTTGTATTGACTGAAAGTTTATATGCTAATTTTTTCTCTCGCCGTTTCGCGCTATTTTCTACCCGCATTTTCGCGTTTCCCTCGCCCCACTAACTGCCCCTGGGTCTCCGAGGATGGACACTGTGTTGTGTTCTTTAATTTGGCAAAAAAAAATAATCTCGCTGCATATGCCTCTCTTCACTCAGGAGTATACAGTCGAAGCTCTCGTAAGCGGACACCCTCGGGACGCGAAAAAAGTGTCCGTAACTGGAGCTGGCCGCTTACGAGAATGGTTCTTGTAAGCAGCCAGTAGAGGTGTAGGGGATAAATGGTCGCTTAAGGGAGCTTGTATATGGCACTGTAATTACTGTAAAATCATTTTGACGAACGGCGATGTGAAGTTGATGGATAAAACCAAGATGCAGTGGTTTTTAATAGGATTTTCTATGGGGTGTCCGCTTACGGGAGCTTAAAAGCAAATAATAAGTCTAAGGGCCTCTTCATATGATCCCGGTTGACCGGGCTGGCCCAGTTACCGAGATCTCGGCTCACTCCTATTTTCTTGTAAAATTTTGGATGTGTTCATATGAGAAGGTGGACCAGCCCGGTTAACGATATCTCGGTTTCTGCAACCGAGATCTCGACAACCGGGAAGAATATTTTCCCATATGAACGCTCCAGCCCGGTCGCCGGGACGCAACTTTTTTTGAGAAAATAGCTTCCCTTTCGTAATTGGGCGGTCCAAATGGTTTAATTTTGCCTTGTATCTATTTCCACTTCAGAAATATGCGAATTAGCTTTATTAATAAAGTTACATCTCTGTTCATATGGAAAATTTTAGCCCGGTTGACGGGGATAAAATTCAAGAAACGAAGGCAAAATGGCGACACATAAAGTTGTATCTTTCGCGACTATCGTAGCTTTATAGACCCATGTAACTTTATTAATAAAGCTAATTCGCATATTTCTGAAGTGGAAATAGATACAAGGCAAAATTAAACCATTTGGACCACTCAATTACGAAAGGGAAGCTATTTTCTCAAAAAAAGTTGCGTCCCGGCGACCGGGCTGGAGCGTTCATATGGGAAAATATTCTTCCCGGTTGTCGAGATCTCGGTTGCAGAAACCGAGATATCGGTAACCGGGCTGGCCCACCTTTTCATATGAACACATCCAAAATTTTGCAAGAAAATAGGAGTGAGCCGAGATCTCGGTAACTGGGCCAGCCCGGTCAACCGGGATCATATGAAGAGGCCCTTAGGGCCTCTTCACATGAGCCCGGTTTACGAGCTGTCTCAGTTACCAGGACGGATTTTGGCCTCTGTTCATATGGAAAATTTTAGCCCGGTTGACGGGGATAAAATTCAAGAAACGAAGGCAAAATGGCGACACATAAAGTTGCATCTTTCGCGACTATCGTAGCTTTATTGGCCTATGTAACTTTATTAATAAAGCTAATTCGCATATTTCTGAAGTGGAAATATATACAAGGCAAAATTAAACCATTTGGACCGCCCAAATACGAAAGGGAAGCTATTTTTTCAAAAAAAGTTGCGTCCCGGCGACCGGGCTGGAGCGTTCATATGGGAAAATATTCTTCCCGGTTGTCGAGATCTCGGTTGCAGAAACCGAGATATCGGTAACCGGGCTGGCCCACCTTCTCATATGAACACATCCAAAATTTTACAAGAAAATAGGAGTAAGCCGAGATCTCGGTAACTGGGCCAGCCCGGTCAACCGGGATCATATGAAGAGGCCCTAAGTCGTAATCTCTAAATAAAAGTGTCCGCGGCCGCTTACGGGAATGTCCGCTTATGAGAATGTAAAAATACAGAGTTTGTATGGGAGTTAAAACAGGGTTTCAAACAAGGCGGCCGTAAGTAGAGGTGTCCGCTTACGAGAGTGTCCGTTAAGAGAGCTTCGACTGTAAATGTGCACAAGTACAAAATGCTCTCACAGTACTAGTACCTCTCTCAACCCTGCAGTATAAATGGGTACTGACGAATTCTTACGCCGGTATATGACAGAATGCTGGAGAGTAACCTGTTATGGATCGACAGGCATCCCATCCAGGGTTCGGAGCAATACTCCTTGCCCATTCGTGATACATGTATAGAAACGAGCTATGAGCCAGTTGGGCTAAAAGCTTTACTTCTATTACTACTACTAGGGCTTTCCACAAGTTTTTCGGCAACTTTTTGGCAACTTTTCATATTTCGAGAAAGTTTTTCCCCTTTCTTTCGAGCAACTTGTTGCATTTTGAGTAATTTCTAGATCGCCGATCTCCGAAGATTTTCCAAGAGTTGTTTAAAGGCCATACGAACATTCCGGAAGGTCAACGGAGTTTGCCGAAGACTTTCGAGGAACATCCAAAGACGTTACGATTCCTCATTCAAACATTACAAAATTAGTCAGCAAACATGACGTCATCGATATCTTCACAATTTTTCTCAGTGAAAAAAATCCTTGTAATTCAAACAATTTTTGCCTTAAAATGTTATTTAGATACTTCTGCTTAGAATTCTTACCTCCAAAGGGAAATTAGCATAAATATGTCTTTGATAAAAAGCAGCGTTCTGGATTTTGGAGGGCAACTTTCGAGCAACTTTTTTAATCAAAAACAACTTTTTTGGACTCTCGAGCAACGTTTTTAGAAATTTCGAGCAACTTGTGGAAAGCCCTAGATACCAAAAGATAAGCTTAAGAGGAAACATGACTGCCCATAGGTTGATTGGTCTTCTTCAACAACTATCATTGCTACTTTTTTTCAAAGGATTTTATTTGGTACAGCAGTGGCGGGCTTAAGAAATTAGAAGAGCTACCGCAGTGTAGAGGCGTATTTAGACGAGCGAGCGCGGAATTAAATGTTAAGCCGCCATCAACATTCGCCTAACAATGATGGGCGATGTCGGTGCCAACATGCTGCGTTCGGGGCATTCTCGTCCCCATAGCCATTTCGTTTCTCTTAGCCGGCTTGGCACGAGAAAACGAAGGGCTCTGGGGACATAAGCTTTCTGAATTAATTCGAATTTTTTTGATTGGCTGTTTGGGACAAAGAATTCCTAAACGGAAGTCGAAAACGTAACGACTATCTCATACATTTTTCTGAAACGTCATGACTGCATACATGAAGACCAGAAGTCCTAGAATCTAGGACTGGAAATCCTGTGTCCCCAGAGCCCTACGTTTTCTCGTGTCAAGGCGCAGCCGGCTAAGAGAAACGAAAGGGCTATTGGGCTATGGGGACGAGAATGCGTTCGGGGCGAGTGGAAAAAAAGGACAAGGGCATGGAAACGAGTAAGGAAAATTTGGATGCGGTCATGTGAGGCTTTTTAGCGAGGCGAACTGATGACTACATCTAATAAATTAACAGATACGTTTTGCTCTGGGACCAATCGCTGCCAGGGAGCGAGAAGGGAGTCGTTAATTTTTTGATATACATTAAGGGATCCCCTTTCGGCCTCACATTTTTGCCTAATAAGTGGGATTCCTTACCCCTGATCTACACCAAGAGGTTTCCAAATGTGAAGCTTATAAACCAACACGGGTAAGCCAAGGTAAAACGGCGCAATTTTATAACATCTTTTCACCCTACTATATAACGCCGCTATAATTGCTTGAAATGGACCCCAGCATTCAGTCAGGTTTAATACAGGCGTAAGAATTCGTCAGTACTTATATATACACCTGGGTAGAGAGAGGCACTGTGAGAGCATTCTGTCAACTGGTGCTCATTTATACTTCTGAGTGGAGAGAGGTTTTTTGCCAAAATAAGGAACACAACACAGTGCCACAAGTGTCTAAACTTTATTTAATCGCTACATCTTTATAAATGTATCGTAATTAGGAAAA
Source organism: Oculina patagonica (assembly GCF_052425735.1). NCBI lineage: Eukaryota > Metazoa > Cnidaria > Anthozoa > Scleractinia > Oculinidae > Oculina > Oculina patagonica. Next base: position 27,576,094 of record NC_135764.1, read on the forward strand.
AAATAGAAAATTACTAAAATATTTTAAAATTTACACTAAATCTATGCGTACACTTTATGGGTGGATTATTAAAATTAAAAGATTATTGGTTATTAAGGGATTTCCGGCCGTGCATGCTACACTACTGTCTACGTGAACTGTGACTCATCGACGTTTTATTTTATCTATTATGCAATTAAGTATCTGTTTGGTAAGAGAGTCGACAATATAACAAACTCTTTTAAAATAGCTACTCAGTAACTCTTCTAAACGACTGAACGACTGAAATATCAACACTACGTATAACGTCTTCTAACGATGGCAAAGCTTAATAGAAAAATTTTCTGCCTTCGCGCGTCACTTTTTTTTTTTTTACCCCGGAATGTGATGTTTTAGTCCGCTAGTTATTCAACTTGTGTGGTATTATATATACTTAAACAATTATTCACCTCAGTGTCGGTGAATGTGGTGGATAACGATAACTCGATAACTGTCATTTTTTACCGGCGTTCCGGTGGAGGAAGATTTTGTCGCCCCACCCTCCTCCCCTGGTGCCGATTGACCCTGCTTATTCAAAATGGTGAAATGGTGAAAGACGGCTGGTCACGCTGTTGTGTGATATCTTCTAAACCTGCGGTCAGGTCAGCGGTAGATTTTCCTCTTTCGTTTTCGAGGTCGACAGCTTCGCAGATTGAAACACTGTTCCAATTTGGCTGTGTCGAATAAAACTTGTGAAGAAAGAAAAGAGTAGCGATGGCTTTTGCTGAAGACATCTGGCAGACCAAACGACCAACCATCGCAGAGAGAACTACGTTTATTTTCAACAACGAGTTACTGAGCGATGTGAAATTTGTTGTTCCAGTGTCGACTGGCGAAAGTGAAAGTAAGAAGGTGATCCCAGCTCACAAGTTTGTGCTTGCCATCAGCAGCCCTGTGTTCTTTGCCATGTTCTATGGTCAAATGGCGGAGACTACAGACTCTATTGAACTGCCTGACTGTGAGTACGAGAGTCTGTTGGAATTATTTCGTTATATGTACTGCGACAAAGCAGATTTGAGCGGAAGTAATGTGATGCAAGTGCTGTACTTGGCGAACAAATACATAGTACCTTCACTCGCTGTGAAATGTACAGAATATCTGCGAGACCACTTAGACGCATCCAACGTGTTTTGCATTCTGCCGCACGTTCAGAAATTTGAAGATAAAGATTTGAAAGATCGATGCTGGGAAGTGATTGAGAAGCAGACAGAAGAAGCTGTGACGTCAGATGAATTTGTCACACTTGAACGATCCCTTGTGGAGGCTGTTGTGAAGAGAGAAGCGTTAAACGTGAAGGAAGTGGAGCTATTCAAAGCTGTTGATCGCTGGGCCACAAGAGAAAGTGAAAGACAAGGGATGACTCCTGATGGCGATGTGAAGAGACGAATTCTGGGAGAAGAGATCGTGAAGGCGATAAGGTTTCCACTGATGTCACAGGCGGATTTTGCCTCTGTTGTATTTGACTCTTACATTCTCACCATTCAAGAAGTCGGTGACATGATGAAACACTATAGTGGTGTACTGACATCTTCTCTACCTTTCATCCAAGCCACAAGGATTAATCGGACTTCAGTTTATCGATGTCACAGATTTAAGAAATTTTATTCAGTAGGTAAATGCTGGGGCTTCTTAAGAGTCGGTATTTGTTTCAGTGTCAACAAGCCTATTAAGTTACATGGAGTCCAGCATTTAGGTTCTGAAGGTGGCGAGTACATGGTTTCACTACAAGTCAATGACACCACAGACGGCTCTTCAGTGATAAAACAATCAGGATCATACACTTCTGTAAAACACGAGACTGAAACCTACTATAGCTTTGATGTCTTGTTTGATCATCCAGTTTGTTTAGTGGAAGGTAGGAAGTATGAGGTTTTGGCGGTTATCAGTGGTCCTAGGTCATGGTGGGGAACAGAAGGACAAACATCTGTTGAGTGTGAAGGAGTACAATTTACCTTCACTTCTTCGAATAATAGCCCTAATGGAACCTGTAAAAAAGAAGGCCAGTTTCCTGCTTTTGTTTTCAGCAAAGTTAGATTTAGTTAAGTGTTACCTCAGTTTCCGTTTGTAAAAGTTTCCTGGACTAAAAACTGTAGTCAAGACTTCTTAATTTAATAGGTACAACTGTAGCAAGTTGGCAGGGCCGTACTTAGGATTTTTAGTCTGCGGGGGGGGGGGGGGGGGCAATTAAACTCCTCACACATTTAGTTTTCTTAGTTTTTTTTAGTTACTTTTCTTAGTTGTTTTAGTTTACACCCCTCGTCATGTACGGCCCTGGTCTATTTTAGACACTATTAAAGGCGATTTTAGCAAACTGACCAAAAAGAAATAACAGTGACGTTATGCCATTTTATGCAACTTGAGGCAACTGTAAAATTGGTCTGCAATGGGTACATGACTGTGTAGACTTATCTATGAGTTCGATAACTCTAACTAGCTGAGTTCGAATAAATACGCAAAGAATAGACCAATAAGTGTATGTTAAGAAAAATAAAACAACTGATTTCCCAATCATTCTAATGGCTGAAGAACAGTGTTGATCTTGCATGGCTCTCAACTTGCGAAATCACTCACAAACGATTTTGGATAACGCGATCTGCTCTCGTTCGTGACTCGAATTCCCTAAAATCGGGCTGCTTTTTTCGCAAGACGTTTAGACCCGCGCAAAACGTCGACGTCAAACTTCACATGAGACGAACTAAAATGCAGTTTTAGTTGGCCAAAACAGGTAAAGCTCGACCGTTGAACATAACGAATTATCAAATTCAGAACAGCAAGAACGAATATTTCGAGCCTAAACATACATTAAGTTCGTTTTATGAAAATATCAACGGTTGTCCGACAGTCGAACTTCACACGTTCTATCCGTTTAAAGCAGACGGATAGAACGTGTTGAGCCAAACGTCGAACTTATCATGAGCTTATCATGAACTCACTTATTCGCTCGGTTTAGTTTGTTTCCGCAATTCATGTAAAGTTCGACGTTTGACCCAGGCCTTACTTGCAACTCCAGTCACGTTATCGTTTACAAAGTGACTACTTGGTATTCCCCATTTTATCATCAAGGAATTTTGTTAGCGGTTGTCCATTTTACATTTTGGACGTGGTTACATAGCATGCCGAAACATGGTCACTATGAGTGTGGCACTGTAAACGACTGCAATGATAAAAGTAATGTATCTTGAATAAGGCCAGCCTTTACGAGAGACATGTTTCTAGAAACATGCTGGAAACACGTTCCCCTACATAACTGTTTCCTCGTTTTGCCATGCCGCACGGAAACACGAAATGTTTATGCAGTATAGCAGAAGCAAATTTTGCTTCCTGGAAGCAAAATCGACGTTGGAAACAATGTTTCCCGTGTGACAAACCTGGGAAACATTGGGGAAGTATGCACGCGCTACGCGTTTTGAAAAACATGTTTCCTCCTTTTGCCATGCCTTTACAGACAGGAGAAAATCAATCATGTCAAATTTATGTGGCCTCTTGTAACTGTTCAATGCTTAAAATAATACCAGGTCTGATATATTGTACATTGCATATTGTTTCTAATGATCAAGTTTTAATATATATATAGAGGATATTACATGGTTGCGCGGAGATATGAAATTTATTTTCGAGTGTTCAAATCTATATCTCACGAGTGAGCGCAGCGAACGAGTGGGATATTGATTTTTATACCATGCCATAGAAAATACAGCCAATCAGAATACAGGAAAGCCGTTGTATATTCGACGGTATTCAACCCAACCTTCCCATAGTGCGCTGCGACTGTATTCTCGACGAAATTTAGTAAGCGTATTTTCTATGGCATGGTATAAAATAGTTACACAACACTTTCTCGTGGTATACTATGGAATATCCCACTTGTCACTTGTATTTTCTCGGTATACACACTCGCCTAAAGGCTCGTGTGTGTACCGAGAAAATACAAGTGACTCGTGGGATATTCCATATTATTATTCAACACATGCGCGCGCTGCCCATATATGGTCAAAATGTTAACGATATCTGTCATCCGTACATAACAGATATCCTGCCATATATGTAGGTTGCGAAGATTCGACTGAAATCTTGTAAAGCGTTGCATAATTACAGTTTTTCTTTCTGCAAAATGTGTTTCGTTGACAATTTGTTGAATAATAAAACAATTATCCTGCTCAATCTTGCGGAATATCGTCTGATTTTAGCCAACTCGGCCTACGGCCTCGTCGGCTAAGTATCAGGCGATATTCCGCGCGATTTCGCAGGATAATTGTTAAGTATACAACTCAAAAGCGTTGCATAACTAGTATGAACACGAGAAGATAAATTTCATATCTCCAAGCAACCATGTAATATTCTGTTTATTATATAAACCTACTAATTACGATGTTTTTGACGATTTTCCGAAGATTTCCGACCATTTTCCGAAGATTTCCGAAGATTTTCAAAATGTTGTCCGAAGGTCGTACGAATGTTGAAACAGGGCAAACGTGCCAGAAAATGTTCCGAAATCACGTGTAAAGATATGATTTTTTCGTGCGAAAGATTTCCTGGTATTTCACTGATGTTTATATAATAAAAAACATTCTTTACAGTAATTACTAAAAATTAGCCCCCTACCTATATAAACCAGTATCCTCTTCTGCCGTTTGCCTTGACGAAAGGAGAAGGAGATAGTTAGGTTTCAACCAAAAATGGATAGATTCGTCCTCCCTCTGTGCAAACAGTTGGTCCCAAAACATTCATGCACGTGCAGTCTGATCTTACCAGCGGATTAATGAAATAAAGGACATTTTGCAACAAAGTTTGGACTGAATCATTTTTTGTTTTACAAAAATGTTGAATTTATAGAATGACTAGAATGCTGTTCCACTTTAGGACTTGACTATGTTCATTATGAGACTCGAGTTACTACTCGCCTTGAATGGGATGCTTGCCATGTTGCATCATCATCTTTATCATCATCGTCGGCGTCCTCCTCCTCCTCCTCCTACTCATCATCAAGAAACGAAGGCAAAATGGCGACACATAAAGTTGTATCTTTCGCGACTATCGTAGCTTTATAGACCCATGTAACTTTATTAATAAAGCTAATTCGCATATTTCTGAAGTGGAAATAGATACAAGGCAAAATTAAACCATTTGGACCACTCAATTACGAAAGGGAAGCTATTTTCTCAAAAAAAGTTGCGTCCCGGCGACCGGGCTGGAGCGTTCATATGGGAAAATATTCTTCCCGGTTGTCGAGATCTCGGTTGCAGAAACCGAGATATCGGTAACCGGGCTGGCCCACCTTTTCATATGAACACATCCAAAATTTTGCAAGAAAATAGGAGTGAGCCGAGATCTCGGTAACTGGGCCAGCCCGGTCAACCGGGATCATATGAAGAGGCCCTTAGGGCCTCTTCACATGAGCCCGGTTTACGAGCTGTCTCAGTTACCAGGACGGATTTTGGCCTCTGTTCATATGGAAAATTTTAGCCCGGTTGACGGGGATAAAATTCAAGAAACGAAGGCAAAATGGCGACACATAAAGTTGCATCTTTCGCGACTATCGTAGCTTTATTGGCCTATGTAACTTTATTAATAAAGCTAATTCGCATATTTCTGAAGTGGAAATATATACAAGGCAAAATTAAACCATTTGGACCGCCCAAATACGAAAGGGAAGCTATTTTTTCAAAAAAAGTTGCGTCCCGGCGACCGGGCTGGAGCGTTCATATGGGAAAATATTCTTCCCGGTTGTCGAGATCTCGGTTGCAGAAACCGAGATATCGGTAACCGGGCTGGCCCACCTTCTCATATGAACACATCCAAAATTTTACAAGAAAATAGGAGTAAGCCGAGATCTCGGTAACTGGGCCAGCCCGGTCAACCGGGATCATATGAAGAGGCCCTAAGTCGTAATCTCTAAATAAAAGTGTCCGCGGCCGCTTACGGGAATGTCCGCTTATGAGAATGTAAAAATACAGAGTTTGTATGGGAGTTAAAACAGGGTTTCAAACAAGGCGGCCGTAAGTAGAGGTGTCCGCTTACGAGAGTGTCCGTTAAGAGAGCTTCGACTGTAAATGTGCACAAGTACAAAATGCTCTCACAGTACTAGTACCTCTCTCAACCCTGCAGTATAAATGGGTACTGACGAATTCTTACGCCGGTATATGACAGAATGCTGGAGAGTAACCTGTTATGGATCGACAGGCATCCCATCCAGGGTTCGGAGCAATACTCCTTGCCCATTCGTGATACATGTATAGAAACGAGCTATGAGCCAGTTGGGCTAAAAGCTTTACTTCTATTACTACTACTAGGGCTTTCCACAAGTTTTTCGGCAACTTTTTGGCAACTTTTCATATTTCGAGAAAGTTTTTCCCCTTTCTTTCGAGCAACTTGTTGCATTTTGAGTAATTTCTAGATCGCCGATCTCCGAAGATTTTCCAAGAGTTGTTTAAAGGCCATACGAACATTCCGGAAGGTCAACGGAGTTTGCCGAAGACTTTCGAGGAACATCCAAAGACGTTACGATTCCTCATTCAAACATTACAAAATTAGTCAGCAAACATGACGTCATCGATATCTTCACAATTTTTCTCAGTGAAAAAAATCCTTGTAATTCAAACAATTTTTGCCTTAAAATGTTATTTAGATACTTCTGCTTAGAATTCTTACCTCCAAAGGGAAATTAGCATAAATATGTCTTTGATAAAAAGCAGCGTTCTGGATTTTGGAGGGCAACTTTCGAGCAACTTTTTTAATCAAAAACAACTTTTTTGGACTCTCGAGCAACGTTTTTAGAAATTTCGAGCAACTTGTGGAAAGCCCTAGATACCAAAAGATAAGCTTAAGAGGAAACATGACTGCCCATAGGTTGATTGGTCTTCTTCAACAACTATCATTGCTACTTTTTTTCAAAGGATTTTATTTGGTACAGCAGTGGCGGGCTTAAGAAATTAGAAGAGCTACCGCAGTGTAGAGGCGTATTTAGACGAGCGAGCGCGGAATTAAATGTTAAGCCGCCATCAACATTCGCCTAACAATGATGGGCGATGTCGGTGCCAACATGCTGCGTTCGGGGCATTCTCGTCCCCATAGCCATTTCGTTTCTCTTAGCCGGCTTGGCACGAGAAAACGAAGGGCTCTGGGGACATAAGCTTTCTGAATTAATTCGAATTTTTTTGATTGGCTGTTTGGGACAAAGAATTCCTAAACGGAAGTCGAAAACGTAACGACTATCTCATACATTTTTCTGAAACGTCATGACTGCATACATGAAGACCAGAAGTCCTAGAATCTAGGACTGGAAATCCTGTGTCCCCAGAGCCCTACGTTTTCTCGTGTCAAGGCGCAGCCGGCTAAGAGAAACGAAAGGGCTATTGGGCTATGGGGACGAGAATGCGTTCGGGGCGAGTGGAAAAAAAGGACAAGGGCATGGAAACGAGTAAGGAAAATTTGGATGCGGTCATGTGAGGCTTTTTAGCGAGGCGAACTGATGACTACATCTAATAAATTAACAGATACGTTTTGCTCTGGGACCAATCGCTGCCAGGGAGCGAGAAGGGAGTCGTTAATTTTTTGATATACAATAAGGGATCCCCTTTCGGCCTCACATTTTTGCCTAATAAGTGGGATTCCTTACCCCTGATCTACACCAAGAGGTTTCCAAATGTGAAGCTTATAAACCAACACGGGTAAGCCAAGGTAAAACGGCGCAATTTTATAACATCTTTTCACCCTACTATATAACGCCGCTATAATTGCTTGAAATGGACCCCAGCATTCAGTCAGGTTTAATACAGGCGTAAGAATTCGTCAGTACTTATATATACACCTGGGTAGAGAGAGGCACTGTGAGAGCATTCTGTCAACTGGTGCTCATTTATACTTCTGAGTGGAGAGAGGTTTTTTGCCAAAATAAGGAACACAACACAGTGCCACAAGTGTCTAAACTTTATTTAATCGCTACATCTTTATAAATGTATCGTAATTAGGAAAAAAATAGAAAATTACTAAAATATTTTAAAATTTACACTAAATCTATGCGTACACTTTATGGGTGGATTATTAAAATTAAAAGATTATTGGTTATTAAGGGATTTCCGGCCGTGCATGCTACACTACTGTCTACGTGAACTGTGACTCATCGACGTTTTATTTTATCTATTATACAATTAAGTATCTGTTTGGTAAGAGAGTCGACAATATAACAAACTCTTTTAAAATAGCTACTCAGTAACTCTTCTAAACGACTGAACGACTGAAATATCAACACTACGTATAACGTCTTCTAACGATGGCAAAGCTTAATAGAAAAATTTTCTGCCTTCGCGCGTCACTTTTTTTTTTTTTTACCCCGGAATGTGATGTTTTAGTCCGCTAGTTATTCAACTTGTGTGGTATTATATATACTTAAACAATTATTCACCTCAGTGTCGGTGAATGTGGTGGATAACGATAACTCGATAACTGTCATTTTTTACCGGCGTTCCGGTGGAGGAAGATTTTGTCGCCCCACCCTCCTCCCCTGGTGCCGATTGACCCTGCTTATTCAAAATGGTGAAATGGTGAAAGACGGCTGGTCACGCTGTTGTGTGATATCTTCTAAACCTGCGGTCAGGTCAGCGGTAGATTTTCCTCTTTCGTTTTCGAGGTCGACAGCTTCGCAGATTGAAACACTGTTCCAATTTGGCTGTGTCGAATAAAACTTGTGAAGAAAGAAAAGAGTAGCGATGGCTTTTGCTGAAGACATCTGGCAGACCAAACGACCAACCATCGCAGAGAGAACTACGTTTATTTTCAACAACGAGTTACTGAGCGATGTGAAATTTGTTGTTCCAGTGTCGACTGGCGAAAGTGAAAGTAAGAAGGTGATCCCAGCTCACAAGTTTGTGCTTGCCATCAGCAGCCCTGTGTTCTTTGCCATGTTCTATGGTCAAATGGCGGAGACTACAGACTCTATTGAACTGCCTGACTGTGAGTACGAGAGTCTGTTGGAATTATTTCGTTATATGTACTGCGACAAAGCAGATTTGAGCGGAAGTAATGTGATGCAAGTGCTGTACTTGGCGAACAAATACATAGTACCTTCACTCGCTGTGAAATGTACAGAATATCTGCGAGACCACTTAGACGCATCCAACGTGTTTTGCATTCTGCCGCACGTTCAGAAATTTGAAGATAAAGATTTGAAAGATCGATGCTGGGAAGTGATTGAGAAGCAGACAGAAGAAGCTGTGACGTCAGATGAATTTGTCACACTTGAAAGATCCCTTGTGGAGGCTGTTGTGAAGAGAGAAGCGTTAAACGTGAAGGAAGTGGAGCTATTCAAAGCTGTTGATCGCTGGGCCACAAGAGAAAGTGAAAGACAAGGGATGACTCCTGATGGCGATGTGAAGAGACGAATTCTGGGAGAAGAGATCGTGAAGGCGATAAGGTTTCCACTGATGTCACAGGCGGATTTTGCCTCTGTTGTATTTGACTCTTACATTCTCACCATTCAAGAAGTCGGTGACATGATGAAACACTATAGTGGTGTACTGACATCTTCTCTACCTTTCATCCAAGCCACAAGGATTAATCGGACTTCAGTTTATCGATGTCACAGATTTAAGAAATTTTATTCAGTAGGTAAATGCTGGGGCTTCTTAAGAGTCGGTATTTGTTTCAGTGTCAACAAGCCTATTAAGTTACATGGAGTCCAGCATTTAGGTTCTGAAGGTGGCGAGTACATGGTTTCACTACAAGTCAATGACACCACAGACGGCTCTTCAGTGATAAAACAATCAGGATCATACACTTCTGTAAAACACGAGACTGAAACCTACTATAGCTTTGATGTCTTGTTTGATCATCCAGTTTGTTTAGTGGAAGGTAGGAAGTATGAGGTTTTGGCGGTTATCAGTGGTCCTAGGTCATGGTGGGGAACAGAAGGACAAACATCTGTTGAGTGTGAAGGAGTACAATTTACCTTCACTTCTTCGAATAATAGCCCTAATGGAACCTGTAAAAAAGAAGGCCAGTTTCCTGCTTTTGTTTTCAGCAAAGTTAGATTTAGTTAAGTGTTACCTCAGTTTCCGTTTGTAAAAGTTTCCTGGACTAAAAACTGTAGTCAAGACTTCTTAATTTAATAGGTACAACTGTAGCAAGTTGGCAGGGCCGTACTTAGGATTTTTAGTCTGCGGGGGGGGGGGGGGGGGGGGCAATTAAACTCCTCACACATTTAGTTTTCTTAGTTTTTTTTAGTTACTTTTCTTAGTTGTTTTAGTTTACACCCCTCGTCATGTACGGCCCTGGTCTATTTTAGACACTATTAAAGGCGATTTTAGCAAACTGACCAAAAAGAAATAACAGTGACGTTATGCCATTTTATGCAACTTGAGGCAACTGTAAAATTGGTCTGCAATGGGTACATGACTGTGTAGACTTATCTATGAGTTCGATAACTCTAACTAGCTGAGTTCGAATAAATACGCAAAGAATAGACCAATAAGTGTATGTTAAGAAAAATAAAACAACTGATTTCCCAATCATTCTAATGGCTGAAGAACAGTGTTGATCTTGCATGGCTCTCAACTTGCGAAATCACTCACAAACGATTTTGGATAACGCGATCTGCTCTCGTTCGTGACTCGAATTCCCTAAAATCGGGCTGCTTTTTTCGCAAGACGTTTAGACCCGCGCAAAACGTCGACGCCAAACTTCACATGAGACGAACTAAAATGCAGTTTTAGTTGGCCAAAACAGGTAAAGCTCGACCGTTGAACATAACGAATTATCAAATTCAGAACAGCAAGAACGAATATTTCGAGCCTAAACATACATTAAGTTCGTTTTATGAAAATATCAACGGTTGTCCGACAGTCGAACTTCACACGTTCTATCCGTTTAAAGCAGACGGATAGAACGTGTTGAGCCAAACGTCGAACTTATCATGAGCTTATCATGAACTCACTTATTCGCTCGGTTTAGTTTGTTTCCGCAATTCATGTAAAGTTCGACGTTTGACCCAGGCCTTACTTGCAACTCCAGTCACGTTATCGTTTACAAAGTGACTACTTGGTATTCCCCATTTTATCATCAAGGAATTTTGTTAGCGGTTGTCCATTTTACATTTTGGACGTGGTTACATAGCATGCCGAAACATGGTCACTATGAGTGTGGCACTGTAAACGACTGCAATGATAAAAGTAATGTATCTTGAATAAGGCCAGCCTTTACGAGAGACATGTTTCTAGAAACATGCTGGAAACACGTTCCCCTACATAACTGTTTCCTCGTTTTGCCATGCCGCACGGAAACACGAAATGTTTATGCAGTATAGCAGAAGCAAATTTTGCTTCCTGGAAGCAAAATCGACGTTGGAAACAATGTTTCCCGTGTGACAAACCTGGGAAACATTGGGGAAGTATGCACGCGCTACGCGTTTTGAAAAACATGTTTCCTCCTTTTGCCATGCCTTTACAGACAGGAGAAAATCAATCATGTCAAATTTATGTGGCCTCTTGTAACTGTTCAATGCTTAAAATAATACCAGGTCTGATATATTGTACATTGCATATTGTTTCTAATGATCAAGTTTTAATATATATATAGAGGATATTACATGGTTGCGCGGAGATATGAAATTTATTTTCGAGTGTTCAAATCTATATCTCACGAGTGAGCGCAGCGAACGAGTGGGATATTGATTTTTATACCATGCCATAGAAAATACAGCCAATCAGAATACAGGAAAGCCGTTGTATATTCGACGGTATTCAACCCAACCTTCCCATAGTGCGCTGCGACTGTATTCTCGACGAAATTTAGTAAGCGTATTTTCTATGGCATGGTATAAAATAGTTACACAACACTTTCTCGTGGTATACTATGGAATATCCCACTTGTCACTTGTATTTTCTCGGTATACACACTCGCCTAAAGGCTCGTGTGTGTACCGAGAAAATACAAGTGACTCGTGGGATATTCCATAGTATACAACTCAAAAGCGTTGCATAACTAGTATGAACACGAGAAGATAAATTTCATATCTCCAAGCAACCATGTAATATTCTGTTTATTATATAAACCTACTAATTACGATGTTTTTGACGATTTTCCGAAGATTTCCGACCATTTTCCGAAGATTTCCGAAGATTTTCAAAATGTTGTCCGAAGGTCGTACGAATGTTGAAACAGGGCAAACGTGCCAGAAAATGTTCCGAAATCACGTGTAAAGATATGATTTTTTCGTGCGAAAGATTTCCTGGTATTTCACTGATGTTTATATAATAAAAAACATTCTTTACAGTAATTACTAAAAATTAGCCCCCTACCTATATAAACCAGTATCCTCTTCTGCCGTTTGCCTTGACGAAAGGAGAAGGAGATAGTTAGGTTTCAACCAAAAATGGATAGATTCGTCCTCCCTCTGTGCAAACAGTTGGTCCCAAAACATTCATGCACGTGCAGTCTGATCTTACCAGCGGATTAATGAAATAAAGGACATTTTGCAACAAAGTTTGGACTGAATCATTTTTTGTTTTACAAAAATGTTGAATTTATAGAATGACTAGAATGCTGTTCCACTTTAGGACTTGACTATGTTCATTATGAGACTCGAGTTACTACTCGCCTTGAATGGGATGCTTGCCATGTTGCATCATCATCTTTATCATCATCGTCGGCGTCCTCCTCCTCCTCCTCCTACTCATCATCATCATCATCATCATCATCATCATCATCATCATCATCATCATCATTAAGGTAGTTAGAATGAAAAAGACACCGGAAAATACTTTAACCAACAGTTACCTAAAACCGGTTTGAAGTTAAGACGAAGAACAAAAAGATATATCTTTGCTAGAAAAGCGCATTTTATTTGTATACGGTTTTGGGCATTTCTCTCCCTCAGTAAGTCGTGTTCAGCGGAATTTAATAAACCATTTCTGCGCCTGTTTCTTGGTTGCCTCCATGCAGGCCAGGAGTCAACAATGCTTATATTTGCCTGATCCAATGTAAGGGTGTAATAACGTTGTATAAAATAACTTACAGACGTACGTGACACTTAATGAATAAAAGTAAAGTTTTAGTTAATGCCGCCACTGCAAACATTTTTTTTCGTAATTCCACCTATGTTTTGTTTTACATATCGTGTTTGCAGGCAATTTTTTGTCATTCTAGGCCCTGCAAGCATTTTTTTCGATATTGCTCATACAACCCCCCCCCCCCCCCACTCCTGCAAATACATCATGGTCGGTCCCTAACTCCCGTTACATAAACTGAAGAGGTTTTTTCCTTATATAAAGGCAGTTTTTTGAACGTTATGCCATTTAGTGTATGCACGAATCAGAACGATTGCTTTTCTTAAAGATGTGTTATCGCGAGGACTCTATTGAACTGCCTGACTGTTATTACGAGAGTCTGTTGGAATTGTTTCGTTTTATGTACAGCGACAAAGCAAATTTAAGCGAAAGTAATGTGATGCAAGTGCTCTACTTGGCGAACAAATACCTGGTGCCTTCGCTTGCTGCGAAATGCACAGAATATCTGCGAGACAACCTAGACGCATCCAACGTGTTTTGCATTCTTCCGCACGCTCAGAAATTTGAAGATAAAGATTTAGAAGATCGATGCTGGGAAGTGATTGAGATGCAGACAGAAGAAGCTGTGACGTCAGATGAATTTGTCACACTTGAGCGATCCCTTGTGGAGGCTGTTGTGAAGAGAGAAACATTGAATGTAAAGGAAGTGGAACTTTTTAAAGCTGTTGATCGCTGGGCCACAAGAGAAAGTGAAAAGCAAGGGTTGACTCCTGGTGGCGATGTGAAGAGACGAATTCTGGGAGAGGAGATCGTGAAAGCGATAAGATTTCCATTGATGTCACAGGCAGAATTTCTTTCTGTTGTATTCGATGCTTACATTCTCACCATGCAAGAGGTTGGTGATATAATGAAACACTACAATGGCCTATTAGCATCTCCTCTGCCATTCGTCCTAGCCGCAAGGATTGATCGGACGCCAGTTTATCGATGTCAAAGATTTAAAAAAATTAAAAGCACCAGGTACAGGTAGTGGCTGGACCTACTCCATATCCGCAGAAGACAGCATTTGTTTCAGTGTCAACAAGCCTATCAAGTTACATGGAGTCCAGCATTTTGGCTCTAAAAGTGGCGAGTACACGGTTTCAGCAGAAGTCGAAGATACCACAGCGGATGGCTCTTCTGGGATAAAACAGTCAGGAACATACACCTCTGTAAAACACGAAACTGAAACCTATTATTGCTTTGATGTATTGTTTGATCATCCAGTTTGTTTAGTGGAAGGAAGAAAGTATGAGATTAAGGTGCTTATCAAGGGTCCTGTATCATGGTGGGGAGCAGAAGGAAAAACATCTGTTGAGTGTGAAGGAGTACAATTCACCTTTACTCGTTCGAATAATAGCCCTAATGGAACCTTAGTTACAGGGGGTCAGTTTCCTGCGTTAGTTTTCAGCAAAGTTTTGTTTAGTTTAGTCTTAATTCAGATTCCGTTTGTAAAAGTTTCATTGACTATTACAAAACTAGTAAGGCACTCCTTTATTGAGAACAATTTGAAAAATTACAGTAGTAAAAGACGTTTAATGGATGTCATGTTAACCGGTAGTGTATGTAAATTTAGTTAGCAGTTATTTCCTGCAGCCCGTTGAGCAGTACAGTTATCAAGCTTCGTTTCAACTAGTCCGGAATCGATGCCTTGTTATTGATGGCATAGAATTGTACTTAAGGTACTGGTATATAAAAAGCTTGCAATAATTATACTGAATATTAAAAGCAATGCATCTTGAATGACAATTATATTATTACTTTCATACAGTAGAAAATCAATTAGCTTCAATTACATGATATGTATGTCTTTTTAACTGCTTAAACAAGAAGTTCCGGTATAAAAGGGGCCTGGCCTGGCACGCCCAGTTGTCAGTCAATCATCAAAGCGTAAACAACTGGCAAACAAGCTGTGTATTTTCCACAACTGTTACTGATAAAATGTGTTTCATTTTCGCTAGGAATATTCTGTTAAACGTTAGGAAGTTATTTTTCATATTTTTGTCAATAATATATCTTGGTTTCATGAGATTTCAAAGCATGTTCAGCTTGAAGGATGCTCGGCACCACAACGTGCCATGAATGCAAAAGTACAAATTTGCATTTCGCGCCGGAGAAGTGTGAAATGTGGTAGGTGCCATCCCTTTTATAGCGGAACTTCTTGTTTAAAATGACACCAGGTGTTGTATACAATACATTGCACTGATCAGATACATGATCACCCTCAATGAAACAGTGGTAAGGCACGCATATGTGATCATATGTTTGAGGCCTGTATATGAGTTTAAAACAGACGTTAGACACGCGCGTCTAAGACAGGGTAGCATTTACCACCCATTAATCCCATTTGGGGGATTTTGTGTTCGTTAGATAGCTGTGGCAATAAGCTTTCATAAACCAATAAACGAAAGCCATAGAGATTTGGATAGTCTGAGCACTAAGCTAAGACATACAGCTATGGAGAACTGATTAAATGCAAATTAAACTTCACGGCAATTTCATTAGTCCTTTGGCAGGATTAGACAACACATGCATGACTATATCTAAATTAACACAGGCGTTTTGCTCTGGGACCAATCGCTGCCTTGGAGGGAGGAGGGAGTCGGTCATTTTTGCTATACAAGAAGGGATCCCGTTCTGGCCTCGCACTTTTGCCTAATAAGTGGGAGTCCTTACCCCTGATCTACGCTTGGAGGTTTCCAAATATGAAGCTTATAAACCAACACGAGTAAGCCAAGGAAATTGCTCAAAATGCAACAAGTTGCTAGAAAAAAAAGTTGCTTTAAAGGGGAAAAAATTGCTCGAAATGTGAAAATGGGCCAAAAAGTTGCCGAGAAACTTAAGGAAAGCTCTATTGGTAATAAGAGAAGTCAAGCATTTAGCCCAACTGGCTCATAGCTCGTTTCTGTACATGTAGCATAAAAGGGCTAAGAGTATTGCTCCTACCCCTGGATGGGATGCCTGTCCATAACAGGTTATTCTCCGGCATTCTGTCCGGAGAGGTTACCGGCGTAAGAATTCGTCAGTACCCATTTATACTGCTGGGTTAAGAGAGGCACTAGTTCTGCGAGAGCATTTTGTACTTGTGCACATTTATACTCCTGAGTGGAGAGAGGCAAATGCAGCGAGATTGATTATTTTATGCCAAATTAAAGAACACAACACAGTGTCACAAGTGTCTAAACGTTATTCAAGAGTCCATTAGAGAGGGTAACAAAATGAAAGGCAAGCTCGCGTTTGCCGTTTGTCGTATAACGTCATGCTTAGTCTCTCTAGCTATTACTAAACCGAAATAAAATCGTTACATCTTTACAGATGGATCGTGAATAGGAAAAAATACAAAATGAATAAGTATTTTAAAAAAATTCCGACTAGTTCTATAGGCTCATCGACGTTGTAATTTATTTATTATACAATTTAGTGAGGCCTTCCAAGGGGGTTTCTGATGTCGCGTTTCTGATGTTTGGTGAGGGAAACATTGTCGCCGTTGCAAATATACGTTTCAGTGCTAGTTTCTGTCGGCTGTCAGTGCTCTGGAACAAGATTGTCGCTACAGTTTGAGCTATTTTGGAGCAATGTTGCCTGTCGCCAAAACCCCTTGGAAGGCCTCTTTAGTATCGGCTTGGTAACGATATAAGTAACTCTTCTAAATTCTTCTAATTTAATGGAGTAACTGTTCTAAACGATTAAAATATCAACACTATATAATGTCCTCTACGATGGCCACGTTTTGCACAAAATTATTCTAGGACAAAAAAAATGTTTCTGTTGTTTTAAATTAAAGGTAAATACCAAAGGAAACATTCTTCGAAGTGTTCAAAAATGAATTGAAACAGCGGCTAAAATATATAAACACGTTAGTTCACATGCAAATAAAGAAAGTTCTCTGGAAAACTGTAAAATGTAAAGCACATGCATGACTATATCTAAATTAACAGAGACGTTTTGCTCTGGGACCAATCGCTGACCCAAAAAATAAAGCGGGCGGGGACGAGAAACATTTGCATGTATTTTTTGTGTATTTTTTAATAGGCCTTACCGTGACTTATAACGAAACTTCGTTATCACATACATCATATGAACTTCTGTTAATAATTTATTTCTCTTGGTTACCAACGTGTTTCTTGATACCAGGGTTTCTGTGTGACTAGCCTGGAAAGGTATAATGGGTTATAGTTGTTCGCAGCTGACAAAAGTTCTCGTGCATTCGCGGTTACTCTTTTGTTGGCTATAAAAATAGTAAATGAACTGGCGCCCCGTAAGAAAACGTTTTGAAGGACAACCTTCAGTCAGTCCCTAACCATAACTGTGGTGCCTAAGTCGCCGCCGTTTTTACTGAAATGATTTCAAAGAATCATTCTTTTCTCTCGCTACTTTGACCGAATCAGTGAGCAATGTTATTCTTTGTTGCTCAATATGAAGACACATCGTACGAAGTCAATCAGGGTTCATGTGTCTGTACACAAAAACAGTTATGACGTTTGCCTTTTTGGTAAATGTTTTTCTCAGCCGGAATTCGGGCCACGATATAGTATCAAGTGTCAAAAGTGCTACGAACATTGTAAGCCTTCAGCTCGAAAAAAGTGAGCAAACTTTTTTTTGCGCAATCATGGCTTCCTTACTCGTGCGTACCGGACGATTTATGTTTTTCGCTCTGATCATCGTTCAGGGCATATCGCTTGCTTCCTATCCAGCGAGGTACGAACACAATGCCAACGCTGGTTTCTATGGGCTAACTGCCCTGTACCTTCCTGCCCTCTTGTTATGGCTGCGTATAATATGGGATGAAGAAAGCCTTCCATGGCTCTTTGTCGTGTGGGTCTTGTATGTCTGGGTTGCGTTAGTGCCCCTCATTGGAGCCATCTTTGGTCGAATCGAGGACGACATTGACAAAGAAACATTCTTTGGTCCAAACGTCTTGAAAATGACCTTGTGTATTTCACCGCTTCTGCTGTTGTTGCTGCTAAACACCGCAGTGGACTCTGTCGATTACCGAGAACTGGTTTTGAAGTTGTCTCTCCAAATCGCACTAGATCTCTTCGACGGAGTTGAAATGTTGGAAGTCATTCTCGAGGAGAACGAATTCAGCCATGGCATTCCAAAGAGTTTCGAGAAAGCCATGATTGCCTTCGTCTGCATCAGTTTCTTGGTGTCACCCTTGCAGTTGGCGGAAAACAAGCTGAGGCGTCACAGCGGGATGGGCGACTG
This sequence comes from Oculina patagonica, assembly GCF_052425735.1. Taxonomy (NCBI): domain Eukaryota; kingdom Metazoa; phylum Cnidaria; class Anthozoa; order Scleractinia; family Oculinidae; genus Oculina; species Oculina patagonica. The sequence continues at coordinate 27,594,357 of NC_135764.1, forward strand.
GGATGTTTTCACGTGCACGGCTGTTTTCCGTATCATCGTTCAGATACTTTGTGTCAATGGTGTGTTTTTGGTTCTCCGCTTGGTGCTCGTTTTCGACTACGGAAAAGATGCATCAATTTTCATCGCTAAAAATGGTATCATGCTTATTTTTAGTTCTTTAGAGTTGTGCTCGATCTTCGGTTGCTGTGGTTATGAATGATCGGTAAATGACCATTTTAGGCTAAGTAAAAAAAAAATGTTTCTCGTCCCTATCCGCTTCATTTTTTGGGGCCACCTCTCTTTTTTTTTTATTACTTGTTATTAAAAAAGTTGGAACAAAGAAAATTAGTACAAATTAGGTACAAAGAAAATTCTGTAAGACATGGCTTTTGTATGCGTTTTAATACGAACTCAGGCCGAAATTTTAAAGCCTCGGCACCCTGGCTTCGTACTGGATAGGTCAATTACCTTGCAGGATTTATTTTGCAAGTTCGCTACTGGAGAATTTGAGGATGGAGGAAATCATAAATAACAAAAAAAAGCGCCCGCCTGCTTTCTTTTTTATAGAAATATGGACGAGAAACTTTTTTTTTACTTGGCCTTAATTATATTGAATATTGACTATGGCATAATAAGCATTGATCAATCGAGACAATATTGAACTATACTGTCCTTTCAGTGAACAACCAGACGGTTTTTATTATTTTTTTCCCCCCTGTAGTGTACAACACAGCATTTTACTCTGTCTCCCAACTATGTTACAGAAAGCCAAAATTTCCGAGGGGACCCTAGCTTTTCCTGCTCTCAATACTTTCGGCAGCCAAAGCCCAGATCAATTGAAAGAGCCTGTGTCACGGCTGAGTTAAGTTTCTTTTATTTAAGTTTTGCCAAATACTCGCTATGAAACTTAATTTATTCAAAGAAATTACTTCTATGGATCTAAATAACAAAACCATAGCCGCTTCGTTACAACCAAATGTGACTCCTGGGCGTTATAATTTAAAGTTACAAGCAAACAAGATTAACTTTGAAAACTGTTCAGCCCAACAATATCATTTCAAAAAACCCATATCGCAATCCGTTTCAATCTTCGTCGCTTTTGGCCATCCGTGCCTTCTTTAGTATTTGGTGTGTTATTGAAATGTCCCTTCACTGTTTTAAGAAGTTATTTTTATATTTCAACGAATTGGCGGTCATTTCCCATACCTAAATTTAGCTAAAATCCGTGACACAATCCCTTTAAATTGTACTAGCGCTATTTCCTTTGTGAATACAGTGGAATAACGAAAGGCCAAGAGACTGGCAAAATATGTTCGCTTTACTGAACGAGGTTTCGTTATATCGGGATTCCTTTTCACATACTTCAGTTCTATAACTGGGGCGAAGAATATCGTTCTTTATACTTAGGACTTTACGACATAGAAGCTCGTTAAATAAAGGGTTCCACTGCATGCAGTACTGTGCCACCTCGTAGTACAAGGGAGGATCAATTAATTTGATTTATATTTTCCTTTTTTCGAGAGAACTTTCTTTATTTGCATGTGAGCTATCGTGTTTAATATATATTAGCCGCTTTTTCAATTCATTTTTGAACACTTCGAAGAACGTTTCCATTGGTAGTTAAATTTAATTAATTCAAAACAACAGAAACATTTTTTTTCTGTCTTAGAATAATTTTGTGCAAAAGACATTATATAGTGTTGATATTTCAATCGTTTAGAACAGTAGCTTCATTATTTTAGAAGAGTTACTTATATTGCTAACCTGCGATCAGGCGTTATTTTTCTCGCCTTCCCTCCGCCGCGAAAAAAAGAAAGCCTGATCGCAGGTTACTTATATTGCTGACTCTCTTACCAAGCAGATACTAAATTGTATAATAATAAATTACAACGTCGATCAGCCATGTTTAGTTCACGTTGCCAGTAGTGTGACATGGCCGGAATTCTTTTAAAAACGCTGTCTAGAACTAGTGGGAAATTTTGTAAAAGACATATTCGTTTTTTATTTTTTTCGTAATTACGATCCATTTGTAAAGACGTAGCGTCTTGAATAAAGTAAAGACGCTTGTGACACTGCGTTGTGTTCTTTAATTTCTCAAAATACCGTAATAAGGCCCCCCGGTTATGGGCCCATCTACCTGGAAACAAAAAATACCTTCGGTTATAAGCCCCCCCCCCCCAGATTTTACCCCCTCTCTGCCGGATGGCAGCACTGAACAGGGCTAAATGTTGCTTTATTATGCGTTTTTAACTTAAAAACGTATTTCGATCAACACTGCCGTGGCTCATTTCGAAACGTTTTTTTTTTATTATTCCGTTTATAAGCCCTCCCGGATATAAGCCCCTCTACTTATACCGAAATTTTACGGTATGCCTTTCTCCACTCAAGAAAGTTTAAACATCTTCGAAACCTCCTTGGAAGTCTTCGGGAAAATTCGTTTATCTTTGGAAAGTTTGAAAAATGATCGGAAACTTACGTATGGGTTTCGAACAGCAACCGGAGAATTTTCGGAAATCTTCGGTCTAGAAACTGCTCAGAAAAAAGTTGCTAAAACGGAAAAACGTTGCTCCAAATAGTAAACCTGCCGATTAGTTTTGGGACAGTCTTAGCACCCTCACGTTCCAAAACGCTCTGCCGCCTCTGTTGAACCTACAGCTAAACCTAATATTAGGCACCGGTCATTCTTTATCGCCTGGAGGGGAGCGGAGGATTTTGGGATAAACATGGTGAAATTTAGGTGATCCCCCCGTTTAAACGTTATTACATGAAGTGATCCCCCCTCATTACTATTGATAATTTTCGTGATCCCCACCCCCCCCCCCCCCCCCTCGATATCTTTGCACCCATTGCATATTCAGTTACCAGTTATGGAGCCCTGATAAAAATATCTTCTGCCAAACCAACACTCCATGAAATTGAAGATTTTTTGTAACAGCATAGCCAACAGATTAACGACCCTGTGTTTCGTCACAAGTAATCTGGGTTCAGGAACTAGCTGCTTGAACACTGAACAGCAAATGCGATGGGCGCTAAACATGCTAAACATAGATCTAGAGGAGCTTTCAAACAAAGCGAATAGTTTTCCTAAAGAGTGAAAAATACAGAGTGTACCAAAACATTAATAAGTTCATTTCAGGCATAATAAAGAGTTGCATTCGAAGGCGATAAGTTCACCTATTTAGTACCCGAATTCTGAGAACCCTGTATCCGGAAGAGCTGGACCAATCTCTAGGAGATGCAACAAATGCTTCATGTTTAAAGCAGCTACGTCGCAGACAACACAATCCCCATATTGAAAAAATTGGCAAGTTTGTTGTTTGTAATCCGTCCTAATCTTCGTCAGTCGAAACCAACCTTGGTTATTTTCACATTTTTATTACTCCTTTGTTGTTTTTCTATGTTAGAAAACTATTATTTTGAAGTTTCCGTTCGTTTGAAAGTAATCAAAAAATTACGTAGACTGCCGTGAAATTGCTCCTATTTCACAATGTGTCAGTTATCAGGGGTTATGGCTCACAATTTAGAATTCACCTGTCATGTTCAAAAATGAATATTAGCTAAGCACGTTTTTAAAGGAAAAATATAAAAGTGTCAACACAAAATGTTCCAGATATAAATTGAAATGTACACATTCCACAGTGTATTTTGTATGCTCTCAAACTTGCATTATCCAAACAGATTTGAGTTGTCTTGCATCTGATTCCTCCCATTATTTTCAATGATCCCCTCTTTTGGGCTCTCAGTTACGACTGATCCCCCTTCTGTTCATCTATAATTCAAGTGATCCACCCCAAAATCCTCCACCCCCCCCCCCCCAGGCGATAAATAATGACCGGTCCCAAAAGGGGCCCCTTTCTAGATTTGTAATAGTCAAAGAAACGTTTACAAAAGGAGACTGCATTAAGACTTGCCTAAACCAAAACTTTACGGAAAATAAAAGCAGGAAACTGGCCGTTCCATACAGTGGTTGGTTTAGGGTTATTTATGGAAGAAGTGAAGGTGAATTGTACTCCTTCACACTCAACAGATGTTTTTCCGTTTGATCCCCACCATGATACAGGACCCTTGATAAGTACCTCAACCTCGTACTTCCTGCCTTCCACTAAACAAACTGGATGATCAAACAAGACATCAAAGCTATAGTAGGTGTCAGTCTCGTGTTTTACAGAAGTGTATGATCCTGATTGTTTTATCACAGAAGAGCCATCTGTGGTGTCTTTGACTTCTACTGAAACCGCGTACGTGCCACCTTCAGAACCAAAATGCTGGACTCCATGTAATTTGATGGGCTTGTTGGCACTGAAACAAATACCGTTTATTGGGCAGAAGTCGTAGCACCATATACCAAATTCACCTGCTGAATTAAATTGCCTAAACCTTTGACATCGATGATAAATGCAGTCTAACCTTGATGCTTGGATAAATGGCAAAGGAGATGTCAGTACACCACTAAAGTGTTTCATCATGTTACCAACCTCCTGAATGGTGAGAATGTGAGTATCAAATACAACAGAAACGAACTCCGCCTGTGACATCAGTGGAAACCTTATCGCTTTCACGATCTCCTCTCCCAGAATTCGTCTCTTTACATTGCCTTCAGGAGTCATGCCTTGCCTTTCAATTTCTTTTGTGGCCCAGCGATCAACAGCTTTGAAACGTTCCACTTCCTTTACGAACAACGCTTCTCTTTTCACAACAGCCTCCACAAGGGATCGCTCAAGTGTAACAAATTCATCTGACGTCACAGCTTCTTCAGTCTGCTCATCAATCACTTCCCAGCATCGATCTTTCAGGTCTTTATCTTCAAATTTTTGAGCGTGCAGCAAAATGCAAAACACGTTGGATGGCTGTAAGTTGTCTCGCAGATATTCTGTGCATTTCGCAGCGAGCGAAGGTACCATGTATTTGTTCGCCAAGTACAACACTTGCATCACATTACTTCCGCTCAAATTCACTTTGTCGCTGTACATATAACGAAACAACTCCAACAGACTCTCGAAATCACAGTCAAGCAGTTCAATAGAGTCTGTAGTCTCCGCCATTTGACCATAGAACATGGCAAAGAACACAGGACTGCTGATGGCAAGAACGAACTTGTGAGCTGGGATCACCTTCTTACTTTCACTTTCGCCAGTCGACACTGGAACAACAAATTTCACATCGCTCAATAACTCGTTGTCGAAAATAAACGTAGTTCTCTCTGCGATGGTTGGTCGTTTCGTCTGCCAGTTGTCTTGAGCAAAAGCCATCGCTACTTTCAGGCTCTTTGCCGGCTTTCTCCACAAGATTTATTCGATACAGCGACGTAAAGCAATGTTTCAATCTGCGAAGCAGTCGATTCGAAAACGAATGAGGAAACGGCTACCGCTGACTTGACCGCAGGTTCCTAGAGTGTCACACAACAGCGTGACCTGTTTTTCTTTACCACTAAAAGCGGGCTGAGATAGAATATCTGTGTTCATAACTAACTCATCACGAAGAAAAAAAAAGTTCACTTATGCCAACATATCATTTTACGACTGAGTTGTCGTTTGACACAGTGTCAAAACGAGTCTTTACGCGGGACCTTTTTTTTTCACATGTCACGGTCACGGTCCTGACATAATAAAAATGACGGCCAATAACGAGCGATGACTTGTGATAATTTCTGAAGTCATAGAACCTTAACTTATTTTTTATCACGTACATCTATGTTATTTCGAACATTTTCACATCCTCACATTAGAGCAGGCAAATATATTTTGTTGATTCGTTGTCTGCACGGAGGCAAGAAAGAAACACGCAGACAGACTGTTTTTTATAAGTGAAAATACTTCCAAACTTCGTATCGACCTAAAGCGAAGTTACATATACATATCAAAACAGATGTGTATACACTGTGCATAGGATCAGCTTTATTATCTCAGAATAACTGGTGTCATGTTACCTCGACTCTCTACAAGCCGGACACCTCTCTAAGACGGACAGTTGGAGCCGGTCCCGAAGGTGTCCGTCTTAGAGAGACTTGACTGTAATTATTGTTTATATTTAAACTGTTTGTTGCAGACAGGGGTGTATTGTTATGCTGCACACCGTACTGTCGTTTTATAAGTTATCGACAACTTGAAGTTGTCGATCACCAAAGTCTGGTTTTCAGTGGGCCTAAGCCCCGGGGGTGGTGGTGGTGGGGGGGGGGGGTACTCCCATAATTTATATGGGCTATATAGGTATGTGCCGCCCGATAGGGTATGGTTTTTGAGGTTCTCGGTCCTTAAGTAGGGTATCATTTTTGGTCCTTTTGGCATTTTGTTCCTGGTGTGATCCTTAGATAGGGTACCTATATTCTATCAGCTTTAATAAACGCCCAGATAAACGAAAAAAAAGTATCTTAAAACTGAACTATCCGTTCAAGTATTAGTAAAGCAATTTTATAAAGATTTGTGTTTGGCCGTGCGCGGTTAGCCGCTATTTGGGTCGTCACGGAATGCTTCTCCTTCCCTTGAATAGGGTGTCATTTTTAGGTTTGGGGCCTTAAAAAGGGTATCAATTTTCGCTTTCTTTATCCTTAAATAGGGTAAGGGTTTAAGAACCTTGGCGGCACACCCCTATCCGAAATTTATGGGAGTACCCCCCCCCCCCCGGGGCCTAAGCACAGGCAAAAGCACACTGACCACGCTGATTAGGGCATAAGCCCATTAGGAGAGTGAACACATTCATAAGACGGGCCCAGGCCGCTTGCAGCCTACACCCGTCTCTTGCTTTCGGTTATTTATTTTATTAGGAGAGATTTTCCGTATTTCAGTCATTTCTTTGTTTATCCTGATTCAGCATTTTAAACTTTAGAAAAGCCAACAGTAGTCTTCTGATTTCAATAAGCTCTGTCATATCTCAATTATTCACAATGAACTTTGTACTTTTCGCTTAGTCATAATGGACTTTGTACTTGTATTTTCGCTTAGTCATGATGAACTTTGTACTTGTACATCCGCGCACTTAAGATAATTTTTGTTTTATATTCATATTGCATCAGCTTCTTTCATAAGTGAGATTGTATTGCATCATGCTGCTTATCAATCAATTTATATAACTGAAAGCTGGAAAGAATATTTTAAGTTCTTTTGTTGTATACGTGGACTTATTTACTCAAGACTTGTACTTTGTACCTAGAAAATCATACATAAGCATGCGATATTGAAAAATTTCTTTGATTACATCAGTGATCACACTGACGATTGTGATTACAAACTGAGCTAGAATAAACTACTGTTGGACCCAAGTTCTATTTCAGCCTTACGTCTGTAGTAAGATCCTTGAAGTAGATCGCCGTGTACCTAGGAGTTAGGGAAAGACTCCATTTCCAGCAAGTGAGTTCTCTGCCGAGCTAAGTTCCCCATACTTATTACTTGAGTCATACCGTATATTCTCGAATAAACGCCGGACCCCGATTTAACGCCGGCTTCAAATAAACGCCGGGTCCCCGATGCCAAGTTTTAAATAAACGCCCCCGGCTTTTTTTTGGGGTCCCGGCGTTTAATCGAGGTCCCGGCGTTTATTTGCGTCGATCCAATAAGTGAAGATATTCACTTGTAAAGCACTGCTATGACACGTACTATATGGTATACGGTTTTTGTTATTTTAATAAATGCTTTGGCGTAACATTAACTGCGGTTTATGACGTACAACAACACAAAATATAGCAATGAAAATATAGAAAATATAGCAATGTTAGTCAATGTTCTGGCATGTTCTTGTTGTTATGATTGACGCACTCTCTTTCTTTTGTTGTAGTGCTCGCTGTCGCTAAAATCGCTAGGATCCCTCCAGCGTTTGTTAATCAGTTGTTTTAGCCTTAACTTAAAAATGACTGAAAATTTTACTTCATAAATAAACGCCGGACCCCGATTAAACGCCGGCCTTAAATAAACGCCGGGTCTCTGAGGCCAAGTTTTAAATAAACGCCCCCGGCGTTTATTCGAGAAAATACGGTATTTCAGACATATTTCAGCACGTTTCCAGTTACAATTCAAAAGTCGGTTCAAACACACAAAGCCAAGGAAAAACCTATGGACACATTTTTTTTGTAGGAAGGGTATTGAAGGTCACGCATTCTGATTAACTTAGAACAGGTCATCTTTCATCAGCCACTTGAAACTGCCTGGATGGGGGAAGGGGTACGTCATTCATTCTGTTTAGCTCATCAGACACTTGAAATTACTCAGATGCGGGGGGGGGGGGGGGGGCAGGGATGATGGGGAAGAGGGATTTTATAATTACATACGTAATACGCATTTTGTATGTGTTTAACTAAACAAGGAATCCTCGCTTAGACCACAAAACAAAATAGAACCGGGCATTTAGAAATGCCTTGTACAAGATATCAACGAAAGAGACAAGTTATATTTTACGAGTTTTTAGTAATAGAATGAAAACAGACATCTCTGCCTGACGTCTTTTGGATGACATGACCTCATTGACGTGCGTGTATGAGGGTGCTAATGGGGTTAACAGTTAACTGACATTTGGCCAAAAAAATAGTAGTTAACTGATATTTTGCCAAAACATTAGTAGTTAACTGACAAATGAAACGTTAACAGCTAAGTGACATTCTATTAATTATACTGAATACGATTGTTGTTGCTAATAAAAGCAACAGGTTTTTTCCTAACAGCAAAGCTATTTCGTGGCATTTACCTGCCCGCTGCGTGACCAGGTGACATATTAACTGATATTAAAATAATGCGAGAGGTACCAGGGTCCATGTACCAGGCACATGTTGATCTCCGTGATGGCGTCAAGTGGGGCGTGGTCGAGGTTATTCTAAGTTGATCGAGATGATGACGAAGGATCAACATTCAAACGAAAAAATAGGTCGCGTACGGCTTGACATGGGAAAGCACAATTCAATGGACATAGCTTGTAAATATTTGATCGACTTCATGGAAATCAGTCAAACGGCAAGCAGAAAAGTTTGGACTCGGTGCATTTGACTTAAAGTTGTTACCTACAAACACACGGAACTGCCGCGGGCACTTGAATGCTTGAAATACGCACTCATTACAAGCCCACTGAAACGTTTCAGTACACTTATCACTCCTCGTGTCCCCCACCAGAAGTTAGGAAAGGTTTTATCAATGGGGACGCCTGAGACAGTTTAAAACGAATTCCTCTCAAACAAAGTTTGATGAGAAAATTCGACCAAGAGAAAAGCCCTGGGAACGAGATTGGAAAAAATCAAGCACTTCCAATCACATTTTATCCAGAGAGGTTACCCAGAAAGCCTATTCTTAAAACTCTCGCGGAGGTTAATTTTGAAAACAAGAAGTAGGCCCTGCAACCAAAACTTAAATCTTTCCTTTTGTAACGCAGTACCAAACAACAACCATTGCACAGGAAAATATTCAAAGAACCTTCCCATAATATTGTACAAAAGGGGGTAGGTCTTTCAAATATATACTCGTGAGATCGAAACTATGAAAATGGCTAATACACGTGCGTGAGAGTCGTGCATGCCTGTCTTTTTATTTTTTATCACTGACGTGCTGAAGCAAAAAAAAATTGAGGTTATGACGCAACAATTTTCGCTGTAAGAAAAGGAAAGTTAATAGAAAACTTAAATTAGTAATTAACTGACAATTGGCCAAAAAAATTGCAGTTAACTGACAATTGGGTACCCCCATTAGCACCCTCGTGTATCGTATAGCGGATGTCACGCTTCAATATAACACAACTTTCGTTGAACAAAACAAAAGGAAATAATTGGGGGAAATAATTGATCTCAAGTTAAACAGCTACCTGGCTCATCAATAAGTCAACACACATACCCATCGCAGACCTATTTTTAAGTGTCCTAATGTGGGTTAATGTTCAGTGATTCGATCGAGGCTTTGCATAAAATGACATAAAGTCACTACAATTTTCTGACCAATCTTGTTTAAACCATCTGTAAGTGTCTAACATAAATTAAACTAACCCTAATAAAGGAGCACTGCACTTTTTAAAACTAGTTTCGTAATAGTCCAGGAAACGTTTACAACAGGAGACTGAAGTAAAACTAAACTAAACAAAAAACTTACTGAAAATTAAAGCAGGAAACTGGCCTTTTGTTACAGAAGTACCATTGGGGCTATTTTTCGAAGAAATAAAAGTGAATTGTACTCCTTCACACTCAACAGAAGTTTTTCCTTCTGCTCCGTAGCATGACACAGGACCGTCAATAAGCGCCTCAAGCTCGTACTTCCTACCTTCAACTAAACAAACTGGGTGATCAAAAAATACATCAAAGCTATAATAGGTTTCAGTCTCGTGTTTTGCAGAGGTGTAAGATCCTGATTGTTTTATCAAAGAAGAGCCGTCTGTGGTGTTTTTGACTTCTGCGTGAACTGTGTATTCGCCACTTTGAGAACCAAAATGCTGGACTCCATGTAACTTGATAGGCTCGTTGACAGAGAAACAAACACCGTCTTCTGCAGATATAGAGTAACTCCAGCCACTACAATCTGGCAGATCCGGCGAATTAAATACCTCAAATCTGTGACATCGATGAGCTGAAGCCTGATCAATCCTTGCGCCTTGGATGAATGGAAGAGGAGATGTTAATATGCCATTGTAGTGTTTCATTATATCACCAACCTCTTGCATGGTGAGAATGTAAGAATCAAATACAACAGAAAGAAACTCCGTCTGTGACATCAATGGAAACCTTATCGCTTTCACGATCTCTTCTCCCAGAATTCGCCTCTTCACATCGCCAGCAGCAGTCATCCCTTGTCTTTCACTTTCTCTTGTGGCCCAGCGATCAACAGCTTTGAACAGCTCCACTTCTTTTACGTTTAACGCTTCCCTCTTCACAACAGACTCCACAAGAGATCGCTCAAGTGTGACAAATTCATCTGACGTCACAGCTTCTTCCGTCTGCTTCTCAATCACTTCCCAGCATCGATCTTTCAAATCTTTATCTTCAAATTTTTGAGCGTGCGGCAGAATGCAAAACACGTTAGATGCGTCTAGGTTGTCTCGCAGATATTCTGTGCATTTTACAGCGAGTGAAGGTATCATGTATTTGTTCGCCAAGTACAGCACTTGCATCACATTACTTCCGCTTAAATTCGCTTTGTCGCAGTACATATAACGGAACAATTCCAACAGACTCTCGTAATCACAGTCAGGCAGTTCAATAGAGTTTGTAGTCTCCGCCATTTGGCCATAGAGCATGGCAAAGAACACAGGACTGCTGATGGCAAGCACAAACTTGTGAGCTGGGATCACCTTCTTACTTCACTTTCGCCAGTCGACGCCGGAACAACAAATTTCACATCGCTCAGTAACTCGTTGTTGAAAATAAACGTGGTTCTCTCTGCGATGGTTGGTCGTTTGGTCTGCCAGTTGTCTTCAGCAAAAGCCATCGCTACTCTTCAGACTCTATGCCAGCTCCCTCCACAAGATTTATTCGATAAAGCAACGAGAAGCAATGTTTCAATCTGCGAAGCAGTCGAAAACGAAAGAGGAAACGGCTACCGCTGACTTGAACGCAGATTCCTAAAGTGTCACACAACAGCGTGACCTGTTTTTGTTTCCCACAAAAAGCGGGCTAAAAGCACGATTGTTGAAAAAGAACATCTTTGTTCACAGCTTATCACGAAGGAAAAAAGTGTTCTTATACCAACATACCATTTTACTAGTTGTTGTTTGGCTTAGTGTCAAAACGAGTCTTCGCGCGAGACCTTTTTTTTTTTTTCACATGTCACGGTTACGATCACCTGACCGAGTGATGACTTGTGATAAGTATCTGAAGAAATATAACTTTAAAGGAGCAGTACCAACATTTAGAGCTACTTGAAAACTCAATGAAGGTGTTAGTATTAATTGGAAATCCACTTATAATGGCCTGGCATGGCCTTGCTAAAACGAACTGTACTAGTCATGAAAATTGTTAACAGTTGTTGTGGTCCCGGACTATTAGGAAAGAAGTGGACTAAAACTTGAAAAAGTCAAGTCGACGTTTTCAAGTTTGACAGTGTTAATTGAAAGAAAATTCTATAAAACCATCAATTACGGTTCATTTACATCTTGGAGAATACATTTATTGTTCAAAGTGATTCTGTTAAGCAGCTAGTGAGTGTACTCCAATAATTCTAGCACATTTTTCGCAAAAACTTAGAATACTTCTTGTGACTTATTTCTTGTCACGTACATGTATGTTATTTTGAACATTATCACATCCTCACATAAGAGCAGGCAAATATATGCTGTTGACTCGTTGTCTGCACGGAAGCAAGAAAGAAACACGCAGACAGAAATGGTATCCATTGTACACGAAAGAAAAAGCTTACTGTGGTAGAGAAAAAGCCGTATCGGGAACCGTGTGTTACAAACGCGTGTTTTGTTTTTGTTTTGATTTTGACTTTTGGTTTTGTTATTGTGTTTTTTTTTTGTTTTTGCTTTTTTGTTTTGTTTGTTTGTTTGTTTTGTTTTTATTTATTTTAGTTTTTTGCAGAGACTGCATTTTTTTTTATCCGAATTCAAATTTGATTAAGTGATAGAAGAAAGAACACCTCTGGAACCAGGATAGATCCTCTGAGTCCTTGAATTTGAGGCTTCTTATTTCCCTGAATCTTTTTAAGTCTTAAATTGCTCCTAACATAACTAAACAGTCGGAATGTGTCTTATCCTGAAAATAACCCGGCCCGTCATTGAAGGCTTTTCCCAAAATTTATCAACCTAGATCCAAGGCACTCTTTTCCGCCTTCCTCTCGTCCCTTCCTTGAGTGAGACGGTGTTGCGAAAAAATCATTTTGGCTTTGTTGTGAGCAGTTAGTGTACTGCTTTAGGCAATTGTGCACTGTAAAGGTTGAAATTATGATACCTGAAGCCTGAAAAAGGTACCCCTTTCGGGCGGAGCCTCCCCGTATAGGCCATTATAGGGAGTACCCCCCCCCCCCCCAGGGGTTAGTTACCTAGGAAACATGACAAGGAACAATGTTTCTGCTACAATTTTTTTTTCTAGTTTAGCCAGGCGTTAAGTTTAAAATGTAAACTTGACAGTCGTAAACAAATTTCTTTGATGATACCAACTTTCTTTGATGGGACCGGAATACCAAGTAGTCATTTTTGAACGATAGTTACAAGTAAAGCCCGGGCCAAACGTCGAACTTTACATAAAACGAAACAAACTGAGCGAATAAAGTTCATGATAAGTTTGACGTTTGGCTCGGTTGAGTTCGTCCGACTGAATTAAGATCGACCAACACGTTCTACGCGTCTGCTTCAGACGGATAGAACGTGTGAAGATCGACTGTGGGACAAACGTTAATCTTTTCATCAAACGAGCTTAATAAATAAATTTAAAATTTGTTTGTTAATGTGTTTTTAGCCTCGAAATATTTGTTCTGCTGTGAATTTATGGGTTCGGGGAATTATGTTCAACGGTCGAGTTTTTCCTGTTTGGGTCGACCTGGGCCTAAACGTCTTGCGAAAAAAAGCGGCCCGATTTTACAGAAGTCACGAACGAGAGCCGATCGCGTTATCCAAAATCGTTTGTGATCGATTTTGTAAGTTGGGAGCCATGCAAGATCAACACTCTTCTTCAGCCATTAGAATGATTGGGAATTCAGTTGTTTTAGTTTTTCGTTTCTTCTGTCAACAGCTGGGAAAATTGCCTGTTTGACAAATTCAACAGTCAGTTCAGGACAGTGTCGAAAGATGGTCGCTACGTACATAACATTCAAAGTAGCTGTTATATTATTTAATCATTGAAAGCTTGTTAATAACTTAAGTACAGTTCAATGCCGTCAGTGAGAACGCATCGCTGCACGACTGGTCGATAAAAAAAGAAGTCTCGGGTGATAAATGCATTGCCCAACAGGCGGTAGGAATTACACTAACTTTGCATACACTACTAGTTAACATGGCATCAATTATAAGTCTTCCAGCAAATATATGCTGTTGATACGTTAATTTTATTGATGTAAAAACGTTAACTATGAGCATTTTGTAGAACATTTCTTATTACGCGTAAATTTTGTTCGTGTTGAAAAATGCTTCCTTATATTACTAAAATAAGGTGAACAAACAGGAGTTCGGTAATCGCTTTTTCAATTATCTCTGAATAAATCGGTTTCGCTTATGTTATATACACCCGCATAAAAATGGTCAACTCTCGACCGGTGTAACAGCCGTTAACTTATACCCTGTGTGATTCTCACTTCAAACCGAATAAGGAAAGAGCGCTAAAAAATCTGCTTGGAAATTGTTAATATTATCCGAAAAAAAAACTTCATCGAAACACCTTAAATTGACTCGGTTTGGCTTGATTTTAGGGTGCTCAAAGCAGCTAAGGAGATTCCTAATGCCTTGACGATAATTTCCACTGAAAATAAAACAGATGCAAGGGTTAAAAGCACAATTTGCACGAGCTAAAAACAGGGTGATAAAGAAATACAGCATTGCGTCACAAGATGATCTAGTGGGGTGGTCCCAAGCAAAATAATAAAGTAAAAAATAATACTGAAAGGGAGCCAGCATACTGCAAAGCCTAACACGATAGCAATGGCCATTTTAACACATTTCGTTCCCTTTTCAAGCGTTGTTGTTCGGCGTTAATGTTGGCTGCTATACCTAGTTCACAGGAATATTATGTGACCAGTTCAGCTTTAAAAGGATTAAGGAATAAAGTACTGCGATCAAAACTAAAGAAAAGTAAAGAAAAATAACAAAATCTATTCTCGCGAACTGATGGCTACATCCAATAAATTAACAGATACGTTTTGCTCTGGGACCAATCACTGCCAGGGAGGGGGAGTCGGTCAGTTTTGCTATACAAGAAGGGATCCCCTTTCGGCCTCACTTTTTTGTCTAGAGCGGTTTTCACTTGAGTGTCGAAAGTTATTTGCGTTTGCTTTGGTTTTGCATTACTACGCTCAGTGATTGGTTTAGAAATCTCGCGCCACTTTCTCGACCAATCAGAACTTAAACCAAAACCAATCGTGACTCGCTCCCGCACGTTTTCCCGCGCTTCGCGTCAGCTACATGTATTTGCTTCGAATTTTGATTGGTTCACTTGATTGTCTCTGTGCTTTGTGATTGGCCAGAGTAATTGCTTTGGTTTTGGTTTTACGACACTCAATTGAAAGCTGCTCTAGTAAGTGGGAGTCCTTACCCCTGATCTACACCAGGAGGTTCCCAAATGCGAAGCTTATAAACCAACACGGGTAAGCCAAGGTAAAACGGCGCGATTTTATAACATCTTTTCACCCTACCGTTTAAAGACGACTGAATAACGCCGCTATAATTGCTTGAAATGGACTCCAGCATTCAGTCACATTCAATACAGGCGTAAGAATTCGTCAGTACTTATTTATACACCTTGGTAGAGAGAGGCACTGTGAGAGCATTTTGTCAACTGGTGCTCATTTATACTTCTGAGTGAAGAGAGGTGCCAAATTAAAGAACACGACACAGTGTCACAGGCGTCTAAACTTTATTTAACAGTTCATTGATCGCTACATTTTTACAAATGTATCATAATTAATAAGGAAAAAATAGAAAATGACTAAAATATTTTAAAATTTTCACTAAATCTCTGTGTACACTTTATGGGTCGATTTTTAAAATTAAAAGATTCCGGCCGTGCATGCCACACTACTGTATACGTGAACTGTGGCTCGTCGACGTTTTATTTCGTCTATTATACAATTTAGTATCTGTTTGGTAAGAGAGTCAACAATATAACAATTTTTTTTAAAAAAGCTGCTCAGTAACTCTTCTAAACGACTATATATGACGTCTTCTAACGATGGCTAATAAGCTTTACACAAAAATGTTCTGCCTTCGCGCGTCGCTTTTTTTTACCGCGGAAAGTGATGTTTTGGTCCGCTAGTTATTTAACTTGTGTGGTATATACTAAAACAATTATTCACCTCAGTGTCGGTGAATGTGGTGGATAATATCCACCACTTCTCCTTCACTTTTTTTTTTTTTTTTTTTTTTTTTTTTTTTTTTTTTTTTTTTTTGTATTACACCTGAAACCTTGCTTCAGTAGTTTTCTTAACATTCCATGATTGGTCTAGTTCGGCTAGTTACAGCTATCAAACTTACAGATAAGTCTACACAGTCATGTGCTCGTCACAGAACCTATTTTACAGTTGCCTTTATAAAATAACATAACGTCGCTGTAATTTTTTTGGTCAGTTTTGCTAAAATCGACTTAAAGTGCCTAACTCGCTACAGCTGGACCTATTAAGTTAAGAAGTCTTGACTACAGGTTTTAGTCCAGGAAACTTTTACAAACGGAAACTGAGGTAAAACTTAACTAAATCTAAACTTTACTGAAAACAAAAACAGGAAACTGGCCTTTTGTTACATCGTTTCTTATAGGGGTATTAGTCGAAGAAGTGAAGGTGAATTGTACTCCTTCACACTCAACAGATGTTTGTCCTTTTGCTCCCCACCATGATACAGGACCCCTGATAAGCGCCATTAACTCATACTTCCTATCTTCCACTAAACAAACTGGATGATCAAACAAGACATCAAAGCTATAGTAGGTGTCAGTCTCGTGTTTTACAGAGGTGTATGATCCTGATTGTTTTATCACAGAAGAGCCATCTGTGGTGTCTTTGACTTCTACTGAAACCGTGTACGTGCCACCTTCAGAACCAAAATGCTGGACTCCATGTAACTTGATGGGCTTGTTGGCACTGAAACAAATACCGTTTACTGGGCAGAAGTCGTAGCACCATCTCAAATCTACACCTGCTGAATTAAATTTCCTAAATCTTTGACATCGATGAAAAATGCAGTCAAACCTTGATGCTTGGATGAATGGCAAAGGAGATGTCAGTACACCACTAAAGTGTTTCATCATGTCACCAACCTCTTGAATGGTGAGAATGTGAGTATCAAAAACAACAGAAACAAACTCCGCCTGTGACATCAGTGGAAACCTTATCGCTTTCACGATCTCCTCTCCCAGAATTCGTCTCTTTACATTGCCTTCAGGAGTCATGCCTTGTCTTTCAATTTCTTTTGTGGCCCAGCGATCAACAGCTTTGAAAAGTTCCACTTCCTTTACGAACAACGATTCTCTCTTCACAACAGCCTCCACAAGGGATCGCTCAAGTGTGACAAATTCATCTGACGTCACAGCTTCTTCCGTCTGCTTCTCAATCACTTTCCAGCATCGATCTTCTAAATCTTTATCTTCAAATTTCTGAGCGTGTAGCAGAATGCAAAACACGTTGGATGGCTGTAAGTTGTCTCGCAGATATTCGGTGCATTTCGCAGCGAGCGAAGGTACCATGTATTTGTTTGCCAAGTACAGCACTTGCATCACATTACTTCCGCTTAAATTCGCTTTGTCGCTGTACATAAAACGAAACAATTCCAACAGACTCTCGTAATCACAGTCAGGCAGTTCAATAGAGTCTGTAGTCTCCGCCATTTGACCATAGAACATGGCAAAGAACACAGGACTGCTGATGGCAAGCACAAACTTGTGAGCTGGGATCACCTTCTTACTTTCACTTTCGCCAGTCGACGCCGGAACAACAAATTTCACATCGCTCAGTAACTCGTTGTTGAAAATAAACGTGGTTCTCTCTGCGATGGTTGGTCGTTTCGTCTGCCAGTTGTCTTCAGCAAAAGCCATCGCTACTCTTCAATCTCTTTGCCGGCTTTCTCCACAAGATTTATTCGATACAGCAACGTAAAGCAATGTTTCAATCTGCGAAGCAGTCGAAAACGAAAGAGGAAACGGCTACCGCTGACTTGATCGACCGCAGGTAGCTAAAGTGTCACACAACAGCGTGACCTGTTTTTCTTTCCCACTAAATGCGAAAGAGAAAATCTATGTTTATAACTCATCACGAAGGGGAAAAAGTGCTCTATACCAACATACCATTTTACGA
Source organism: Oculina patagonica (assembly GCF_052425735.1). Classification (NCBI taxonomy): domain Eukaryota; kingdom Metazoa; phylum Cnidaria; class Anthozoa; order Scleractinia; family Oculinidae; genus Oculina; species Oculina patagonica. Next base: position 27,612,218 of record NC_135764.1, read on the forward strand.
GTTGTTGTTTCGCTTAGTGTCAAAACGAGCCTATGTAAAAAAAAATTGATGATCTCGCGGGAACAGTCATTAAGGGCAGTCATTTTCATCCTACTTTTAAAGTATACACCGTGACAGTGGGACCTCGATTTAACGAACCTCTATATAGCGAAGTATGCGATATAACGAACGATATTTTTCGCCCCAGTAATTAATAGTAAAATATATAGAAAAGAACCTCGATATAACGAAACCTTGTTATAGCGAACATATTTTGTTAGTCCGTTGGCCCTTCTTTATATCGAGGTTCCACTGTACAATCTTTATTAACGTGGTCAGCACGCTAATAACGAGCGATGACTTGTGATACAGCTTCTGAAGTCATCTCACTTTAACATTTTCTTTGTCACGTACATCTATGTTATTTCGAACATTATCACATCCTCACATTAGAGCAGGCAAATATATGCTGTTGATACGTTAATTTTATTGACGTAAAAACGTTTACTATGATCATTTTGTAGAACATTTCTTAAATTCGCGTTAATGTTATTACGCGTAAATTTTGTTCGTGTTGTAAAAATGCTTCCTTATATTACTAAAATAAGGTGAACAAACAGGAGTTCGGTAATCGAACTTTCGTTTTAGAGATTCTCTTTAGAGCCGATTCCCCGTTTTATTAGAGATTCCGCATTTCTCACCAAAGACTGTTATAATAGAAGTTGATGTGAAAAATACGCCGGATTTGTTACGATAATTTAATGATAATTGAGTGATGTGGATTAATATAAATTTAGGAAAACAGAAATTTATTATTTAAGTTGTTAGAGTTACTGTTGAGACGATTTAACTGAGAATTTATTAAGAGAGAAATCCACCTTTTACAAATCCATGTTTTACAAATCCACCTTTTACAAATCCATGTTTTACAAATCCACCTCTTACAAATCCATGTTTTACAAATCCACCTTTTACAAATCCATGTTTTACAAATCCAGTCCATGTTTTACAAATCCACTCCACTCCATAGTTTGCAACATGCCGTCTGCACGGAGGCAAGAAAGAAAAACGCAGACAGAAATGGTATCCGGTGTACACGAATTAAAAAGCCTACTGTGGTAGTGAAATAGCCGGATTGGGAACCGTATACAAACGCGTGGTTTGTGTTTTTTGTGTTTTGACTTTTGGTTTTGTGTTTTTTGTTGTTTTTTGTTTTTGTTTTTGTTTTGTTTTTATTTATTTAAATTTTTTTACAGAGACTGCATTTTTTTATCCGAATTCAAATTTGATTGAGTGATAGAAGAAAGAACACCTCTGGAACTAGGAATCCAGGACAGATCCTCTGAGTCCTTGAAGTTGAGGTTTTTATTTCCCTGAATCTTTTTTAGTCTTAAAATGCTTCTAACATTACTAAACAGTCGGAATGTGTCTTATCCTAAAAATTACCCGGCCCGTCATTGAAGGCTTTTCCCAAAATTTACCAACCGAGATCCCAGGTACTCTTTTTCCGCCTTTCCCTCGCTTGTCGTTGAGAGGGAGCCTGGGATCCGGATCTAGGTTGAAATTAATTCTCGTACCCAGAGCTGCTTTCCCCTCTTAGCCTCGCTGGCTAAGAGGGTCAAGCGGCTCTCACACGGTATAAAAACTTATCGTTTTTCCTTTCCTTTTTCCCATGAAGCGTCATTCTTGTTGGACCCATATTTGAGTGAGGTAGATTCATCGAAATTTAAATTTTGCAAACTCGGGTAAATTTTAAGATATCACATTTCACTTTGTCGTACCTGCGCAAACGGATTTCAAGATCGAGAACAGAGTGCTCGAGATTTGTTCCATTTTATTCGCAATTTTATGACTACAGTATTGAAAACCCATTTTAACTAGGAATACACGAGAGCAGCTTTGAGTGAAACGGTGCTTCGAAAAAAATCATCATTTTGGCTTTGTTGTGAGCAGTCAGTGCAACTGTTTTAGGCCATTTTGTTCTGTGGTAATGCACGTGTGTACTGTAAAGGTTGAAATTACACTGCATCACCGGGTTTAAATTTGTTTAGTAATGTTCATTTTTTTTTTTTTTGAAGATAAACACACTTTATTGATACACTTAAAAACACGTACATTACTTACAATTACATACACTATTGGAGATTATACAGTGTTATTTTTCTTTTACGTGTTTTGGCTTTAATACCAAACACGGGGAAATAAATGAAAAAGCTTTTCTTTTACATGATTAAAAAAACAACAACAACAACAAAAGTACAAAAAGGAGTCCATGCATTACTTTAAAGTATTACAATTTAAAAAAAAATTATATATACTTCGTTATTGAGAGCAATTTTTTTAAAGTAATTCGCTACAGTGATTATTATTATTATTATTATTATTATTATTATTATTATTATTATTATTATTATTTAGATAAACAGCTTTACGTTTGAGTACATTTTTCTAGTTTCCATTGTACAATTAGTTTATTGGCAAGTTCATCTAGAGACATTTCTTTCTGAAGAATAGATATAGTGTTTGACCAAGATGATGAGCAAATCTAGCTTGCGTTTTATGTGTTCCGAGAGCACATTAGTCGCGTGACATGTGTCGTGAAAAGCAATTTGTTCTTTTGAGAGTGTTACCTCAGTACCTTGACGATGATTGAACCATGATATAATTTGTGAATAAAGTTTTACAGACTTTACAGACTACTTGCAGTCAATAAACGTATGTTCTATTGAATCTGCATTAAAACAATATATACATTTATCGTCTTCGGCTAGGTGATATAGTTTGAGTTCTTTCTTCGTTACAATTGTTCTATGCAAAAAACGAAAACAAAATTGACGAAGTTTATTGTCCTTAGTGAAGCGAGATATATCTTGAAAACTTCTAGTCCATTCACCAAGTTTTTCAGGGAATTTACTCTGCCACTTTTTTACACCACTCGGGACAATAGGATCATGGTTGTCGAACAATTGGTAATAGTTTTTGCAACGTGCTTCAGCCAGATTAATTAAAGTTTTGTTTGAAAGAATGGATGTGGAGGTCGAGGAAAGATCACCTGCAGGAATAGAAGTTTGAGCTGCTCTTCTTTTCAACTCCGATGGAATGGCTGAAATTAGCTGAAAGTAGTGCATATAATTTGTGGTGATATTAAATTTGTCGCTAAACTCTTCGTACGATAAAAATTTGCCCTCAGAGTTTAACACATTCTTTACTGACACGATTCCGCGTTTAAACCATGATTTCCAAAACAGAGTTGCGTTGTCTATAGTTATCAAATTGTTATTCCAAAGAAAGAGTTCGCCATTTGGAAAGATGTTGGTTGTATTTTTGAGATCCTGAAAATACTGGAGAAGTTCTCGATAAAAGAGGGGTAGACCTGTCTTCAAGGATTTTACAGCATAATTGCATTTAAGGAGAAATAATAAACCACCATACTTTCGAAAGTAGTAATTGGGGATTACCTTCCATTTATCGTCAGACTCGCCAAGTAATCTACCAATCCAAGCCAAGCGTAAAGATTTAACGATCGTGCAAAAATTAACAAAATTGATTCCTCCTTTTGCTATTGGTTGACACATAACCAATCTTTTTATTTTGCATTCTTTCCTGTTTTCCATAGAAATGCGAACAGATTCTCTTGTACAGTCTTGATAACCGATTCTGGAACTGTCAGCATCGATGCTGCGTACACTAGCTGTGATATACCTAAAGCTTGCGCCAATAAAGACTTGCCATATATCGTGAGGTCTCTTGAAAGCCATAAATTTAATTTTGTTTTCATTTTGTTCATCTTGACATAAAAGTTTTCCTCAGTACATTTGTTTTTGTTGTAGGATAGATGGATTCCAAGAACTTTAATAGGTTCTTTAGTTGTTTTAAAGTCAAGTACTTTCAAATTGCTGTCTTTCATAGAACCGATCCACATAGCTTTAGTTTTCTTCTTATTTAATTTTAATCCAGAGATGATTCCAAAACAATCCAAGATCTGTAAATAGGGTTTGAGAGATTCAACATTTTTTGTTATTATAGTAGTGTCGTCAGCAAACTGTGATATTTTGACCTCCTGGTTATCTGGGAGGGACACGCCTCTGCAGCTTGGTTCTTGGCGTATCTTTGCTGCTAGCAGTTCCGCAGCAAGGATGAATAAAAGAGGACTTAGCGGGAAACCTTGACGAACTCCTCTTGATATATTAAAATAATTGGTCAAAAATCCACCATTTATTACTGCGCTTTGCACACCGTTATAAAGAATTGAAATCCACCTTTTAACATTTGGGCCAAAATTGAAAACGTTCAGGGCTTTAACAATAAAATCCCATTCCAGGCTATCAAAGGCCTTCTCAAAATCAATAAAGAGAAGGAGTCCCGAGGTCTTGTTAGCATTTAGATATTCCATTACATCACTTAAAAGTCTTATGTTCTGGCCTATGTACCTTAGGGCTTTCCACAAGTTGCTCGAGATTCCCTAGAAAGTTGCTCGTAATTTCTCAAAAAGTTGCTCAAAAGTTGCTCCAAAAATCCAAAAAAGTTGCTCCTGATAATAAAAGTTGCTCGAAAGTTGCTCCAAAAAATCCAAAACGTTGCTTCTAATCAAGAGAATTTCTCTAAATATATGCTAATTTCCCTTTGATAGTAAGATTTCTAAGCAGTTTTATGCAATTGTACAGCAAAAGAAGTATCTAAATAACATATTAAGGGGAAATTTGTTAAATAACAAGGATTTCTTTAACTGAGAAAAATCGTGAAGATATCAATGACGTCATGTTTGCTGACGAGTTTTGTAATGTTTCAATGCAAAATGAGCCGAAAGTTGAAATGTCTTCAGATGTTCCTCGAAAGTCTTCGGCAATCTTCGTAAATCTTCGGAAACGTTCGTATTGCGTTTGAACAACACTCGGATAATCTTCGGAGATCTTCGGTCTGGAAATTACTCAAAATGCAACAAGTTGCTCGAGAGCAAAAAAGTTGCTCGAAGGGGAAAAAGTTGCTCGAATCGTGAAAAGTTGCCAAAAAGTTGCCGAGCAACTTGTGGAAAGCCCTAATGTACCTTCCCTTAACGAATCCGGTTTGATCTGAATTAATTAATTTTGGTAGGTATTGTTCTATTCTTTTTGCCAAAAATTTAGTCAGAATTTTATAATCGATATTAAGTAAAGATATTGGACGCCAGTTGGAAAGTTCAGACAGATCCCCATCAGCTTTTGGTATTAACGTTATTATTCCCCTCCTTTGAGAAATAGATAGGGACCCGCTTTGAAAAGCTGCATTATAAGAATTAAGCAGATCTCTCCAAATGAGATCATAGAAAGACTCGTAGAATTCCTTAGTGAATCCATCCTCAACAGGGGTTTTATTGTCCGAGAAAGAGCCCAGCGCCTCTTTTAATTCCTCAAATGTAAAATCATATTCCAGTGAATCTCGTTCCTCGGCATTCAGTTGAGGGATTTCAATACCTTCAACAAAAGACTCAAAACTCTTATTTTCACCCAGAGGTTCACTATTAAGATTGTTTTTGGATGTGAACATATTACTATAAAATTTTTCCAGTTCTTTCTCAATCTGTTTTGGTTGTGTTGTTTTATACCCATTCTCTAATTTCACTTCGCGTATAAGCTTTTTTTCATAATTCGTCTTTTCCAAATTAAAAAAGTATTTTGTGGGTTTTTCTCCCTGTTCCAACCATTTCACTTTAGATCTAAAGATTGCCTCTTTCCCTTTGTGTTCATATATCTTTTTCAATTCTTCTTTGGCGGCCTCATACTCCACAAAAATGTTTCGATCTAAAGTTTCAAAATCCGTATTACAAATTTTATAGTCAAGGTCTTGTATTTGTTTTTGAAGTGTTGATTCCCTTTTTCTAAGTTCCAATCTTTTTTCTTTAGAATATTTAATTGTTTTCATTCGTAATTCCATTTTGATTAATTCCCACAATAGTTGTTTATCTTTAACATCGGTGTATTTCTCGTGTATTCGGGGATAAGAAATGCAATACGTTCTTTAAAATCGTCATCTTCTAGCAGAGAATTGTTGAATTTCCATGTACCCGGACCTCTGTTGAGCTCGTTTCTAATGTTAATCTTTAAAAAGGTAGCTTTGTGATCTGGTGCAACTGACATTCGAATCTCAGCTGTTTGGACTTCAATAGAGATCGGGCGGGAGACAAGGATGAAATCTATTCTCGATTTCAATTTATTAGTTTTGGATTCGTAGGTAAACTGATGGCTACATCCAATAAATTAACAGATACGTTTTTCTCTGGGACCAATCCCTGCCAGGGAGGGGAAAGGGAGTCGGTCAGTTTTGCTATATAAGGAGGGGGGCATTGGGGCATGTAAGAAACCGAAAAACCGCACAAAAAAATCATCCAAAACCGAAAAACCGAAGTGAATTTCAATCAAATCCGAAAACCGAACACAACATTCGAAATTCCGAAGCTCTAATCTTAATTGTTACCTCGAGATTTTGAAAGAAGGAAGAAAGGAAGTTTTTAAAGAGTCTTGACATTTTTGTTCATTAACATGCTAAATTACACTGCTACAACTTGCATTTTAAACATAAACCGGCAGGATTTCTTTCTACCAGCATGATCTCAGAGAAACTGTAAACCAAATTGGAAAAACCGGAAACCAGAGCAAATATCAAATTCCAAAAACCGCTAGTATTTTTGCCGGAAACCAAAAACCATATACTAATAGAAGGAAAACCCGAAAACCGAAGAAGACAACAAAACCGAAAAACCGCGGTTTTTTGTTGCGAAAACCGAAAAACCGATCTAAAAAATGGCCAAAACCGAGAAACCGAAAACCCCAAAGTCCCCCTCTATAAGAAGGGATCCCCTTTCGGCCTCACTTTTTTGTCTAATAAGTGGGAGTCCTTACCCCTGCATCTACACCAAGAGGTTCCCAAATGTGAAGCTTATAAACCAACACGGGTAAGCCAAGGTAAAACGGCGCGATTTTATAACATTTTTTCACCCTACTTTTAAAGACGACTGAATTACACCCCTTTATGAAATAATTGCTTGAAATGGACCTCAGCATTGAGTCAGGTTTAATACAGGCGTAAGAATTCGTCAGTACTTATTTATACACCTTACATACAAACATACATTAACTTTGGTAGAGAGAGGCACTGTGAGAGCTTTTTGTCAACTGGTGCTCATTTATACTTTTGAGTGGAGAGAGGTGAGAGGTTTTTTGCCAAATTAAAGAACACAACACAGTGTCACAGGTGTCTAAACTTTATTTTGGAGTTCATTAATCGCTACATCTTTACAAATGTATCATAATTAGGAAAAAAATAAAAAATGACTTTAGTATTTTGAAATTTTCACTAAAGCTATGTATACACTTAATGGGTCGGTTATTACAATTAAAAGATTGTTGATTATTTAAGGATTTCCGGCGGTGCATGCCACACTACTGTGAACTGTGGCTCATCGACGTTGTAATTTAAAATGTCTTCTACGATGACCCACCTTTACACAAAAATATTCTAAGACAGAGAAGTGTTAAAAAATGAATTAAAAAAAACAATCTAAAATATCTTACACACAATAGCTTACATGCAAATAAAGACAGTTCTTGGAAAAACTATAAAATGTAAAGCAGATTATTTGATTGTCCCCTGTATTACGACGTGGCCCAATACAGTGAACATCGATTTAACGAGCCTCTATACAACAAGGTCTTCAATATAACGAACGATATTCTTCGCCCCAGTAATAGTAAAATATGTAAAAAAGAATCTTGATTTAACGAATCCTCGTTAAAGCGAACATATTTTGTCAGTCCCTTCGCCCTTTGTTATATCGTGGTTCCACTGTATTCACATGCAAGGGAAATCATAAACAGAAAGCAACCCTATCGTTTTAATTCGTCAGTGTTGTGTCCCGTATAACTCTACATAGCGCTAGTTCAATTTAATTGATCCGTGTCTTGGTTGCGGAAATATTGAAGCTGCGGGAAAAGCTAGGGGGCCGCAATAATTGGCCTGTGCTAAAACCAGAAACGAAAAGAGGCGAAACCACTGAAAAGAAACAAAGACCAATGAAAGCACTCCTGTTAGCCTGAATAGCACTCCGGCTAGCCTAAAAAGCTAAAGTACTCCGGTTAGCCTAACGCTCAGGTTAGCCTGTTTACAATTAGCTCTCAATAATGGTAAATGGGTTTCGCTTGTTTCGGTCGTTTTGTTTCGTTTTGTTTCGCAATCACCGTTTCGGGTTTTAGTACATGTCCGTTAAATTGACTTATAGTAACACAGTTGGGAGACGGAGTAAAATGCTGCGTTGTGTGATCAGAGTCGTACACCGACGCGCAGTACACTCCAGGGAAAAATCATCAAAAGTTTCTGGTTGTTCAAAGGACAGTAGCGTTCATTATTGGCTGTTTTTATGCTAGAGACGATAATGTTGTCAGACGACTTTAACGTCTAAGACGTTAAAGGCGTCTGGTATAAAAACGGGAAGCCTTAGTAGACAGCTTTTCAGAAAAAAAAATTAAAAAAAGACTGGATTGGACACTCGGAGGACACTGGACACGAAGACGTAAAGCCAGCAGACGTTAAAGGCGTCTGTCTTATTAACTGTTTTCATACTAGTTAAAGACGTACCGTTTTTATACTAGACGGCTTTAACGTCTCAGACGTTAAAGCTGTCCGATAAGAGCGTCGTTCAGATGCTCTTACGAAAGACGTTAAAGCCATCAGGCGTTAAAGGCGTCTGTCTTATTTACCGTTTTTACACTAGACGTTAATGTCGTCTCGAGACAGCTTTAACGTCTAAGACACCTTTAACGTCTCTAGCATAAAAACGGCCATTGTCTCGATTGATCATGATCAGGGTCAGTATTTAATATAAAATGGTCATTTACCGATCAGTCATAACCACACCAACCGAAGATCGAGCACAACTCTAAAGAACTAAGAATAAGAATGATACCATTTTTGGCGATGAAAATTGATGCATCTTTACCGTAGTCGAAAAAGAGCACCAAACGGAGAACCAGAAACACACCATTGACACAAAATATCTGAATGGTAATGCGCAAAATGGCCTTCCACGTGAAAACATCCCAGTCGCCCGTCCCGCTGTTACGTCTCAGCTTGTTTTCCGCCAACTGCAAGGGTGACACCAAGAAACTGATGCAGACGAAGGCAATGATGGCTTTCTCGAAACTCTTTGGAATGCCATGGCTGAATTCGTTCTCCTCGAGAATGACTTCCAACATTTCAACTCCATCGAAGAGATCTAGTGCGATTTGGAGAGACAACTTCAAAACCAGTTCTCGGTAATCGACAGAGTCCACTGCGGTGTTTAGTAGCAACAACAGAAGCGGTGAAATACACAAGGTCAATTTCAAGACGTTTGGACCAAAGAATGTTTCTTTGTCAATGTCGTCCTCGATTCGACCAAAGATGGCTCCAATGAGAGGCACTAATGCTACCCAGACATACAAGACCCACACGACAAAGAGCCACGGAAGGCTTTCTTCATCCCATATTATACGCAGCCATAACAAGAGGGCAGGAAGGTACAGGGCAGTTAGCCCATAGAAACCAGCGTTGGCATTGTGTTCGTACCTCGCTGGATAGGAAGCAAGCGATATGCCCTGAACGATTATCAGAGCGAAAAATACAAATCGCCCAGTACACACGAGAAAAGTAGTCATGGTAGAGCCAAATTGAACTGTTGCTTAGTTTTTACCGGCTGAAACTAAGCTTACACTGTTCGTAACAATTCAGAAACTTCGTACTAAGGTGACTTGAATTCCGAGAAAAACATTTCTCTCGACAAAAGGCAAACACAAATTCTCGGAAATTACGTCATAACTGTTTTTATTCCGTGTACAGACATGGACCCTGACTGACCTCGTACGTTGCGCCTTCATATTGAGCAAAAAAGAGTAACATTGCCCATTTATTCGGTCAAAGCAGCAAGAAAAAAAATTAATGATTCTTTGAAATCATAGAGCAGAATTGAACTGTTGCTTAGTTTTTATCGGGCTGAAACGAAGCTTACAGTGTTCGTAACGATTCAGAAAGTTCGCACTAAGGTAGCTTGAATTCCTAGAAAAACATTTTTCTCGATAAAAGGCACAAATTTCTCGGAAATTACGTCATAACTGTTTTTATTCCGTGTACATACATGAACCCTGACTGACCTCGTACGTTGCGCCTTCATATTGAGCAAAAAATAATAACATTGCCCACTGATTCAGTCAAAGCAGCAAGAAAAACATGAGAAGCATTAAATGATTCTTCGAAATCGTTTAAGTAAAAAAGATGGAGACTTAAGGGTGCTTCATTATCATTTAGCCGAAAAATCCAGAAATTTCGGTTAAAAATCAGATGGAACAGTAATTTTCCGGAAAATTCGTTCGGAAATTGTGGACTACCTCCAGAGGTACTCCTCTTTTCCGTTCGAAACGGAACGTCAAAATTTCCTTACCATTTGCAGGGTTTCCCAGTTTCAGTCTCCCATCAACGGAAAACAATAACAGGAAACCGAATTACAAATGATAAGCGCCATCTCTTTCGGTTGGTTTGCTAATTTTGGAAAAATCCTTACCATTATTCAAAGGTCTCAATCGGTTCCTTCCGAGAAATGGTCAGGGAGTGACTGAAGATTGTCCTTCAAAACATTGTCCAAGGGCACTATGAGCACTAGTTCACTCACTTTCAAAGGAACGGAAAACTACCATTACCCATAATACCTTTCCGGGTTAGCCACGTAGAGTTCCTTGTATCGAGAAAAACTTTGGCAACCCGAAGAAATAAATTATTAACATGCAGAAGTTTATAGGAATATGAACTTCTATTGGTAATTATTGTAAAAAATATTTCTATATATTGACATATTAGCAATTCTTTGTTTCTCACGTATTGCATTGCCAAAACAATTTATACAATAACTAAGAGAATTATCTCGAAATTCTCGCATGCTCATTGGTCGAGACCTATGGTCGATGAGAGAATAGACCATGAAAATGACGTAAAAGGTAACGCAACGCAAGGCAAATTTCGAAAAACTTGAGAAATTCCTTGTAGCGACTTTTTTTAAAAACAGAATCTAGCGAATTGTAAAATAAAAACAACTAGAAAATTTGGAACGCAATTTGTCACATATTCGTCGGTTTCAAGTGCTAAAAACAGTCAAAAACTGCCATCTTACGAGTTGTCACACCACTCGCGCGATTTCGCACTGATTTTTCATCTATTTTTCAGTGTTCTTGTAGAAAACAAATCGACCACATTTTTCCATGATCTACAAAGGTTTAGACCACGGAAAAATGTGGTTGATTTGTTAAATACCACACCAGTTACAACAGTCCACATAAACAAAGCAGGTGATCAGTTTTTCTTGTCTGCAAGGATTATTATTCAAGATACGTCGCTCTTACCATTGCTAACAGTTACTTTCAGTGCTAGTAACCAGCTCAAAGTCCAAAATATAAACTTGACTCATCTTTCCGTGCATCTTTTCATTTTGTGACCTCGCCTGTTCAAGTAAACGCCTTGCGAACAGAGAGGCAGGAACCGATTTAATCTGAACTGATTTGCTTTATCTAGCGATCAAAATATAATATGTTACGCAGCGGACAAATACAACACACTCGTGAGTACTTAAATGAATCAATTTAGACGGTTACAGAGGCATCGAGAAACGGAATTCAAATTGGTCACTGAGTTCAGAAATCACTGGCTCATCGAGGCTGCAGGACATAAGCGTCGAGCGGCTTTGTTGACAAAACAAGAATACGTATCTTTGAGAACACATCGATTTAGGACTGGTCGAAAAGAAGTAGTCTCGGCCTCAACATACACTACCAGTTAAAGCTTAGTTGCCAGTACTTAAATTATACAGTATATCAGCCATTAAAATTGGTATTTACTTAAACTTTGCTTGTTTTTTCGTCTGCCTTATTTATCATTATCGGTCTATAAGGCCCTATTTTTGAGTTATTTGAACACTACAGTCCGACCTCTATTAAGCGGCCACCCTCGGGACTTTGAAAAGTGGCCGCTTAATAGAGGTTGGCTGCTTAATAGATCGGGAGATACAATATAAATTGGATAGGAATGGCAGTAAACATGGTTTTATTGACTCTATATAGCAAAATGCTTTTAAAAAGTGAACATATATGAAGATAAATCAAAAATGCATTGTAACAAAACATCAAGTGCATTTCCAGCCCATAGCCCTTGATACAGAGGGCAGTAGTTGAAATGTACAGTATTTCTTCGGGTTGATTATGTATAGCAAAATATAAACATCTTGGACAAGTTTCTTAAGCCTTTTGTATCAACAGTTAGTATGTGAAAAAATTTAGCTCAAGATATTTCACGGACAATACATATCATCTGTCACTATTTCGCTGGAAAGATAATTTGCTGGCCGCTTAAAAAGCTGGCCGCGGCCGCTTAATAGAGGTGGCCGTTGAATAGAGATATCAAATACAGCAGTTTAGAGACAAATAAATCGGGACTTTGGAAAGTGGCCGCTAAATAGAGGGTGGCCGCTTAATAGGTGGTCGCTTAATAGAGGTCGGACTGTAGTTATTGGTTATACTTGAAGACTGAGAAAGTTGTAGTTCACTGGAAAACAAATGTCTGGCTCATCAATTAGTCAACGAATGTACTCATTGCAGGCCCATTCAGTTGCCTAATTTCAAGCTACGTAAAATCTCTAACATTTGTAAAAGGTTGCCCAAACTTATTGCAACTCAAGGTCCTATACGGTAAACCTAATGAAGGAAATCTAGAAAATCTAGGAAATCTAGCTTAATAACCAGTTTTACAATAGTGCTGAAAAGGTCTCAAAAGGAACTAAATTAACACTTTGATCAGAAAATCTTCTGATACCGAACGAAATCAAAGTTGGCTGAAAATAATAGCAGGAAACTGGCCACCTGTTACATAGGTCCCATTAGGGCTGGAATCCGAAGAAGTGAAGGTGAAATATACTCCTTTGCACTCAACCGCTTTTTTTACTTTTCTTCCAGCTCCAGAAATAATATAACCTCCATACCACGACCTAGGACCACTGATTAAGGCGTCAATGTTGTACTTCCTACCTTTCTCTAAACAAACTGGATGATCAAACAAGACATCAAAGCTGTAATAGGTGTCAGTCTCTTGTTTTACAGAGGAGAATACTCCAGAGTGTTTGATCATAGAAGAGCCATCTGTGGTGTCTTTTACTTCTGCTTGAACTGTGTATTCGCCACCTTCAGAACCAAAATGCTGAACTCCATGCAACTTGATAGGCGAGGTGACAGAAAAACAAATACTGTCATTTTTGTTGTCGGAATAATTCCAGTGAGCATCTGGTGGGTTAAATTTCTCAAATCTGTGACAACGATAAACTGAAGCAGCCGGGTTAATCCTTGCAGCTTGGGTGAATGGTAGAACAGATGCTAATATGCCACTGTAGTGTTTCATTATATCACCAACCTCTTGCATGGTGAGAATGTAAGAATCGAATACAACAGAAAGAAACTCTGCCTGTGACATCAGTGGAAACCTCATCGCTTTCACGATCTCCTCTCCTAAAATTTGTCTCTTTACCACGCCATCAGGAGTCATCCCTTGTCTTTCAATTTCTTTTGTGGCCCAGCGATCAACAGCTTTGAATAGCTCAACTTCCTTTACGTTCAACGCTTCTCTCTTCACAACAGCCTCCACAAGGGATCGTTCAAGCGTGACAAATTCATCTGACGTCACAGCTTCTTCTGTCTCCAGCTCAATTACTTCCCAGCATCGATCTTCCAAATCTTTATCTTCCAATTTCTGAGCCTGCGGCAGAATGCAAAACACGTTAGATGCGTCTAAATTGTCTCGTAGATATTCTGTGCATTTCGCAGCGAGCGAAGGTACCATGTATTTGTTCGCCAAGTACAGCACTTGCATCACATTACTTCCACTTAAATTCGCTTCGTCGCTGTACATATAACGAAACAATTCCAACAGACTCTCGTAATCACAGTCAGGCAGTTCAATAGAGTCTGTAGTCTCCGCCATTTGACCATAGAGCATGGCAAAAAACACAGGACTGCTGATGGCAAGCACAAACTTGTGAGCTGGGATCGCTTTCTTACTTTCACTTTCGCCAGTCGACACTGGAACAACAAATTTCACATCGCTCAGTAACTCGTTGTTGAAAATAAACGTGGTTCTCTCTGCGATGGTTGGTCGTTTGGTCTGCCAGTTCTCTTCAGCAACAGCCATCGTTACTCTTTTCTTTCTTGACAAGTTTTATTCGACACAGCCGAATTTCAATCTTCGAAGCCGTCGATCGTCGAAAACGAAAGAGGAAACGGCTACCGCTGACTTGAAAGCAGGCTCCTAAAGTGTCACACAACAGCGTGACCAGCTTTCGTTTACCATTTGAAGCTTTGAACAAACAGAGTTTTTATAGGTAACTCACATGCGCTAGACAGAATAACTGTTAAAAATTATTGTAATTAGGGACTGGTCATTTTTAAGAGGGTGGAGAGGGCTAGGCTGGTTCAAATAGGCGGAGGGTCAATGATTTTATGCAGGGAAAATGGGGAGGTTTAAGGGGCCGGGTGAGTGGGTTAGACGGGAGAGGGTCACCAAAAATCTGCTTTATAAAAGGGGAGGTTCAGGAGAATTTCAACAAAGCCTGCCCTCCCCCTCTAAACAATGACCGGTTCCTAAGAAGACACTTTTCGCCAAGGTCGTTGCTTTTGACTGCGACGCCTGTACAGAGGTAACAAACAAATAAAACGTACGTACAGAATTGAATGCGTACATGATAGGAAAACCTTACTGAAGTGACCTGAACACATGGGATACCTTTGTCTTAAAATTCCAGGAACCGAACAAATATGCGCTTTTGTATCAGAGAAAGCATTTTAGTTCTTAGCTCTTTTTCATTTTCAGTCCTCTATTCAATTTTGAACTTCTAGGGGTCTAACTCAATACAAAGTCGAAGACTTCAAAGTTTATCAGATTAGATTTAAACTTATCAAGTAGGACGGGAGCAAGATTTCAAACCATTTCCCTCCTATTCACCCACCCACGTTTAGGTGAGTAAATAAGCGCCAGTTAAAATTGTTTCGGCAACCTGGCAAGTATCCCACCCGGGGTTGTAGCAATCAACATACTCCCGGGAGCGGAGGGGGCACTCCTATATTAAAGGGGCAGTATGCTCGTCCTTTCACTTCGGGGTGTAAGTTACAGATTTTGATCTTGCTTAGGGTGTTAAGGACACAAAAACCGATATTTTTCCTAGCCTTCAAGGTCTTGTTTAGGGTTTCCCGTTAAAAAAAGAGAATAATAAAAAAACGCCGTGTTACTGCGTTATTGGTCTAGATAAATCAGATGGTATCTTTCAGGGGTCAAAAACGCTTGAACCACGCCCAGATCTGTCTCCTTTTCCAACGAGCTTTATTTTTTTCCTATATGGCAGTACCCTAAGGAAAAGTGCCTGCCTTATGTTGGCTGAGTTATATATGTACTCGTAGTCGCACATTTGGGACATGGTCTATTGGAAAAATGATCCAGTCCAAACTTTGTTGTAAAGAGTCTTTTGTTTCATTATTCCGTTGGCAGGATTAGATCGCATATGCGTGAATGTAACAGAAAGTTGTTGCTCTGGACCAATTGCCTCCAGGGAGGGAGGGAAGAAGGAGAAAGTCAGCCATTTTTTGTTGAAATCTAAATATCCTCTACTTCTGTCGTAAAGGCAAACGTCAGTTGCTATGCCAGGTAGGTCCCTTTTTGGCCATCACTAGGAAGTGGTCCCTTCCTTTTATCTGTATCACTAAACGTTTCCAAAAGTGAAGTATATAAACCAAAACTTACAGGTTAAAACGAGGTTAAGAATCAGGTCGACCTGGTTATTTCATTTAGGTGATGCTGTCACACTAGGTAACGCGATTGTTCAAAAACTAGCCGAGTTGTCGACAAATGTTGTTTTCCTTTTTTTGCAAAGGGAACCTGTTAAGTTGCCGGTAAGTACTTTTTTAAACAGGTTTTTGTTAACTTGCTGCACGCCGTGCTGTCTTTTCATTTGTTTACAACTAAAGGCTGGTTTTCATTGAGCAAAAGCACAAGCATAAGCACACTGATTAGCATAAGCGCATAAGAACAGGAGCACCCAATGAGGAAATTCAGTCAAAAGTCCTAGAATGTCGTTGTACTGTTTTCCCGTGTCGTTTCGGGTCTTTTTAAGAGATGTTTGTGTTAACTAACACAGTTAGGGAACAAAATCTCATTTCCCGTATTTGCAAGCTTTTACCTTTACAAAAATCTTAGCTGGCGTTTTCCCGCACCCAAACGAACATTTTTACCTCTCCGAAAACAACAGGTGTTAGATATTTCCCATATTACGAAGGTTCGAGCTGAAATTTCACTAAAGAAAATTTCAGGGGATATCAGGCCTTCCGAGCAGATATTCACCGAAATGATCCGTTGGGCGCCCCTGTAAGACGAACGAACACGCTCATTCTTTTCAAGATGCTTTCCTCACGTGGCATAAGCATAAAACTGTTTGTTCTTCTTTTACTTTCATTATGCTTATCAGTGCCACATGAAGACATCTTTACTGAAGAAGTTTAAATTATTATCATGAGAATGTGTTCTACCTATTGCTGGACATTTTATTCTTACATCCTCACAAAATTCTACTGATTCTATCAGAAGAGGCCAAGCAAATATCAGCAATCTTTTAATTCCTACCTACTGTATCACCAGTGCCATGTATTGTACACAACGCCTGGTGTCGTTTTAAGCAGTTAAAAAGACATAAACATATCATGAAATTGAAGCTAATTGATTTTCTACTGTATGAAAGTAATATAATAATTGTCATTCAAGATGCATTGCTTTTAATATTCAGTATAATTATTGCAAGATTTTTGTTTACCAAAGATTTTATTGCAAGATTTTTGTTCATTCAGTTGTGTATTATTACCCTGGGTACCATACGTTTTTTTACAGTGATATGTGTGTGGCGAAGACGCTAAAGCGCGATCTATGAAAGGCGAAGTCGCTATTGTGGTAAGCTTCTCCGTTTGTGTCATGCTTTAGTGGAATCGCCACTCCTCACAAACAATAGTCCAGGAAACTTCAGTGGAGACTGAAGTAAGGCTAAACTCAAACCAAAACTTTACTGAAAACTAAAGCAGGAAACTGACCACCTGTTGCAGAAGTTCCATTACTAGGGGTAGTATACGAAGAAGTAAAGGTAAATTGTACTCCTTCACACTCAAGAGATGTTTGTCCTTCTTCTCCATACCATGACACAGGACCACTGATAAGCGCCACAAACTCATACTTCTTACCTTCCACTAAACAAACTGGATGATCAAACGATACATCAAAGCTATAATAAGTGTCAGTCTTGTGTTTTACAGAAGTGTATGATCCTGATTGTTTTATTACAGAAGAGCCATTTGTGGTATCTTTGACTTCTGCTGAAACCGTGTACTCGCCACCTTGAGAACCAAAATGCTGAATTGCGTAAAGCTTGATAGGCTTGTTGACAGAGAAACAAATACCGTCTTTTTTTGATTTGCAGTAGCTCCAGCAATTAACTGACGGAACGGGCGAATTAGATTTCTTAAATCTGTGACATCGAGGAACTGAAGCCCGATCAATCCTTGCGGCTTGGATGAATGGTAGAGGAGATGCTAATATGCCATTGTAATGCTTCATTATATCACCAACCTCTTGAACCGTAAGAACATAAGAATCGTATACAACAGAGAGAAACTCTTTCTCTGACATCAATGGAAACCTTATCGCTCTCACGATCTCTTCTCCCATAATTCGTCTCTTTACATCACCACCAGTAGTCAACCCTTGCTTTTCACTTTCTTTTGTGGCCCAGCGATCAACAGCTTTGAACAGATCCACTTCCTTTACGCTCAACGCTTCTCTCTTCACAACAGCCTCAACAAGGGATCGCTCAAGGGTGACAAATTCATCGGACGTCACAGCTTCTTCTGTCTGCTTCTCAATCACTTCCCAGCATCGATCTTCTAAATCTTTATCTTCAAATTTCTGAGCGTGCGTCAGAATGCAAAACACGTTGGATGCGTCTAGGTTGTCTCGCAGATATTCTGTGCATTTCGCAGCGAGCGAAGGTACCATGTATTTGTTTGCCAAGTACAGCACTTGCATCACATTACTTTCGCTTAAATTCGCTTTGTCGCTGTACATATAACGAAACAATACCAACACACTCTCGTAATCACAGTCAGGCAGTTCAATAGAGTCTGTAGTCTCCGCCATTTGACCATAAAGCATGGCAAAGAACACAGGACTGCTGATGGCAAGCACAAACTTGTGAGCTGGGATCACCTTCTTACTTTCACTTTCGCCAGTCGATGAGACAACAAATTTCACATCGCTCAGTAACTCGTTGTTGAAAATAAACGTGGTTCTCTCTGCGATGGTTGGTCGTTTGGTCTGCCAGTTCTCTTCAACAACAGCCATCGCTACTCTTCTCTTTCTTCACAAGTTTTATTCGACACAGCCGAATTGGAAATGTTTCAATCTGCGAAGCTGTCGAAAACGAAAGAAGAAAATCTACCACTGACTTGACCGCAGGTTCAGAAATAGTCACACAACAGCGTGACCAGCTTTCTTTCACCATTGGAAGCGAGCTGAAAGCGCTTTTGAATGAGCAGGGGTTTTGTTCATTGATAACTCATCATGAAGGAAAAAACTGCTTGAATCCTGGCATACGCTAAACGGAATAGCTGTCATAAAACTATTGTAATAGGGGACAGGTCGTTATTAAGAGGGTGGGGAGGGCCATGACAATTTCCAAAGTAGTTTTTCTCCTTTGCACTAGTAATATTAAATACAACTTCCGGAAAAAAAAATAATTTAACCAACATTATCACATACTCACATAACCGCTGTCACTGCGACACCTGCACAGAGACAACAAACAAACGTGCGTACAGAACTGAATGCGTACACGATAGAAAAACCTTACTGAAGTGACCTGAACACATGGGATACCTTTGTCTTAAAATTCCCGGAACCGAACAAATATGCCTTTTTGCATCAGAGATAGCATTTTAGTTCTCAGCTCTTTTACGTTTTTCCAGTCCCCTATTCAATTTAGAACTTCACAGGAGTCTAACGCAATACAAAGAAGAAGACTTAAAACTTTATCAAATTAGATTTATACTTATCAAGTAGGAAGGGAGCAAGATTTCAAACCACTTTCCCTCTATTCACCCACGTTTAGCAAGTAAATAGGCGTCAACTGAAATTGTTTCGGCAACCTGGCAAGTATCCCACCCGGGAGTGTAGCGATAAATATACTCCCGGGTGCGGAGGGGGCACTCCCGTATTAAAGGGGCAGTAATGCTCGTCCTTTCGCTTAGGGGTGCAAGTTACGGAGTTTGATCTCACGTGTGGGGGTGTCCAGGAAAGAAAAAACGATATTTTTCCTAGCCGTCAAGGTCTTGTTTAGGGTTGTCCGTTAAAAAAAAAAACAAGAAACGGTATACTGCGTAGCGTTTTGTTTTCATCTATGTACTCGTAGTCGCACACTTGAAATATGGCCTACTGGAAATAAGATCCAGTCCAAACTTTGTTGTAAAGAATCTTATTTTTTTATTTATCCGCTGGTAGGATGAGATTGCACATGCGTGAATGTAACAGAAAGTTGTTGCTCGGGACCAATCGCCTCCAGGGATGGAGGGAAGCTAAGAAGGAGGAAGTAAGCCATTTTTTTTGTTGGAATCTAACTATCCCCTACTTATGTCGAAAAGGAAAACGTCAGGTTGCATATGCCAGATAGTTCCCTTTTCGGCCCTTACTAGGTAGTGGTCCCTTCCATGGATCTATCACTAAACGTTTCCAGAAGTTAAGTATATAAACCAAAACGTGCAAGTTAAGAATCAGGTAGACCTGGTTATTTCAGTTAGGTGATCCTATCACACTAGGTAACGCGATTTTCACTTTATTCTGTCACGCAAGTTTAAAGACGACTAAATAAAACCTTCATGAAACAATGGTTTAGAATAGACTTCAAACATCACTTGATGTTTGTGGGAGGACAGCAATAAGCCAGACGTATACATGGTACTTAAAAAATCTTATTTGTCTGTTATGTTACCAGGGGCGTAGCCAGCCTTTTAAAGAGGTTAGGCCGGGCCAACCACTTTTAAAAGGGTTTTGGGCATGGGTCCACTGGGAAACGTTTGGGGGAGATCAAGGCACTTCCTCAATTCCAACATTTCAAAACAAGGAATTGGGCTAATGTCTGGTCGTTCGTTAATTGTTGAGACGATGGAAAGGCATCTCAATAAACACAATAAAACGCGACAAATGGCTCCGAAAACGAATCCAAAAACGGGAACTTTTTTTTTTATTTAATTTAAAAAAAAAAAAACAAAAAAAGCCCCCCCCCGTTAATAAACGCACTTTTCGTTAACAGCTAATACCGTTGCGCGTTTGCCTGTTACCTGGCGAACCCAGAAGGCTCAACAGTTTGCACTTGCTAGATGAGCATTTTTCTGTTGTACATTTTAAAGTGCGAGTAGGCCGAAAAAATTGTAGGCCCGGGCCCAAGGGTCTATAAGCTACAACCATCGTCAGAAGTGGGCACGATTACCAAATTAATTCCTTCTCTCCCCCCTCCCCTTCTCAATGTTGAGCTCCCGAATATATTGCACAGACAATCCTTAGCCACAATAGGTCCATGAAAGGGGGAGGGGGGCAAAATGTTTGTATGCACCATTGAGAAAGTTTAAGCGTCAAGTATCCGCATTTCTTATCTTCTTGCGTAAGCGTCCAACTACTCTGACTAGGGTTGTAGCTGTGCCTCTGGTTACAGAATGAATACTTATTTCTTTTACATTAATTTTATACTTCGTATGTGTGTAGTAGCAGGCCCTTCAACTGAAGACACGATTTAACTACCACACCATTTTACTGTTGTGGGGTGTCAATTACAATATATTCCTAGCTTATATGCCTAAAGTATATAATTTATATGACCTTATTTCCAAAACCTAATATTACGTTGCTGCTCGCATCGCGTTTGACAATCTGAAGATTTTGTTAAAAATGGAAACCTTACAGCACAACAACGTTCAACAACCATATATCACCTAACGAGTTAAGATATAATTTAAGCAAATTTAATTTAAATTAATAGACATTTTTAAGCATGTTAATTTACACTAGCAGTATAAAGTTGTGTATATAATATAATTTACTCTATAAAAGATATCCATCCGAAAATATTTTTTCTAACTTCTAGAAAATGGTCTGTTTTTTTTCGACATTAGGTGACTAAACATTTCAGTCTATAAAACTACCCCGCGACAAAGTGTAAAACGTAAATGAAAGAAGAATTAATGAAAAACGAGTAATCTAGATAAGGGAAAAATTCCAAAAGAGAGATCTTAAACGATCCTTGCTACACTTAACCCCATTTACAATAGCCAATGCGTTTAGTTACACGCAAGTTATCCTGGACTCTCTCTTCTCGCGCCTGGGTTCAACCCCTATAAAGGGCGCGCGGAAGAGAGAGTTCAGGGACTGGACTAAAAACTAGACTGATGTAAATGGTAGAAAGCGCGGGAAAGTGCATGGCATGCACTTTACTTCTGATTGGCTGAAACACGGTGCACGCACTTTCTGAACCAATCACATGCAGAGTTAGGGCTTTTCTTTCGGTTTTTGTTTTTTTTTTTTTTAACTTAGAGACGCACCACCTCAAAGTCGTTGGAGATCACTCTTTTTGATGTAAAATAAAATAAAATATAAACGATTTATATTCCATTTTTTTCTACGTTTCAGGGTCGTCATCTTCGCCGTCACAGTCTTTTCGTTTTACCTGCACAATGCAGAATAAACGCTTCGACGTAAACCTGGGAATACGAAATAAAATAAAATCAAACAAAACAAAACAAAACAAAACAAAACAAAACAAAACGAAACGAAATAAAAGTTAGGACCGGAAACTACCACTTTTAGTACAGATCAAAACTGTTGAACAGTGACATTTTTGTCCCCCTCTCCCCAGTGGCCTATTGGTTGGCGTGCTGGACTCCGGATCGAGCGGTGCGGGTTTGAGCTCTGGCCGGGGCACTGCGTCGTGTTTTTGGGCAAGACACTTAGTGCCTCTCGTCAGATTCACCCAGGTGTACCGAATTTACTGCTGGGGGGGACCCTGCGATGGACTGACATTCCTTTCACGGGGGAGTAGAAATACTCGTAGCCGCTTAACGTTATAGGCTTTTCCTTTAACCTACCCCCACGCTTACAAAAAAGATTCATAAAAACGCCTAACTAGTAAGTGCCATGCCAGCTGGCTAATATTAATATTCATGTTAGCATCTGGTTGTTTTGTTCCGTCGCTACTAAAATTAGTAAGATTATTTACCTTGAGAATGTGTTATCAAAAACAAGCAGGTACACTCCGGGCGATACGTCTTGTATTTCACCCTTGATCGACTGGAGCTGCGAATTGCACTGGGATAACGGTACAACAGTCTGAACGCAACAAAAGGCAATAACATCATTGTCAAATATAATAAAATTTTAACGCAACAAAAAGCATAATAATAATAATAATCATCATCATCATCTTTAAAAAGAACGAAAAATATATCCAAGACAACGACAGTATTGTCTGTAACGCAACGGAATGCAATAATATTTTCATATACAGCGAAAGATATATACCAATACAGCCAGACAATGAAAACTAAAAGCAATGAAAGGCAACGCGTTTTCATCAAGGAAACAGCTTCTAGCTGATGTCTATTGTTTGAGCTTTTTAGTCTTGCGGTCTATAAATATTCTCTTATGTTACAGTTATTTAATCAGCATGGTTTTCACTTTGGTTGAGAAATTTCCTTTGATACTGAAGAAAAGTAGACAGTTTGCGGTTCTGTGGCGACGAAATAAATGAACACAATTAAACCGCGAACTGACCGGACAGTTATAAAACTCTCTTACCTCGCACTCGCTGTCTTTTTTTGTCTCCGAAAGCTTGAACGCAACTCCGAAACGTATGCTCTGCAACACGAAAAAAGCGATCAGTAGAAAAATCGTTAATTTATAAATAGTTCACCACCCCAACCCCCATCTCCCATTTCTGCAAGTGTAAACACCTTCCCGGGCACTGCGTATGAAATCAGCGTTCATTACTTCTCAGGTAGATACAACTTCGTTCCTAATACCTGAGCCACTTTTATTGGTTCATTGCTGGCCGGTAGGGGAGGGAACCAAACTGATGTAAACATGGGGTTTATTGTAAAATTGTTTTTGGGGGTTAACCCAGCCCTTATTAATTAAAAAGTAGTATAGTTACCCGAAAGAAAGATGTTACTGAAGTAAATAAACGCAGCAAAAGTAGGAATGATCGAAAAAACAGAGAGAAAAAAAGAGAGAGAGCTGAAAATACGACCCCAACTCCCCTTTCCCCTCCCCAAGTCTGTCCTTTCTCTTACCATCAGCAAGCTTGTTACCTCACTCACTTCGCCAGCATTTTGAGTTTCGAAATGAAAAACAGGGAACTAAAGAACAGCTAATCTCGTCGATCTACTCACCTTCTTCTCAAGACAGTGACGCCCTGGGAGTCCCCACCAAAACCTGAATCAAGTGACGTTTTCCGGGGGGTACGTTCACGCTTCGCCAGCACTTAGAGTTTCGAAAGAAAAAACAAGGAACTAAGGAATAGCTAATCTCGTCGAACTAATCACCTTCTTTTCAGTTGTAAACTTCCAAGACAGTGACGCCCTGGGAGTTCCAATCAGCACCTGAATCAAGTGACGCTTTCCCGGGGGTACGGTCACGTGCCAAAACTGGCCCGGTTCCTCGTTCACCATGGGTATGGCCAAATCCTCCCTGCTGTCAGTTTCACTGACCACAACTTTAGCTTCTGGTTGTTCGCACGCATCGTCGTCGCCTTCGTCTACAATTTCATATCCTTCGTCATCATCGTCTTCTGACGAGTCGGGAGCCGCTGGTTTTTCTATTGGCTTCTTTGCTGCTTCCTTTGACTCAGTCTTTTTCGCAGATTTCAGCGTGGTGTATTTGTGACTGTCCTCACTGGCAACGCTCTGGCTTCGTTGCTTGTCATTGCTTTTCTTTCTGTCTGGCTTTTTAGGGGTGGAGGTGGATTGGGGCGGGTCCAGGAAATCGGCGTTTGAGGTACTGGGACCTGGGTGAATTGTCACGAACAAAACAATAAGAATCACGCAAAGTCATAAAAATAAACTGCAGTGCACTGTAGGTTGTGTTTAGTGCACTGTGCTACTTCAATTTTAACGAACTTGATTTACCGTTGTTTTGCTTAATCACGCCGATAACTTTAGTACAATATATTAATCCTTATCTAAGAGAAAAACAACTTTAAGTAGCACCGACCACTCTGTCAGCTGCGTCAGGTTTGTAAGCTTTGTACTCAAAATGCTACACTTAAAATTGCGATTTAAAGATGCAAGGACAGTGTTTGAAGCAAGAACGTCGTTCTTCCACCAAACTAAGTTCGCAGATCAAATATTAAAACTGAAGAAATGTATAATCAGGAAAAGGAAGTTTCATTTCCATGATGAAGCGTAGGACTAAAAGCGTTCCGTTACATACCAGGTTGAGGGTCAGCGGGACCATCACCAGCGTCCAGGCCTCCTATGTCACTTTCATCCCGGACGCTCAGCACGCTTCCGGTGCGCTCACTGACATCTGATTTAGCATCGTCTTCCGTTTCCGGTGCACTACCTACTAACTGTGCCTTGAGTCGCTTATCAGAATTTAAACAATGACTGCAAACCCGACGGAGTTTTCTAAACAGGAAGGAATTTTGGCAGAGAATCAGTTGTGACGAACTGGGCACAACGAGCTGGGGCTGATGGCACGTTAACTAAACAAATTGAAAACTAAACAGTAGTAAATGGGAATCAAGCAAGTAATGATCTTCAGGTTAGAATACTTTGATAGGCTGTATTTTCGTTTTTTTTTTTACTTATTTAATATTATACAGTTGAACCACGCCATTTCGAACTCTCAGGGGAAGCAAAACTGAATACATCAAGAAATCAGGAGGTTCGAGACAGCCGATAGCATGCAAATGACTGAAAAGCAAATGTATTTGAGTTTGAGATAGCGAAGTTTAACTGTATTAATTTTCCTTTCTACTTTAAAGGATTTCAAGAAATTGGAACCGTAAAATGCTAACCTCGAGTTTCAAATTTATTCTATATTGTTATGCATTTTTAGCCCTGCCACCAAAAGCCGTCCTCCCGTCTTAATGGATCTTTGACAATTGTCAAGTACCATACAGAAAATGAACTTTCAAGAAAAATGAACTCTCTCCTGATCACAGGCTACTACAATACAGACACCTCCATGATACGGAAACTAAGCTCTGCACCTTTGGTGTCCGTATTAAAAAGGGGGTTCGACCGTACTATTCTACTTACTCAAACTTCAATTAAACCTCTCCATCTCAAACTTGCAAGGGAAGCGAAAAGTAGTTACAGTTCTAAAGTGACGA
Organism: Oculina patagonica; assembly: GCF_052425735.1. NCBI lineage: Eukaryota > Metazoa > Cnidaria > Anthozoa > Scleractinia > Oculinidae > Oculina > Oculina patagonica. The sequence continues at coordinate 27,637,695 of NC_135764.1, forward strand.
ATTCTAGATAGCAATAGTATATGAATGAAAAAGCAATTCATTCAATGAAAATTGATTTGAGTTGGAGAGTGGAAAGTTCGACACAGGCGAGTTCAAGATAACAAGGTTCAATGTCAGTACTGTTGCTGGTTTCCTGTAAAACAGATGACAATACCTGCTGTGTGGAGTTTGAAGCCAGTTATTTGAACAGTTGTGACAGAAGATGCGCCCACATATTCTGCAATGATGCTGGGAAAATTAAAACAAAAAACATTCAATAAAACACTTCTCGGTTTACTGTATCATTGTACGTGGAAAATGTTTGAAAAGTCTTCAGACATGCGATACTTTTCACCCAATTAATACATAACGCGAGTACTCAATAGTTCTTCTAAATGAGCATGACGTCATCAGCATACATCACATTGCATAGAAACATGACGTAAACTGACTAATGGTGAAATGATGACGTCACGGTCTGACAAACTGAAAGATAGATTCTGCACGATGCATAGGGTGTAAATTATTTTTTCTTTTTCTTTGCAATTCGCGATACCAACGCAATGCACGAAGAGACTTGTAGGTGTACGTACGGTTGGGCTGCTTGTCTATGGCACTCATTTATACACCAGGGCCCGGTTGCATAAAAATACTTAAGATTACGTGAGATTTTCTGCAGTCATTCCCTGTGCTCTGAGGGGTTTTCTCCCGTGCCTATAAGTATAAATCGGGAGAAATTGTAATAAAGAACACTGGAAAAACCAAAACGCTTTGAAAACATTCACCGGAACGCAGAGAGCTGTTGCAGAAAATCGCCCGTAATCTTAAGTATTTTTATGCAACCGGGCCCTTGCTCCGGCGAAGAATGCAGTGGATACCATAACTTGTTTTGTCAACACTTATCCACCGGATAGTGATTTATCTTGTGCATAGCGTTATCCACCCTTTGAACAAATGGGCCCTGGGTGTAGAGAGGCACTGTGAGAGTGAAGTGTATTGCCAAAGAACACAAACCTTTCTCAAGAGGAAAGAGAACTCGGCCTTACAGCCGAGGCAGTGAGATACTTCACCGTCATCCATCCATCTGTCGTCAGCTTTCACCTTGATCTCATGCTCCATGTCATCGGCTTTTTTCCATAGCTCAGCTTTTTCTCTGAAAAGAACAATAAACTATTAATCCAAGCCAGAGACGGTAAATGCATTACGAATATAACAAAACTTGCAGTAACTCACGAAAGTTCCTCAACGCTCAGTTGCACGCTTCCCGCGTTTAGCAGTGGTTGTACGTTTCTGCGTGGTTGCATGTTTTCCCGCGCTTGGCGGCGGCTGCACGTTTCCCGTGCTTGGCGGCGGTTGAACGTTTCCCGCGTCTAGCGGCAGTTGCTTGTCTTCCTGCGTTTTGCGGTGGCTGCATGTTTTCCCGCGCTTGGCGACAGTTTCCTGTTTTTCCGTGCTTGACGGCTGTTGCACGTTTTTGTCACAAGTCTAATTGGTTGTGTTAGCTTTGAATCGCCAGATGAAATTACTTCAATTCTTTTACTGCAGTTATTTGAAAGCCGCGCTTGACCTACTTACAAAAGAAAACAGATCGTACGAAGTTTTGTTCTCACCATACCTCGTTACTTCAACCAGCCTGTTTTTCAATTCCTCCATGTCTGCCTTGACCTGAGCTATTTTTGCCTCATACTGTTCACTGCTCGCGCCTTTTTCCTCCTCGACGTCGTCAACTTTTTTTTTCAGTTCTCGCTGCCTAGAGCGTTCTTCCTCCAACTGTTTCGCTGTCAGCAGAAGCTCGTTTTCCAATGTGCGCATTTTGAGCTTGTTCTCGTCAAATCCGCTCTTGTATTGTTGTACCTGTAAGAAATAAAATCATAAAAATAAGATCACGCGAAAGACGGGGCAAATTTTCAAATGATGAACTGAAAATAAACGCGATTTTTGATGTCTCTAAACATATTTTGGCTGCTGTACCACTCTTCTGAAAGCAGGAATAAACTGAAAATATTGCAGATAACATTTCTTTAAGGCTTTTAAATTGTAAAAGACTGAAACAAGTGTACAGGAAAGAGGTTATTGTTTCCTAGTTTCTATACGTGCATGTTCGGGCAGTGTCAAGAAATTGAAATGAAATTAGGGCTTGGAATAAACGCTCACGAAAAATAACGCGACTTAAATATTATGAACGCGAATTTTGAGAATTCTCGTTAATTTCCTATGGAGGTTAAAGGATTTTTTATGATAGGTTCAAATGTGACAAATCTCCCGCGAGCTGCAAGGAATAGTTTTGTCGAATAGTGAGATATGTATGGACTTAAAGGATGGTATATTTCAAGCTTGGAGAAGCACATTGGGAATGATGGTTTTTAGTCGGTGATACAAGCTACTCGGAAAAAAATTCCGCGTTCTTCCAACAACAGTTGAACGTACGACCTTCTGCACACCAGTTAGATGCTCTACTATTGACCTACAGAAAACTCGTGGGTGCTATGCCATATATAGCCAGCGTAGCTTGGCGTTCGTGCCTTCCGCCGTCGCTTTGCTCGCGCGCGCGATTTCTCTCTCCCCCCCCCTAGCACCCCAACGCCCCACTATGCCATATACAGTCAACTCTCTCCTTGCGGACACTCGCTATTACGGACAAAATCCAGATCCCCGACGAAAGAGGTCTGACTGGAAATGACTCCCGCTATTACGGAATCTCGCCATAACGGACACTAAACGATGCCCCGAGCGTGTCCGATATATCGAGAGTTGACTTCAACTAGGTTCAAATGTGACAAACATCCCGCTTATTGCTAGGAATTATTTTTGTCAATTAATGAGAAGAAATAATGGTTTTTTTTTTTTTGGGGGGGCTCTAATAATGGTTTATGTACGTTAAGTTTGCTAAAAATAGAACTACTTTATCCAGACAGAACGCGCCATATTTCTATTCATTAACTAACCTCACTTCGTAGATGCTTTATTTCTGACACGTATTTGTGCTTGTCGTGTTGTAAAGTATCATTTCGTTCTTTTAACCGAGTCTCCAGGTCCGTAATTAACTCCTGTTGTTCTGAAAGGCGATCTTTGACACTGTTATACTCTTGGATTTGGTCTGACAAACTCTAGGAAAATACAAAATGAAAATAATGACAAACAAATAATGGATTTATCGCATTTCCAAATTGGTACTAAAAACAGTTTCTCTTCAATGCCAGAATGTCATAGATTCACATTAAAGGCGCTTTGTCATGGATTTTAACAGACTTTTGAACAGGGAAAATTTATATTTGTGTCGTAGGAAGCCTACAAATAACGGACCATTTTTATTAAAAATTGCGCTATATACAGAGCACTGAAACTGTTAACAAGTGTGGATTGAAACTTGAAAAATCAGGGCTAAACTTTTCAAGTTTCTCCGCGCGTCTTCTGAAAAAAACTTTTTAAAGCCGAATTTTTTTTTCTATCCACAAATTAAGGTTATATCTATCTTAGACGTTCAAAGATACTGTCTTTTATGGGTTAACCTGCCACGCTATTTCAGAACAGTTTAGACCAAAAATCTGCGAAATCCTTGTGACGTAGCCCCTTTCAGGCCTCTTTTCCTTACCTTAAGTTCTGTTTCATATTTTATTGTCTCAGAGCTAAGCTGAAACTTAAGCGCCGCGATCTCTTGATCCATCATGCACCGCAGGCTCTCAAGCTGCTCTTGCGCCTTCACCTGGCCCTGTTCCGCGCGAATCCTCGCCTCATTGGCTGCTTCTAGCTGTTGCCTAGCAACATCCAACTCGTGATCCAGGCCGATCCTTTCGTCTTGACATGAAGACATTTTCTCTTCTAAATTTTTCAATTGGCCATCCAGGTCTTTCTTTTCGGCATCGATAGTTTGCAGCGTGTCTGTAATGCTTGCCAAATCGGATTCTAGTTTGTGTTTGGACTGCACGGTTTCTTCAAGCTGCACTTTCAGAGCCGTGAGTTCGTCGTGCGCGCTTGATCTTAGTTTCTGCTCCTCGTCTTGAAGTCCCTTCAGCTGTGACAGTTCATCCAAAGCCTTGCACTTTTCTTCAACAACTAACGATATATCAGACTTAAGTGTCTGCTCCGATTTCTCAAGAAGCGCAAGTTTGTTATCTGCTTCCATTTTCTCCTGCAACGACACAAGGTATAAAAATGCTAGTTATTTCAAAGCTTAAAAGCAGATATCATCGTTGACCTGAGGATTCGATTCAGGGTGTCCTTTGCTAAGTTAAAGTACATTCACATATCAGCCTAGTAAAATGGCCCAGCTCTCAACGAGTCTTTTGTAGCTCAGTTGGTTAGAGCGCCCAGCCGGTATCTCAATCTGGGAGGCCATGGGTTCGATTCCCGTCGGGGACTCAGAATTTTTCTTTGTCCCATGCTCGTGTCATGTTAACATCTTACATTTATTATTTCATACCGAGCTAAAAATTTACCATCTTTATTAGTTGCTACATTCATACCTTTTCAAGGACTCCTTTTTCCTCATTAATGAATTCGATTCTTCTTCGTGAGCTGTCAACTTCTTCATTCAAACTGCAAAATTTTTTAAACATTACGACAGTCTAATACACAATATTAGGCAACAGGCATTAGAATATTACGTTTAACAATTATTCCATGAGCGCGCGTTGGATATGAGATACTGAGTAGATAGCCAACGAGACGCGTATTGCCAAGTTGGCTATAACGATCTCATATCCAACAAGCGCGAGTGGAATAATTGTTTTATTAAAAACGCCCAAAAAATTACAATATTTGAGCTCCCCGGCTGTCCTCGTGGACGCGTACACTTACCATTTGTATGGTCCATGGTATATGAGCTCATATACCATTGCCTGTTAACCAATCAAAACTCAGGAATTTCAATATACCATTGCTAGTATTTAATAAAGTTATGCATCATTTAAATCTAACACGCCACTCATGCACACTTACGTTGTAATTTCAATCGTTTTCTTTTCAATGTTTCCCTTTAGTTTAGCCATATGCTCCTCTAATTGTTCCTTCTGAGTACTCTTCTCGTGAAGTTGATTATGAAGGCATGACATCTCTGCTACAAGATGCTTGGCTTGCTGAAATAACACATTAAGCCGTCACGATTATTGCGATTTTCAAACCTCAAGGATTGTGAAAAATTTCTCAAACGTCAAAAATTTCTCACTCCCACCCCCCACGCAGCCTTTGTGTTGCCTTTCACCTCCCCTCTCCCTCCACTTGTACTCATGCAGCTCGTGTTATGTTAGCTTTTCAATAACGCAATGGGGGAGGCATGAACAATGTACTTACGTTTTCTCTTAAAATTATTGCGGCTTTGTCCCTACCACTAATTCTAAGATAACATCTTAAAACCAAATCTTTGCTTAATCCCAAATGCTCATTAAGGTCCGGTAATACGGGCAACATTTTTGTTCAACTTGTCTCGCAACATTGTTGCACTGCAAGTTGAACGAGTTGGTGCCCGTATTACTACCGCGCGCTCAACTTGTCTCGCAACAAATTTCGGTGTTGCAAGTTGAAAAAAGTTGTTCAACTTGCAGTGCAACAATGTTGCGAGACAAGTTGAACAAAAATGTTTCCCGTATTACCGGACCTTTAGACTCAATAAGTTGACAGCATCATTCCACACGGACTTCATTTCAAATATTTAAGAGCCTAAAGACGTATGGAAACCTACAAATAATGGTCCAGTTTTGTTAAGATAAGATAAGATAAGATAAGATAAGATAAGATAAGATAAGATAAGATAAGATAAGATAAGATAAGATAAGATAAGATAAGATAAGATAAGATAAGATAAGATAAGATAAGATAAGATAAGATAAGATAAGATAAGATAAGATAAGAAACTTTATTTAAGTGTCAAACCTTATAGCCTGGAAAAATAATACCATACTAATTAGGGGACACTGCTAAAAACTAAAAGCTACACTAATACTAAATATAAATACAATAAAAATATATATAAGTCATATAAAAATGTTATTATAATCTATGATATAAAAAAAAATGTTAAAATCTTAATAATAATAATAATAATAATAATAATAATAATAATAATAATAATAATAATAATAAATAATAATAATAATAATGACTTGACTTGAGAGGCACTATGTGCAGCATAGAATGCATCCCTTACAGCCGTTGTCCATCAAGCGAGCAAATTACTATGCCAGTGTACTGAAGCTATAAACAAGTGATAAAGTCAACTCTCTCTAAAAAGAACACCGTAGGGACCGGCTCCAACTGTCCATTTTAGAAAGGTGTCCGCCCTATAGGGAGTTTAGTTACAGTAAAATGACTGAAAACGGTAGGGATGTGACCAATACAAGGTGTCCGTCTTAAAGGGGTGTCCGTTAGGAGAGAGTTGACTGTATTATCGTGATGCCATCAGGAACTTTAGATCTCAACTTGAAAAAGTCAGCCTGACTTTTTCAATTTCTGCCCTAGCTTGTGTCCTGGAAAAACAGCTAAAAACTAATAAAGGCTCCTCTCTTCCTTAACAACAATTTACTTTATATCTTCGATTTGATGTTCCTTTTTCGTGTAAGAGAGAGAGAGTCCTTCGTCAATTTAAAGGGACTGTGTCACGGCCGAGTTTAGCCAGCGAACAGGCTTTCCAGAGATTTTCGGAAAGCGCTGCGACGAGGTGCGAAGCGCGCCGGCCGAGCACTCCCCAGAAAGCCTGTTCGCAGGCTAGGCCGAGTTAAGTTTATAATACTCGCCATGAAACTTAAATATGTTTGCAAACAAATTACTTCTGTTGATCTAAATGACAAAACCATAGCTTCATTGCAACCAAATGTGTCTCCCGGGCGTTATAATTTAAAGTTGCAAGCCAGCACGATAAACTTTCAAACTGTTTAGCAGAACAATATTTAAACAACCCGTATCGCAATCCGTTTCAATCTTTGTCGCTTTTGGCAATCTGTACTTTCTTTTGTATTTGGTGTGTTATTGAAATGTCCCTTCACTGTTTTAACAGGTTGTTTTTTATATTTCAACTAATTTGATGGACATTTCTCCTGCCTAAATTTGGTTAAAATCCGTGATACAGTCCCAATAAGTAATTTTTACTGAAAAGCAGAAAAATGCCTGTGTCAATGTATAACCTTTAACGGTAACGAAAGCATAAACACGGCATGTCGTGCATTTTGAAAGTGAACGAGACCTTTTTTTATTACCTTTAAAATAACTTTGCTGGAATCCTTCGCAACATGGTGGCCATCTTGAACATCTTCATCTTTGGGACTATCTTGATCTTGAACGAGAAGTTGAAAAGTTTCGTTCAATTCTGACATAAATGTTTCTTGTGTTCGTTCCTGAGAGCTTAGCTGCGTTTTGAGGTCTTGAATAACATTTTGTGATTCACTGCAGGCGTTTTCCAACTCCTCTATTTTCGCATTTGCGTTTGTTAGTTTATTTGTTAAGTCTCTGTTTTGCTGTTGAATCTCGACGATGTTCGTTTCTAGCCTTCTGTTTTCAGCACTTTGATTTTGCAAGCCTTGTTCCCTATCCATCAACCTACTCTTCAATTCAGACTCCAATTCTTCAAAAGAACCGAATACCATGCCATTCAACTTTTCAAACGATTCTTGCACTCTCTCTAAAACAACTTCTTTCGCTTTCAGCTCTCCTTGCAGCTCCGCGACTCTCTTGTTAGACTCCGTTCCGGCCAATTCAAGCTTGTTACACTTTTCTTTAAATTCTGACAGCTTCGTTTCTAATTCTCCACCCAATTCATCTTTGCGTTTAAGCCGTTCTTTTAATTGCTCGCATTCAGAAGTCAATTCGCTCTGTTTTCTCTCAGAAGCCGTAATTTGTCTTTCAAGTTCGATGGCGGACCTCTGTGCCTCGTGTGACGAGCTCACAGACAACTTGACTTCTTCTTTAAGTTTCTCAATTTCTGCTTCTCTTTCACTAAGTGCCTTTTCGGCTGTAGTAAGCTTCACGAACAGTTCTTTAACTTTTGCATTCATTTCTTCCGAGACACCTTTTGTCAAATTAGTGTATCGTTCATTTAGCTGTTTAATTTTAAGCTCGTAATCTTGACTCGCAAACTTTCGATCGTCGTGCGCTCTATTCGCTTCGCTACAAGCTTTAGATAGCTGAGTTTCCATCTCAGCTTTCCATTTTAAAATTCGCTGGTGAAGATGCGAGATTTCCAGTGTCATATCGGTGATAGTAGGAGTTTCCACTGTTGAATCAGAGATGCTCACATTATCTAAACCGCCTTCTAAGTGTTCTGTTTTTCCGAGAGAATTTTCCTTCACAAAAGTCGCTTTAAGGGCGGAGACTTCTGATGCAAGAGCAATCAGAGGATCTGGTCTTTCATTCTACAATAGACACCAAATAAGAAACATGTAAGACAAAAAGCATTCACATAAAATATCAAACTTCTGCGTCCCAGTTTAAACTAAATCATTTCTAACAACACCAAACATTAACAACAAATTTCGAATTTCCACTAATTTCCACTGAATCGCTTAAGGATATTTTTACAAAATAGCTACACGTGAAATTTTACGTATAGTTACCGGTAATAGTTACATAGTTCTTGTGAACTTTCAAATTCATTTTATCGGACTCTGATTTATAAGAAATTGTTGTTGGTGTTATCACGGATAATATCCTACATCTTTAGCTTTTGAAAAGGGTGGAAAGTAATTATAACGTAACAGGATTAATTTTTTTCTGACTGGTACTCGACCTTTGTCCAACTAAAATTAATATAATTACTCAATTTCCTGATGGATTCTGTCTTAAATACATCACCATGCATTTCTTGTGGACAGTATTCAGTCTGTTAAATGTATCTACATGCACAGTCTCTGACTGTGTAAATTTCAATAGACCTGTTTTTTCGACTGAATAAAGCATCTCTTACCCTTAGATCGACACTGGTCATGCTACTGATACTGCTTCTTCGACCAGACACAGAACCTTGACCATCCACAAAGGATCTCCTGAAAAAGCAAAATTCAACCATGTTAGGGTGTGAAGTAAAACTTAAGGATGAGATGCACGGGGGGGGGGGGGGGGTGTGGCGTGGGGGACTCAAAGAAGTTTTATATGGGGAGGCTCCGCCTCGAGCTCTGACCCCTTACCCTTTTATATACCATTTTTGACAAAAATTGTACCCCTTTGGTATACCTTTTACTGACAAAGGATACCCCTTTCATATACCTAAAAGTCATGGCATAGACTTAGAACAGGACGCTTTCTTGTCATTTTCACGTAGCGCTTAATAAATTACAATAATACAGCCGTACATTGCGTCTGCTCAAAATATTTTAATTAAAGGCCCTTTTAAATACCAAAATGACAGATTTCCATACCCTTTCGTATACAAAAACGTGTGAAATCCCTACCCTTTCATATACCTTAAGCCTAAAAAAGGTACCCCTTTTGGGCGGAGCCTCCCCGTATAGGCCATTATAGGGAGTACCCCCCCCCCCCCGGGAGATGCACCAAATTGTACATCTTACAAAAGATTAAACCACAGCTTAAGAAGGCACAGCTGGCTGTTGCTATCAGTTAGCTCACCACATTAAGCACCAAACCACAGACACCAGGCCAGGTGTATACATTAGCCTCCTCATTTCAGAGTCTTGTGGAGAGGGGGGTGGGGGGGGGGGTGAGTAAAAATACTGCTTCTTGATTGATTCCACAAAAAAAACAAGGATAAGCTCTGATGGTAACAGACATTATGCCAGATGCAGACATTGTTTTGCCATCTAGCCTAGTAAGCTTGCATTGTGTGCAATAAGAGCTAGATTTGGTAGCATATAGGTCCACAATTCGTGTGCAGAGGTTGATAAACAAGTATTATGATGCATGCAAAGAGCTAGATGATCAAATTGTTGGCTCGCAATTCGTACAGAGTGTGATGATCAATCATCATAGAACTGCAATGAGTGCAAAAACGTACTAAAGTAATTATGTACACTGTTATATGTAACTATACCTTGAAAATGCTGGCCATGATATGTCAAGTTCATGTCCACTGCAAGGAAGATCAAACTCAAGGTCGTTCAAGTCATACAGTTTGTTAATCAAGGCGGTTGACAGGGAGGGGTGGCACAGAATTGCCTCAGGACCATAATATGCACTGAAACAGAAGTAACAATTCCAAAACTTTTATTAATCTTTCTGTTAATCACCTCATTGATAAACCTTTTCAAAGGACCATAATACCAGTATGACTAATAGATGTGTGTGCATTATATACTTCACCTAATTAATAATCCCTTTAAAGCAAAGCAGAAAAGAGCTCATATATTTAATCTTTTCAGGTTCTTAACATATCTAGCAAAGGAAAGGGTGGGGTGCACAACCTTTTACTCAGGAAGGAAATGTGATTCCTGTTAAGGAATTTGTCCACTAAAATATTGGAAAGTTAACAACATGAGGCAAGAACTGGGAGAAGCAATGTAATTACCGTATTTATTCAATTAAATGGTGTGACGTTAATTAAATTTTTCATAATTCGAGGGTGGTGTTTATTAATCTTTCTGCCCTTATGTGCAGTGTTAATTCATGGGCGGCGTTTATTCGATGGAGGAGTTTAATAGAATGAATACTGTACCTGAAATAAAATAATGCTGCACTTGCAGCGACAGGGTGTAGCATGTTGGTCTCTTGATTGGGATATTTGAGTTTATAATATGACCTGTGTGTCTTGTACTGTTCGACTTCTGGAACAAGACACCACTCTCACGGTACCCCCGGGGGGGGGGGGCTCACCCAAAATGCCTATATGGGTATGTGCCGCCCAACAGGGTTGTGATTTCGGGCTCCCGATCAAGAACGGGGTATTCATTTTAGAAACAATTTCTAGAATGGGGTATGGCATTTCAAACATAGAAAATTAGCAGCCAAAACAGGGTGTTAAAGAACTGATCTTTTTCTAGAACAGGTTATCATTTTGAATGAAAATTCTTTTTTAAGCAGGGTTCCACTTTGGAGACCTGGGCGGCACATACCCACCCAAAATATATCTGAGTACCCCCCTACCAGGGGTCTACCCGGTGTCTCAACAGGTTTTCAGAGATTGCGAATTTTGCAAACTGACATAATGTTTAATACCATTATTAATAACAGTTCAGCACTGGTGAGATGTGACAGACAGGCTTGGAGCAAACTTAAAATCATTGTGTTCTCACACTGCTGGTAATTTGTATAACAAAATTTATACCATGCCATAGAAAATACAGCCAATCAGAATACAGGAAAGCCGTTGTATATTCGACGGTATTCAATCCAACCTTCCCATAGTGCGCTGCGTCTGTACTCTAGACGAAATTTAGTAAGCGTATTTTCTATGGCATGTTATAAAATAGTTACACAACACTTTCTCGTGGTATACTATGGAATATCCCACTTGTCACTTGTATTTTCTTGGCATACACACTCGCCTAAAGGCTCGTGTGTATACCGAGAAAATACAAGTGACTCGTGGGATATTCCATAGTATACCACTCGAAAGCATTGCATAACTAGTTTATATTTTACAAAAAATTAATGTCAACTTTGCCTACCTCAACTGTTTTCTCATGACCAAGCATCTCTGAATTGCATCTGCCAGTGACTTTTTCACCAGCGAGTAGCGAATGAAAGCTCTTCCTTTGCCTTGAGATGTTTTGAGCTAAAGGTGAAACAACGACCAATTGGAAATTTGAAAGCCAAGGATTTGCCAGAAGTTGGAAACATTCTTATCCCTCTATCAAACTATTAACTTCAATTTGTGATGTGGCATTTATGTGTCATGTATGGTACATGTAAAGTGTTGATCAGTTAATAACTGCAGCTTGCTGTTGATCTTTGTGTGCTTTGTTACTCAAAGCTTTCGTTTTCTAAATTTGTTATATATCCAACCACTTTACTTTTTATAATAAATAGGAAATATCTATTATATACTGTACCTGGGGTATGGCATGTACAACTTTCACTCCATCATCCTTAGGAATGCACTCACTAATAAAATTCCAGTAGTCTTTTCTCACCCCAAGAAGAGAGTACTTTTCTAAGGAAAAAAGGACACCAGATATAAAATTGTTTCTAATAATAGTCTTTTCTAATAGAGCAATTTTACTTCAACCGTGAAATTGTTTCTACTCAAATAGACACTATTAAACACTAATTTCATTGTTTCCTTTTGTTTAGTTTTGACTATTTAGCATTAATTGATAGATTTTGTTTCACGGTTGAAGTAAAATCGCTCTAACATTGTGTATCAAAACACAGCACTTGAAAAAATGGAAGTAATGTCTGAGAAAGTACTCATCCAGTGCATTAGTGACATTAGTAGCAACTCTTGTTTAACAAGCTTGTAAATGGTCTTCTCAGTAGTATAGCAGTAGCTACTGACCTTTTTGGGGGGGAGGGGGAGGGATCAAAGAGGCATTATTCCCGTTCCTTGTTTTATTGTTCTCTCAAAGTTTAGCGAGTCATTCACGTGAGACGTTGCAAGAGCTGCTACTCAACCCGTACCCCGGGGGGGGGGGGGGGGGTACTCAAAAAAGTTTTATACGGGGAGGCTCCGCCCCAAGTTCTAACCCCTTACCCTTTTATATACCATTTTTGACAGAAATTGTACCCCTTTCGTATACCTTTAACTGAAAAAGGAACCCCTTTCATATACCTAAGAGACATGGCGTGGACTTAAAATAGGACGTTTTCTTGTCACTTTTATGTAGCGCTTAATAAATTAAAATAATACAGCCATAAATTGCGTCTCGTTGAAATATTTTAATTAAAGGCCCTTTTAAATAGCCAAATGACAGATTTCCATACCCTTTCATATACTTAAACTCGTGAAATCCCTACCCTTTTATATACCTGAAGCCTGAAAAAGGTACCCCTTTCGGGCGGAGCCTCCCCGTATAGGCCATTATAGGGAGTACCCCCCCCCCCCCCCGGGACCCATACTGTGAATCAAACAGGGCATTTCACACAAATCTGTGTCCACCTGCTCAGCATAATTTGCCATTTACTATGATCAAGGTACCTACCCTTCTGCTCATGTCTCAACACTGTCTCAAGCTTGACACAGAACTTATGAAGAGTTGTTTCATCGTCTGTCACTGGTAACTGTGATGACTGGTAGGTGTTCCTTAATTCTGATATGTAAACTAGATGTAATGAGGAAAAAAGGGGTACATTAGACATACTTATGAGTAACTTGGATGACAAGCTCTACAGCCCTACCCCCACCCCCCCACCCCCTCCACACCTGCCAACCCAGAGCAATAATGCATAATTTTACAAGTGATTAGCACGCACCCAGTTAAGAAAATGGCTGCTTTTTCTATACGGTTTGGCTCACAAGAGAGATAAATCTTATGGGGTATATTCAAGGTCTTCCTGCTCCTAAACGAATACCGGGACCCCCCCCCCCCCTTTTTTATTTCAAAAATAAAGTTCTCATAGGTTTGAGCGAAAATCTACTGTCAGTTCTATTTCGGTGGATTGACCTTAAGGCTGTCTAGTCTAAATCTCTTGTGCCAAGAAAACCTATTTAAGGCTCGGATGCTCTACCACTGAGCTACAGGAGGCTTGTGGGAGCTAGGCCATATAACTAGGTTCAAATATTTATACTAAACTTCTGGCACACTGCTAGGAATAGTTTATTTTTCCTGAAGAGTAATTAATCCTCTGGACAAATAAACAACGAAGGATTTTGTGTTGTCAATGAATTCACCTTCAACTGAGCAATGATCATTCTCGTCCCCAGAGCTGCTTGTCCCTCTTAGCCGGCTGAGCCTGGGGCACAAGGAACAAGTGGCTCTGGGGACACATGATTTGATTGGCTAGATCTTTAACAAAGGCAATTTAAATTTGGCAAATCAAATCAACCGTTTAAAAATCCCTTTGACGGAAGGGATTTTACTACGGTTGTTTTGATTGGCTAAATTTAATTTTCTTTGTTAAAATTCTAGCGAATCTAATCATAAATTATTGTGTCCCCAGAGTCACTTGTCACTCATGCCCCAGGCTCAGCTGGCTGAGAGGGACAAGCGGCTCTGGGGACAAGAAAGGATCTGATACACCCACAACCATTTTAAATACAGTTTTCAGTCCACATTTTATAAAGCAGGAAACTGCTGTGTTATAACCTTTTAAAACATAAGCTTCAGCCAGTCACACATGACGCAGCTTTATTTATTTTGCAACTGTTTAATCTGTCAAATCCTGTAGCAGGCAAGAAGAGTTTCATTGTAAGGCATGACCACAACACATGATCGATGAGTCAATTGGGCACCAGTAATGGTTAAATTTATCAATTTCCAGTGAGCTCAATCTGTATGACCGGTGATTTACCAGTGATAACTGTGTATAGTTCAGATCGAATAGGGCATGTTTTTTAATACAATACAACTTCCCATAAAATAACAGCTTCCCAAGTCAAGTGCTAAATAATGCATGCATCGGTCAGATATAACAAGATAAAGCTTACTACGTTCAGAATTTCGAACCAAATGCAACATTAAAATCACCTCAATAATTTATTTCACGAGCATTCCATGGCACAAATGAACCTATGAGCATAATAATTAAATTTGTGGCTTTTGGTAAATGTTAAATATTTGCCACATTTGCATGGATTAAGGTGCGATAATGTGATATTCTGTCACTGATTCATTCAATGGTGTTTTGATAATGGATCACGCAACGATTGTTGTGTACAATGATATTAAAGAACCTACCCACTATATCGCCTATCAGTTTAGCTGGATCAATTATAAATGCCTCCATCGCTTCAGTTCATCCCTGCGATTTCTTTTCAAACGATTGCTTCATACGAGGAAACTATTAAAAGTTAAAAGTTGTTCAAAGTCCGCCATCTTTGATGCCGTGAGGAAGTCACATGCGACGCGCACGAACAGTCGAAGACTGGGTTCTAAGGGTTTATTTTCTTCCCAGATTGCATTGCACGTTTGGACGAATTCAAAATGGCGGAAGACTACACTCTGTAAATATGTATTCTCTGGGAAAATGTGTCATCTACGCCATCGTATACTAGAAGAGGACTTCTCTAAAGTTGGCTGGGGCAGGAAGTTGAAGATATTTTGATGTGAGATCAAAATTATCTTTTTTAGTTGCTTTTATCTCTGGACAGTTCAATTCAATTGCAAGTGGGAGGATGTCGAATTCGCACCCCGAAGCCACTGACTCGCCCAGTTCTCGCCCTCCAGCGTCATCAACTGATACCCCAGCCTTCTCGGTGTTTAAAATGACGAAGGGTTGTGTCATGCTCAAAGTAAAACGGCATGTAAGTATTTATCTTAAATCCATTGCAGTGTATGAGGGCCGTTACCAGACCTTTGGCACAGACGATTGAGACGTACATAGCGAGGCAAGATCTTGCTAACCTAGTAAAAGTTTCTGCCAGAAACTTCTAAGGGGCATGCCCCCTAGAAAAATTGGAAATAAGAATCTCTGAAACACGTTTTGGCTAAACTAAAGAATACCAGGCCAGTTAGTTGCATCTCGATTCAGAGATATGTAAATAAGTGGCCCAGTTTGTTTTTAATTTTGGGTTAAAATCTAGAAGAGGCAAGTGCCTTGTCTTGTCTTGCTAGGTACGGCCCTGTGTACACATGTACCTAATTTGGACGAGCCTTTTAAACTGGCAAAGTCCAAAGTGCATAAATTGTATCAGTGTGTGTTGTAATAAGACTGGGTTTCACTAGTAACAGAGTTCTAACTGGAGTCGTTAAAGAGCTGAAGACCAAGTGAAAATCAAAAATTAAAGTTGTAAGCAGACTCTAACTCTGAATCTGTCGCTTGTTACCAGTTAACTCTAGATTGATGGATTTGCAAGCAGAAGAAGAAAGAGCCAAAGTTGTGCTTTTAGAATTATATATAATTTGCTGGGTGCCTGAAGGCCCTTATGTAATAAATCTTGAGTACCCAGTTCTTTAAAGGTTTCATGATGCAAAATTATTCAAGTTCCCCAAAGACGACAGTAAGTCACCTGTGACAGCCGGGCTCCTCTGAGCACAGCTCTGAAGAGCAGAAGAAAAAAACCAATCACAATGCTAGCCGTCAGGTCCTCTGGGTGCTTTCTTTCTCCTTGTGACTGACAATCTTGTTTTCACTGGATCATAAGTGAAATCTGGATCTTGCTGCAACGCTTTCATTTTTTTTTTAGGATTCCAGAAGAGGGACTGCCTAGATGCTCTCTTCTGTGGCTTTCTTACTGTATGCTTTATGGCTGTTTGTTTGAAAGCCATATGTTACGGGGAGTCTGTACTTTAAAAGAAATGTGTGGGTTGCAATCGGTGACTCCTATTATTTCTGAGTAATCCACTATAATTATTGATGTGGTACAAAATAATGAGTTTTGTTCTGTTATACCAGGGGACACCTCAAATCAAGAGATTTATATTATCTAGAGGTAAGATGAATTTTAAGATTGCTTTTAGATAAATTATGTTGGTATTAATTTTTGTCTCTTTATGCAGCTACATGTATGTCTGGATTTATCAAAACCGGGTCAAAGAAAAGTGACGTCAGTATTCTTGAACATGTACGTTACTGCGCAAATTGGCTTAAAACGCAACAAGAAAGGGAAAAAAAGAAAGAGAGCGCTGAAAGGTAGAGAAGAGAGAGGAGAAGAGAAAAAAGACTGATGTTCCCTTTAGCTTTTATATCATCAAGTTTGAAAGAAAAAAGGCCATTACAGTGATTTGCGCTTAAAAATGGTGAAAATTTCCATGACCTGGTTTTGATAAATCCAGACATATATACAATGATTATTTTGAAGTTTAAAATGAATTCCACATGATCATGGGGGAAAAAGTATGAGTGGCCTTAAGACTGGAGTGTTAAAGAGGCAATGAAAGTACCATAAAATTCCAGTTTTAATTCTGTTATTTTGTCGCAGATCTTTCTCATGTACAGTGGGGATCCCCAAGAAAAGCAGGAGAGAAATCTGGTAATGATATACACTAACAGATCTTTGATCTGTAAGGTCTGCATGTCTTTGCTTACATTTTGACGGAAGAGAAAAATTAATAGGATCAGAAGTCCATAAGGAAAATATTAATAATTAATTAAGGAATTCAAATTAACCCTTAAGTTTCTACCAAGGGTGAATTAATGAATGAAATTTGATTTCATTCTTTGCTTGAATATTCCATTCCTTGAATTGAAAAATAAAACATAAATTTGAATGTTCAAATGGCAACTTGATTCAAAACTAGAATGTTGATTTCATAATGTCTGGCTTCATGCGACAGACACATGAGAATTTCAAATTCCCTAATTTGCATAAAATGGGTCAATGACATTTTTCCCACTTCTACTTTTGCCAGTAGTATTTTTGTGCCTTCTCATGTGTACCAAAATATCTTGCCTCTCTTTTGGAATTATCATAGGGTTGAAAAAAGCAACCGAAGAACAAAATTATAAGAAAACACCATGTGTGGCATTAGGCCAAATTCCCATGTGGCTGTCGCATGAAGCCAGACAAGAATCCAGTTAACAGACAGTAACTAAAGGTGGATAATATTGAGATCTGAGCAGTGAAAAAGTTAATGTGAACTTTGAAGTCTTGGAAAATCCATCTGAGTCCTGGAAAACACCATGTGTGGCATTTGATGGTTGCCGAAATTAGGCCAAATTCCCACGTGGCTGTCGCATGAAGCCAGACAAGAATCCAGTTAACATTTGAGTTTTGAATTAAGCCACCATTTGAACATTCTGGCCACGAAACTGCATTGTGTTTTTGGGCAAGATACTTTACCCTCATAGTGCCTCTCTCCACCCAGGAAGGTGTCTAAATGGGTACCGGGCAGGAGATTTGTACTGCCTTGGGTAACCCGGGGATGGATTAGCATTGGATTCAGGGTGGAGTAGAAGTACAATGTACATGTACTCCTAGCCCCTTACTATCGCTTGCATTTAAGCGTGAACACCTGCCGCCGAAACATGATCTACATGTAATTGAATATTAAACATGGCATGATTTGTCATCAAACGTTGAAGTTTGGTGGACCGTAACGGCAACTTTCACGCTGAAAGCTCAACACATTCTGGTTTCGATATGGTGAAAAGATTGGATATGAAGACTTCTTCCTGACAAATTGATCCTGATCTGTGTTGATACGCATTTGCAGGTTCACTTCAATCACTTCTGGTGTAAAGTTTTGCCTGTACTCAGTGTTTATGGCGAGCATTTTGAGCCCGAAAGTTGTCGTAACCGTCTGCCAAACTTCAGCATTTGATGATGAATCATGCCATGTTTGATATCCAATAAGATCATGTTTCGGCGGTTAGTGTTCATGCTTAGGTGCAAGTGACGGTAATGCTACTAACATAAGATGGAATAGCTCCAGCCTGATGAGCCATTTGGCTTGAACTTACTTGGGTTTACCCTTTACCCTTCATTCTCTTGAAGATAAGAAAAATACAGTAATAAGTCAAGAAAGTCACTGGCATGGTTTGATTCCAAAATCTTTTAAAATGAACAAAAGAAAAGATTTGTCAATAAGTAATAAAAAAAAGATATTTTGCTATTTCGGTGTATAATAATTATTGTTGAGCCAACGTTGCCATTTTGTTTCATCTTGTGTAGTTTTAGTTTCCCAAATGACTGAATTAATTAAAGGACAGAAGACAAAAGTATTTCAGAATTACCCTGTGCCACAGAGAGAGGTATGTAAAAATATTTTTTTATTGTTACAGGATTGTAGGGGTCTGAAAAACCTGGAAAGTCCGGAATTTTATTGTGGCACTTTCAAGGACTGAAAAGTCCTGGAAAAAGACTACCGGTCTTGGAAAGTTCTAGAAATCTGCTAAACTCATGCCCATTAAATAACACCTGAATTTTCAGAACTAACATTATAAGAAATATATGGCAGACAGCAAGGAGAATAATATTGATATCTAGGCAGTAAAAAGGTTAATGTGAACATCCGTCTGAGTCCTGGAAAATTATTTGTGAAAAAGGGTACGAACCCTGTGTTAGTTGACTAAATTTTTTTATATCCTGTATGCACCCTGTGTTGTATACGTCATACTTAGCTCTCACACAAACTTAACATCTACACAAATCTTGCAACAAACCTGTGGTGCTCAGATTCCTAATCCAGTTAGAATTTAGAAGTGTTGGTTTTTTGTGGAGGGAGGAAAACCAGAGAAAACCTGGAGGAAAACCCTCAGAGCAAGGACAAGAACCAACAAGAAACTCAACCCACATATGACACCAGGTCTGTGAATTGAACCTGGGCTACATTAGTGGGAAGCGAGCGCTCATATCCCTGCTCCATCGTGTTAATATCTATTTATTGAAGAAATTATGCAAGTTACTGAAATTATACCAAAATATATCTGTAAATGAATAATCTTACAAAAAGAAAATTATATTTAATACGTATTATATTTTTTTCTTTCAGTCTATGTCCTTTTCGGTGGTTTACAAGATTGGCAGAAGTTTGCAAACAATGGATGTTGTTTGTTTTGACATAAAACAGTTTGAAGTGTGGACATCTGGCTTACAGGTAATTGTATGAACAATGGGCTTGTGGATGAGAAATGCCCCTTCCCCCTCCCCCCTGGGATGGGATGTTGTTTAAAGCCCGGGAGGGGGGGGGGGGCACCCGGTATATTTTTGGGTGGGGGTGTGCCGCTGGGAATTTGAAGCCCTTACCCTATACCAGACCATGTTCAGCTGATTTTTGCAACCCTATACTAGACTAGACACTGAAAATCCCTACCCTATCCCAGACTTGCATTTTGTTAGAACTGTATCATTATCAGTGTTTTAATGGAAAACCATCTGTGAACAACGATGCCGCGATGATTTTATTTACGTTTAGGAAAGCCTCTTTCTCTTCCGAGTTTCTGGACTATATTCGTCATACCGTCGATCGGTTTCCCGGCAAATGCTACCCTTTTGTAGACCAAAACTCTCTGATTTCTATACCCTATCCCAGACTAAACTGCTTGAAAACCATACCCTTCACAGCGGCACATACCTATATAGCTCATGTATGGGAGTGCCCCCCCCCCCCCCCCCGGGGTTTAAAGTGCCAAAATAGTATTTTCCATACCTTCAATAGCAACGCTTTAAGAAACCACAGAAAAATCGATTTCTCAAACCCTCAGTTACTTGAAACTCCAAATTTCTCGAACCAATTTTCCTTTCCCCTGGATTGTAGTACAGCTAACTGTACTTATTTTTCAACACATGCGCGCGCTGCCCATATATGGTCAAAATGTTAACGTTATCTGTCATCCGTACATAACAGATATCCTGCGATATACGTAGGTTGCGAAGATTTGTCCGAAAACTTGTAAAGCGCTGCATAATTACAGTTTTTCTATCTGCAAAATGTGTTTCGTTGACAATTTGTTAAATAATAAAACAATTATCCTGTTCAATCTTGCGGAATATCGTCTGATTTTAGCCAACTCAGCCTACGGCCTCGTCGGCTAAGTATCAGGCGATATTCTGCGCGATTTCGCAGGATAATCGTTAATTATCTGTAATTTTATTGCTGATTGCTTGCACCTTCCGATTTGTCAAAACAATTTTGTTTTCCCGGCTGGAAGTTTGAAAAATCAGAATTCTATGGTGATGCAAGGTTGAATGCCACTAAAAATTCTATTAGCAACATTGTTAATTTTTCTTCAGAAAATAAGAACCTAAGAACCAAGATAACCAAAATTTGTGCTTATTACCATTTCTGTAAGAACCTGTTTAGGTTAACTTGGGAAAATGCAGGTTCTTACTTGTGGGTAGTATCCAAGGAAAAAAAGGGATTTAAAAAAAATCTGCTGTACAGGGAAAGTCACAAAGTTTGGTCCTGGTGCCCTAAGAAAGCGGGAACAATAAGCTTAATTATGAAGCTCTGTGTTTAATTTAAGGCTCTGATGAGTGGATTTAATGACAAAAAAGCTGTTGATGACTTGTACACAAGTGGAAAGTACCAAGATGAACCAGACGGCCAAGTTCCACAAGGACCAGAAGAGGTACGCCAACTGCATCCAATGATTTGATAGCACAACTAAGATAACATATTGTGGGGGGCATAATGGAATAATGTTTAGTGTGCTGTAATCCAGGTTGAGTGCATTCTTGTCCCCAAAACCCTTTTTACTTCTCTTCGCCAACAAAGCCTTGGCACGAGAAATGAAGGGTTCTGGGGACATAGGATTTTTGAATTAATTTTATTAATTTTTTTGATTGGCTGTTTGAAACAAAGAATTATTGAACGGAAGTTGAAAACGCAACCGCTGTCAACTCTCTCGTATATTCTTTTGAAACATTGCGATCGTGACTGCATGAAGACCCAAAGTCCTAGAAACTAGGACTGGAAATCCTGTATCTCTAGAACCATTCGTTTTTCGTTGTAATTTGGGGAAGGAAAAGGGCTATGGAGCACAGCCTGGGGTCATTGTGCTATTTTCTTGGGCAGAAAGATTGCTAACTTTCACGACACTTCTCTCCACCTGGGGGTAAAGTGGGGATTTGCAAATTAGATCCTTGGTAGGGGCAGGAGAAAACCTGCAGCACTTGGACTAGCATCTCATTCAAGGGGGAATAAAATTCTCCTAGTCGCTTTATGGGAGGCGCGGTGGCCTAATGGTTAGCGCGCTCGCCTCGGAGTCGAACGGCCCGGGTTCGAGGCCTGGCCGGGGCGCTGCGTTGTGTTCCTGGACAAGACACTTTACTCTCACAGTGCCTCTCTCCACCCAGGTGTATAAATGGGTACCGGCGAATTTACTGCTGGGGGGTAACCCTGCGATGGACTAGCATCCCATCCGGGGGGGGAGTAGCAATACTCTCAGTCGCTTAATGCTACGGAAACCGGGATAAGCTCCGGCTTTTATGGGCCCCTAGACTCGAAGCAGACTTTACCTTTTACCTAGTCACTTTATGGAACTATAACCTTAGATGACCATCCTAGTTGGTGCTGGTGCCATGGCATCGTCGTAATTTGCCCTGATGTAGCATTCCTTCTCCATTCAGCTGTTGTTAATTTTGAATCTGACTCCAACTTTCACTAGCGCTACACATGCATGGCATTGGGGGTGGGGGTGGAGTGATGAATGTACACTTGAAAGCATTGTTTCTTATTATCATAAACGGATCTGTTAACCAATCTAAATGTTTTCTACAGGTTCCTCTGCATCTGTTAGGTCCTGACGGAAAACAAATCGATGAAGGTAACTGTCATAGAAAGTAAGGTAGAGATGTAAAACCTTGCAGGATATTGCAGGGTTCGCATGGGTTATGGAAAACCTGAAAGTCTTGGAATTAAAGAATTTCATTTTCCAGGCCTGGAAAGTCATGGAATTAATTTGTGGGTCATGGAAAGTCATTGAAAATGGTATTGATTGTACAAAACAAATTAGGCAGGTTATTTTTTTGAAGAAAAAAAGTAAAGACGTACCCGAAATCAAGATAATTTTTGAAAATTGGTCAAATTTAGGTCGTAGAAAACTTTGAAAAGTCATGGAAAAGGTCATGGAATGTCATGGAATTTATCTGATTTTAGCCTACTCGGCTTACAGCCTCGCTGGCTAAGTATCAGGCAATGTATGTGGGGCACTTCGTTATTAAGGGGCTCGTTATATCAATGTTCTGGCCGCTGTCTTATGAGTGAATGGTTTTTCTTTTTTGGTGTTCAGATGCTTGTGACTGTTACACTTGGGGAGATGGTACTACTGGAATGCTGGGACATGGTGAAAATGGCGAGGAGAATGTTCCTAAAGTAGTGGAAGCTTTACTTTCAAAGGACATCGTAAAGGTGGCATGTGGTGTCACTCATACTATTGCTGTATCGAGTAAGTCAATTTCCACCTCAAGCTACATGTAACTTTTAATACAGTACTGTACTTCCCCAAAGTACACTTTTGCCTCAAAGTTTACACTTTTAGGAAAGCAGGGATTGCACAGTGGTGAGAGTGCTCACCTCCAACCAATGTGGCCCAGGTTCAATTTGTCTCAGTGCCATTTGTGGGTTGACTCGGAGTTTGTTGTTGTTTCTGCAAGAGTTTTTCTCCGGGTTCTCTGGGTTTCCTCCCTCCTGAAAAACCAACATTTTCCAGATTCCGATTTTGACCTGGATGGAAGACCCGGCGTATGAAAACTAGCAAGGGCTGATTTGGCTTCCTCTCTAAATATAGTAATTTTTCCACCTAAAAAAGGCATTTGTACACTTGCACTTCAAAACTACATTCTGAAACAAAACTACACCTTTACCTCAAAACTGCACTACCTGAAAATTGAGTTCATATACTTGCACTTGGGCTTCAAAGCTACTTTGCACAACAGAACTACGCTTCTACTTTAACAGTATACTTCTACTTAAAAGTTGCTTTCATACACTTGCGTTTCTAGACTACACTTTTACCAAGAATATACACTTACACTTGAAAATTACATTTGGATGCTTTCGCTTCAAAAATTCATTCCACCAATAAAACTATAATACCACCTTAGAACTACACATCCACTTTGAAACTACTGTATAATCTACATTGAAACTGCAAAGAGTTTTTTCCTTACTCCAGGGTGCAATCCTGATTTCCTTCACAACACAATAGGCATTTCGTAGCCGCGGCATAAATTCTTGCACCTAAATTAAAACTAACAATTGACCACTTTATTTCAAGACATGTAAATTATAGTAGAATAATAATTCCATTTTTTTTAAAATTGAAAACATGAACTGATGTAAATTTATCGTTTTTAAGACCTGTGTATAAAGTCAAACTTTTTGTACTTCATGATGGCTCTTGCTTTTTTTTTTTTTTTTTTTTTTTTGGGATAACGCCTTGATTTATTTAATTTATTATCTTTCAGAGGAGGGTGAAGTGTTCTCTTGGGGCTCTGGATATGGCGGAAAACTTGGCCAAGGACACTTGAGAGACAGAGCGACACCGCTCAGAGTTGCTGCACTAAAGGACACGAAAGTGACAAAAATTGCTTGCCATGAATTCCACTCGGCTGCGGTTTGTGGTAATATGATAATGCTTTGTTTGTTTCTATCGTGGAATCTCGTTTTCTTGAACCTCAAAGGAAAACGAAAAATCGGTAAACAGGAGTTCGAAAAATTGGGGTACCTAAATAAAGTTGTAGTATAAAAGGTATTTCTCCTGAAAAAGAACTGAACATAGATTTTCCTTCAAACTTTTGCTATTGATTGATGACCTTTAAGGGGGCTTACATTTCGAAATAAAAAAGGGAGGGGGGTCACCTTATTCGTTTAGGAGCAGGAACACCTTGTATATACCGCATTATTCCTTAATACATCCTTGTGAGTACCAGCAAAGTACACGTTTCCGGTGATAATTTATTTTTCAAACATAGAAATTGATCTGTATTCATTTTAGATGAAAATTTGATCGTTACACTCAAATAAGTCATCATACTCGTTTACGAAAAACGACGAGTTCCTCTTTTGCGACCCAAGCTGCATAGAAAAAAGCCACCATTTTTTATGTGCTCTCGCTATTCACGGGTAAAATTCTGCGCAGTAAGGATGCGCAATGCAATTAGACTGTCCACAGCCTCTCGATTTTTCCCCGCATCCAACCCCCTTGCTTCTTCCGTTTTGCGCTGGAGTCCAGTTCTCTCGCCGTTCTCACCGCGCGCTCATCGATCGAAAAAAAAAAAAAAAAAAAAAAATAGAGGGCTGTGGACAGTCTACAATGCAATACAGGGGAATTACCTTAGAGAAACTGATCTACATGAAACGATTTTTGGTTCGAATTTTAGGAAGGCTCGAGAAACTGAGGGTTCGAGAAATCAGGAATGCACCATCCAGATTTTAACATTTTAAGATTGTTGACATTTTTGACATGTTAAACTGTGTCACGACCCCAGGGGGATGTACTCCGGTTTGTAAATAACGGGGATGATCGAATGGAGAAAAAACTCAGGACCCAAAAAAATCCCTAAGTCTTCCGACATTACCCAAAAAAATCCCTGGACCAAAAATAACCCCCCCCCCCCCAAAAAAAAAAAAAAAACAAACAAACAAACAAACAAACAGTCCTTGTCAAATTACCCCTAAATTGCCAGGAGGGACACAAAGAAAGAACACAAAGAAAACCATATAAAATTGAACGGTATTGAATTCATCATACCATAAATACGCCAAGGCCTGCCAAGGCCACGCCAAGGCACTTTAGTTCGTTTTTAATAACCAAAAAAATACTTGCCAAATTTTCCAACCCAAAAAAATCCCGGAATCGAAAATTTCAAACCCAAAAAAATCCTTCGGTCATCCCCGTCATTTACAAGCCGGAGTACCCCCCCCCCCCCCTGGGGTCACGACCAATCAGATTATGGATTAAACAATAAGAATAATTGTTGTTGGTGTTTGCAGTTTATCTGTTTATTCATCGTGCATGTGCTTGGTTTTTCCTAAAAACAACAGTCTTCAACAAAACATTCTATACATTGCTTAACCTGGTCCTTAAAATATTCCTTCTTGTCCACAGCTTCAGGCGAGTTATACACTTGGGGCAAAGGAGGTCCAAGGCTTGGATATGATAGTGCCTCAAGAAAAGAAGTTCTGCCGAGATTTGTTGAAGGACTTGAACAGCATAGAGTGGCCCATGTTGCGTGTGGCCGCAGCCATACTCTAGGTATATATTTGACAAAAAACGTGTTGCCTTATAAGAACACTGAATACGCACTTTAAAACTAAAGTACATGCGCCTCTCGAAAGCTGTTTAAAACCGCTGACTTTTCTGACAAAACTAAGCCCTTCAAAACACAACATTCAAGTTACATAGAAATAAAAAAAGTTTCCTTTTCTAGGCTCCTTGTTGTTACATTGAGCCAAAACCTTTGTAAATTTTCAGTAGTTCCTTTGTCCTTGATGACTGATCCACAAAACACTGACAAAATCGCGAAATTTAATACACTTATACTCTAATTTGTCTTGCAATCGCAAAAAAATAATACTCGGAGTCTCGTGAAATTCGGCTCCCGAATTTTCGCGCAATTTAGTATGCGCGAAAATAAGTAAGAATAAGGTACTTTTCTGAGTGTGATTATGTTCTGCAGTTTGCACCAAAAATGGCCAGTGCTTCGCCTTTGGGGACAACGAGTTCGGTCAACTGGGTGTCAAAGAGCCTTCCATGAGTTATGAACCTGTTCACTCACCGGAACTAGAGAGTTATCACATCACCTTTGTGGCTTGTGGGACACACCACAGTGCTGCGATATCTGGTTAGTCTAGTAGCCCACTGTAGTCGCCAAGTGTATGTTCGCTGTAGTTGTGAATGGGAAACAATGTGTTTCTTGCACGAAATTCTGATGATCGCCTACCTTATTATAGGAAATTAACGCTTGTGTAATCAGTGCTCGAAATTAACTTTTAGGTCTGGTCTTTCGAGGTCTTCCACAGGACGAGTAGGCTTCCCAGGAGCAAAGCTACTGGTCACTCTTTACATTTTTCCCACGTGTAATGCAATAAGTAATTTGCGCCTGCAGGTAAATACACGCTAAACCATCATGAAATAATTAAACGCAACCATAAATTATGCATTTTTTTTTAGTAAGAATTTATACAACAATTTCTTCTCCGTTACACGTAAGAGCTGCAACGACATAATCATTTGGCCTCGTGTGCCTTTAAGCAGTTTGAAAGTTATTTGTTCCGATCGTCAGGGAATACTGCGTGTTTTTCCATTTGGAAATTCCCTGCAAAACTTGAAAAACATTTTGTTTTATTTTCCATCAATCTGGAGCCATTTGTACTTCCGTCGGAGCTGCAGCAGACATTGAAGGTGTTGCGTTGATTTCTTGATCTTGCTTTCCTCCAAAGAAAGAACTCAGTGAACTTTGAACTGGCTTTCGTTTGGACATTTCGACAAATTGTATTTTGGAAGAAAATACAGATGCGACCAAGATCTAATCAAGTTGAGCAAACACGAAAAGCCGCCATATTGCATCCCACGATGCATTTCATTTCGAGTAGAACCCAGACTTTTACCTGCCAAGAGAACGCCTAGCATTTTTTGATCGTCGTTTCGAAACATTCGTTTTCGAAAATTCTTCGTTTGCTTCGACACTTTTAGTCCTTTTAGTACGAGACAAAGGCAATTATTTGTCGGAGAACTGTAACTTTACTTTAAGAAAATCTACTCGTTTTGGGCAATTTTCACTCGTTTTAGACGAGTGGACGACCGTTAAGTTCGAGCACTGCTGTAAATTAAGGTATTTGAAATTAACGCGAATCGAAGGAAAGATTACTTCCCAATAAAGAAAAATTAACGCGAAAGAGAGGGTAACATTTCAAAATGAAGGAAATTAACGCGACGTACACAAAGAAAAACACTTGTTGAGACAACAGGAACAAGTTTATTTCAACACTAGACGTATAATCCGAGACGGAAACGATGTTCGTGATACTAAACCCAAACGTGTGGGTTAAGCGAAGGAATCTGACCAATTCAAGCGTCCACCTTGATGAAATATTGCTTTTTCCTAAGAGATAAGAACGTCTGGACTGTATCGAGAAATTGGGGCCAAAATAATGGAAATAAAGGTCGTGGAAATTAATGATCCACTTAATTAACGGCGCGGAAATTAACGTTAACTAAAATTAACGCGACTTAAATTAACGCGAATTTTTTTTTAAATTCGCGTTAATTTCATGAAGCGTTAATTTCCTATAGTGAGGTATTTTAGGTACTACCCTTGGTATAGTTTTTATGGTCCTTTTGCAGTTCGAAGGCACAGGTAGAATAAGAAATTTTATTTTTAGTTGAAATACATTCCCCTTACGGAGTTCCCACTCCCGGGGTTGAAATGTACCCTAGGAACTTGTTAAAAATCCCTAATGCTCGTATCGAGAGGAATGATTCATTTAGTTACTGTTCAAAGGTTCTTTAATATGTGCCTTCAGGTGTTTTCTAATTTATCCCTACTTTTTTGCTGAGACACGACTACACAAAAAAGCAAACCCTTTCTCGATTGAAAAATTCTGCGGAAGGCCCGATGGCCTACTGTAAAGCACACAGCGGTCAAACGTGGAGCGCGTGCGCAGTTCCTGCGCAATTCCCGCCAAAATTCTCCATACAAAGTCTTAAATTTTCCGAAAGCTTTCGCTTTAAAGCCAATAGTGAACGCCGTCCCTGGAAAGTTAAGGTTTTTACGCAGCTTATGGATGGGAAATCTGATAATTGATCTCCACTGAGTGTCCCTGCTTGAAATTTTCTTTTACCGTACTATTTCTTTAACAATTTCCTACAAATGTTTGCACAGTCAAATTCTTAGAAAAGTTCGAGGCGGCGCGCGAAGACCGGAGGTGACGTCATTTTTGCGTTTGACCGCTGTGTGACTGTAAAGGTAGACTCCAGGTTCAGCGGTCAGCGGACTTGGCAATATACTTCTGGTTATCTTCACTCCGAAGGAATAAATGGGAACCAGCAATTTGGTTGCACAATGTAAACAAAAATGTCGACGGGGAGGGGAGGGGAAGGAGGCGAAGCATAAATATTCTAGTTGTTTTATGCTGCGGGTAAACCGGGTAAACACCAGCTTTGGTAGGTCAGCCAGTTTCTCTGATCCATTGTATTGAAACATGATTTAACCTTAATCTATAATTTGAATCGTAGACTCTGGCCATGGTTTGCTTTGGATGTGGGGCGACAACAGCTCTGGACAGTTAGGAGTGGAAAATATAAGCTTCTCACACAGCCCGATCCAGATCTCCGCAGATCTCAGGTAATTTGCTACCATGTTGTCAAGGGCTTGTAAAAGTAAAAAAAATGTAAATGTTTTTTTATATAGTGGCCATGCACTTAGCTTCAAGATAGCTAGTTTACAGGCATGCCACTGAAACAGAGGAAACTAATATTTTAAATTAAATGAACATAACATGGTTAAAAATCCCAACTGGCAGGAGGCAGACCAGTTGGCTATATATAAAGCGTGATCGAGGATTTGAACTCGGGACTACCGAATACAAATCCAGCTAGTGGCAGGGGCAGTTCTTGAACCGGGGACAACCGGATTACAACACAAGCGCCCTTAACCGCTCGGCCACGCTTGCCTCCTTTTGGGCTTCTCCGTAAACAGGGCCAAAATGAAATCTTAGTTGAAAGAACATCCTAGTCCTGAATAAATAATAAAGATGCTAAATTTTAAGCTCGGGGATATACGACGAAGATAAAATGTTTACTGGTTGGGCGCTCTAACCAACTGAGCTACGAGAGACTCGTAGGCCATTTACTAGGTTGATGTGTGACATGCGTCCTGCATACTGCTAGGATCAGCAATGTCGAAATCATCAAGTTTGTAATAAGTGTGTAATAATTATATTTTCTACTCCTAATAACCATTTTTTTAAGAACCCGGTTAGGCTAACTTGGGGAAATGCAGGTTGTTACTCCCGGCTTTTTCTTGAATGTCTGGGAATTTTATGCGGACATAACAAATGAACGTCTAAAGGAAACTATACATACGGCCATCCTCTTAAACAAGGCAATTTGATCACTGAGGGTTTTTTTTCACGATTTTTCTTTGGTAGAAATCACCATATTGTTGATGTGAGTTGTGGAGATAAACATACAGTATTTTTATCAAGTAAGTATTTAACTCGTGGTACCACTGCCTGGATATGTTTTCACCCAACGCAAATCAGGGCTGTTCCGAAAACGCGGAGTGCGGAGTGCGGAGTGCGGAGTCCGAAAATGCGGAGTCTGTAAAAAAATAATAAAATAAATAAAATAAAAATAAAATAAAAAAAGTGTGATAAAAAATTAAAATAAAATGAAAAATATATAAATATTAAACTAAATATTAAAAAAATAATACACATTTTTGCACAGCTTCGCCCGAAGCAGTGAAGCGGATCGTTCAGACCGCGGCCATTTCTTTCTTCAAAAATGACTGCAGTTCACGTTTCACGAAATATTAACAAACAGTATTTCCAATTTTTTGGAATCACTACTCGTAAACTTCAAATAACTTTAGTTTCTTTTTTACCAAAGAGCCTAAAGCCATGTTGCCTCGTAAAAAATAAAATACGCCTGGCTTTCCAAGATCATGATACACAGGAAACCCTCTAAACTGAAGATCCATCAGCTACGTGGCACTTGTCAACTTCGCCTTCTAAACTTTTCGCATTCTAATTGACGAAGTTCATTTAAAAAAAAAAAAAATGTGTGACAACGGTTCCCAGGTTCCGAGTTCCCAGCGAAAAGAACTTACAATCAAAAGAATTAGTATTCTTGCACTGAAAACATGATTTCAACCAAAAATGACATGTCCACAGATGGATGTAGATATCCACGGCACAAAGGCGGTTAAATGACTTTTAGGGAAATTTTTATTTATTTATTTTTTGCTTTTTTATTAAGTTCTGCGGAGTAGCGTATCGTTGTTGTACATTTTTCTTTAATTTGAACTTCGTCTAGCATAAAAGGCGGAGTTGAAAAGTGCCACGTTGCTGATGGTTCAGTTTTAGAGAGTTATACTGTGTATTCGTGGAAAGCCAGGCGAAGCAACATGGCTTTAGGCTCTTTGGTAAAAAAGAAACTAAAGTTATTTGAAGTTTACGAGTAGTGATTCCAAAAAATTGGAAATACTGTTTGTTAATATTTCGTGAAACGTGAACTGCAGTCATTTTTGAAGAAAGAAATGGCCGCGGTCTGAACGATCCGCTTCACTGCTTCGGGCGAAGCTGTGCAAAAATGTGTATTATTTTTTTAATATTTAGTTTAATATTTATATATTTTTCATTTTATTTTAATTTTTTTAACACACTTTTTTATTTTTATTTTTATTTATTTTTATTTTTTTACAGACTCCGCATTTTCGGACTCCGCACTCCGCACTCCGCACTCCGCGTTTTCGGAACAGCCGCAAATCAGCGCATTTTTGCAGTCTACTTCAAATACTGAATTGCCCTTCGTAGCAATTTAAATGGCTTTTTGACAAATTGCGTGCACTTGCTACTAAAGTTGCGAGTCCGTTTGGCCACCCAACGCAAGACTGTACGCAAGTTGAACTTGCGACTACTTGCGTCCACTTGCGTCACCGTTTAGCCAGGGCTTTTTTGGCCAGCTGAGTTTAACTTTTGTTAATAAGGGTGGAAGAAAAGGAACAGCCCTGGCTGATCCATGGAAAATCGCCAGGACAGATGGCTTTACCTAAAACCTTTTATTTGTTTTTGTTTTTGTTTTTGTTTGTATTTTAAAAGTGTAAAAAAGCGTTCTCTGGTTTAAAAAGTTAAGAAAAATATGAGCTTTCGGCTATTTTACTATAGCCTTTATCGAATTTTTGATAAACGCTTTTTTTTCCTGGTTACAGTTCAATTTTTAATTGTTTGTATTTTGTTTTTAAATAAAGTTATCTTGTTTATTGGCATTTGATGATGGTCGTGGCCATTATGCTACGAATCCCGATATCTCGGACCCTCGGTTTCGCAAACTCCCGTTTTTTCGAATCAATTTTCGTTTCCCTTGGATAGAACTTCTCTGTAATTTCACCCCCGATTTCGCGAAGCAATTTTCGTTTCCCTTGGATAGTACTTCTCTGTAATTTTACACCCGATTTCTCTAAGTAATTTACGTTTTTCTGATGGTTCGAGAAATGAGGATTATGCTATATGACATGCATTTCTGGTTGCTGTCAGCTGACTACGTGTACCTGCTTCGATTTCTCATAAGTTCATTTGATTGGTTATGTTAGAGTGTCGAAAGTAAATTGCGTTTGCTTTGGTTTTGCATTACTACGCTTAGTGATTGGTTAAAAACACTCGCGCCACTTTTTCAGCCAATCGGAACTCATAACCAAAACCAATGGTGACTCGCTCGCGCAAGTTTTCCCGCGCTTCGTGCCAGCTACATGTATATGCTTCGAGTTTTGATTGGTTCACTGGATTGTCTGTGTCCTTTGTGATTGGCCAGAGTAATTACTTTGGTTTTGGTTTTACGACACCCAATTGAAAACTGCTCTGTGATCATTGTGATTGCTTTGGTTTTGTTGTTATGACACTCAATTGAAAACTGCTCTAATCAAATGCATATATTCTGGTAAGAAAATTTATTCTAACTAACTAGTGGTTTATTTTTGTATTCCGTTTGTCACAAGCATTGGATCAAGATAAAATTCCGAGTTCCCGACAGGTCTCTTCTAGTTCTTAGCTTATTTTGCACCCTCCCTTCCGAAATACTCACAAAACCCTTAATGAACAACTCATGGTGGTAAATTAATTTTTCAGAAAAGGGAAAGCTATTTGGGATGGGCGACAACACGGATAATCAGCTAGCGATAAACCAGCGAGGCAAGTCAGGAGACCCGGTATTACGCGTTAATACTCCAACTCGCATCCATCTCTCTGCGCACTCCAGAGCAGCCAAGCCAGTGCAGGTGTCCTGTGGAGCTTCGCACACGGCTGCTGTCACAGGTCAGTAAACCCTAGAGCTTGTAAGGGCCTGTTTACATGATTCCGGAATGACTTTCATTCCGGAACGAGTTCATTCTATCCCCATACATTTCTTTGTATCTGTTTACATGATACCGAGACGAAAGTCAAGTCATTCCGGAATGAGTTCATTCCGGTTTTCATTCCGGAATGAAAGTTTCGTTCTGGAATGACATTTCATTCTGGTATCATGTAAACACAGAACGAATTTCGTTCCGGGATGAAGCCGCAACTCGCGAAACCGCATACGGACTCCACAGTTTGAATTCAGAGCGAAAAACGTAATAGCATTTACTGTTTAGCCCAAAGAAGCAGCTCTATGGTCAAATTACTCGTTAAAATTGCAGATACGGCCATTAATGGGGACAAAAACATGTTTGCGCGAAACATGCGCCATCTTGTTTTGTCCTCGCGCGAAAACCACGCACGTGAAAATGCCTTTGGTTGAACCGATCGACTCTGTCATGTAAATGCAGAACGAACTTCATTCCGGAACGAGTTTCGTAAACAGGCCCTAAGATATAACGCGCGCTGTGATTGGCTAAAAGTCGGGGACGGATTTCTTCCGTAATGTCCTCTGGCATTGTGAGCAATGTTAGAGGTTATGAATGGTCCCTCAAAATTTTCAGTACTCGCAAAATTTGGATTCTGCTCGGAATGCTTGCATAATTTTAGTTGGTGCTCGTTTGCTCGTGGTCGCATATTAATTTTTACAAGTGCATGCATGCAGGCTAGCATGCTCGGTTTTTAGTGGAGGTAGCTTTTTCCAAAATACTGGTTGCTCGGGTTGCTCGCAAGGCTAACTTTTGTCAATGCTCGTGCTCACAAAGAAAAACGCCATGCTCGCGTGCTCGCAAAGAAAGAAGTCCATTCGATACCGTCCCGTAATGTTAATGCCCAGCTGGCATATAACACAAATCCCAAAGGGCGCGCACTTAAGTTTTGACTGTATTTCTTTTACAGAAACAGGGGAAGTGTTCATCTGGGGCAAAGGAAGAGCAGGCCGCTTAGGTCACGGTGACACAAGAGACAGGTATTAAACCTTTTTCTATTGCTATTCATTAGTTTTTTATTTATTGCAATTTTTCATGGATAAATATATCCCGGGTGGGAAGGCGCAAAGAGGTCTCTAGAACTCATTTGAAGCATCAAACTATCTGGCCAGACCACAAACACCGGGAACAGTCCCCTCCTCTTTTCGCACAGTGATAAGGGGTTTCTTACGTCCCCTACTAAACCATGATAGAGAAGATGCAGGAAACGGAACCTACGGTTATTCGTCCGTATCCAAGAAGACGAGAAAGTGAATCCTTTGGCAGATGTTATAGCAAAGGAGGCACTTTCTCCTCAGTTATTTTAAGACCCTGAGTGTTGGTCCGGTCAGGGCTCCAACCCTTAACCTCCTACACGGCAGTCTGGTGCCCAACCGAGCTAACCAGGCGGCGATGTGTTAAGATATTTTAATAGATCAAGAGCGGACATCTCTTTAGCCTGTTTCAGGCTCTCGGTAGTTGGCGGAAAGCGAAAAACGCGGGCGACCGAGTTTTTTTCCTCGCTCGCCCGCCCGCGTTTTTCGCTCTCTCCCAACTACCGAGAGCCTGGAACAGGCTATCACCCCTTTTAAAGGGACTATGTCACGGATTAAAACAGATTTTTGAACAGCCAAAGTTTATATTTGTGTCGTAGGAAACTTAAAGATAATGGTCCATTTTTTATTAACAACTGCCATTTTAGCCGGAGCACTTAAACTGTTTAAAAGCGCGTTTGGCTGCGAATGGCTCGAATGGAAATGGATTGCAATTTGAAATCGATAGCCAACGTTTTCATTTTGTAGCCGATATTTATAGCCGAAGTTTGATTTCTATCCCCAAATAAAGGTTAAATCTTCTGTAAAATGTTCAAAGATGATGTTTTTCACGGGTAAAGTTACCTACCACTTATTTCAGAACAGTTTATACCAAAAAAGTGCAGGTTTTACAGTACTCACATGTTACCACTGTGTCTCCCACAACAAGCTTTTCAATGTTGTTGTGCTTTCGTTCCAGGCCGTTGCCTTGTGAGCTCGATATGGATGGGAAACGTGTTCGCTCTGTAGCGTGCGGCAGTACACACACAGCATGTCTCGTCACCAGGGCCTGGGTATCAGATGACTTGATTAAGAACTGTATGGCTTGTAAGACAAGATTTTCATTGGTGAACAGAAAGGTAACGTAGCTTTTAATGACGAAAATTTCTCAGATAATGCATATACAGCAAAAAGTTTGAAAAAGAAAAACAGGTCTAAAATGACCATTTTTGAGGGCATCAACAACCATTATACGACGCATGTTTTTTTTTCTCTCAAAGAAATGAACTTATTGGTCGCTAGCAAAAAAGAAGCAAAAATGGTGACAGCACCTTTTGCGTTATCGTCCATAACAGACTCTTGATGTTTTGTCTAATTCCTCGCTTTGTTCTAAGCTCAAGCTACAATCACAAGTAAATTCAAAAGTGTTGAACTAGAACAGAATGCCATACTATAGGATATTAACGCTCCCGTAAATTAACGGGATTTAAATTAACGCGAATTGGAGAAAAAAATTTCTTTTGAATAATGTAAATCAACGCGAGGGACGGGGCAAATTTACAAAGCGAAGGAAATTGACGCGATTTTTGATGTCTTTTAAGATATTTTGGCCGTCGTACCGCTCTTCTGAAAGCAAGAATAAACTGGAAGATGACATATCTGTTAGGCTTTTATACTATAAAAGACTGAAAAATAGTGCACAGAAAAGAGGAAGTTTGTTGTTTCTTAGTTTCTATTTGTATTCGGACAGAATCCAGTGTTTTGAATGGAATTAAAATCTTGGAAATTAACGCTCCACTTAAATAATGTCGCGTAAATTAACGCCCACAAAAAATAACGCGATTTAAATTAAAGCGAATTTTGAGAATTCGCGTTAATCTCATAGCGTTAATTTCCTATAAAAATTTCCTTTAATCCACAGCACCACTGTCGCAAGTGTGGAGGCGTATTTTGTGCTTCGTGTACCTCCAAACGAACTCCAATACTTAATCTGCCAGGATACCGCATCCCACGAAGAGTTTGTGATAAATGTTACTCTGTTCTTCTAGACGAGACGTAAAGAAAGCTTTTCCGGCCATTCCCAAGAGGAAGACGTGACTTTTCTTTCAACAATAGACCAATCTCGTATTCACGGTATTGGACTGGAACTGGCTTGCAATTGAGGCTAAGGCCGGGAATCCTTTCAAATGCAAATCGCACGCATTTGCCTCCATTGCCTGCTAGTTCCAGTCCAATACTGACTGAGTATACGGCTACGGTCTATTATTGTCTTGCCCTGCAGTTGGTTGTAGAGTTGTTGCTAAGTAACGGGGTGTCGGGTTTTCGTTGGATTTCCTATTGACCATTACTGCACCCAAATTCGCAATTGAACCCTCAGAAGACCTTACCTACAGCCAACTCGCTGACCTGATATATAACTGCAATGAAATTAGGATCAACATTTGAACTTTTAACCACAGATTATTTTAAGTATTTTTAGTGAATTTTCTGTGTAACTAAGCTGGCAAAATAATGCCAGTGATGAACTTCTTACTTGCATTAACATTTTTAAAACAAAGCTATTAAATAGGCTAGTAGTTGAAGAGTTATATCATCTCAGATTAACAGTCTTGATTGAAAAGTAGATTCTCCCAATGAGGATTATAGAAAATTTGCGGAACAGTAAAGAGATCTAAATACTGATTCAATGATAAAATGCAATAAGTACTCATATTTACCCTAAGAAGAGCTAATAAAAAGGTGAAATTGGAATTTGAATAGGTAGGATAGAGCAGTTTTCACTAAGTGTCGTAAAGCCAAAAGCAAAGTAATCACTCTAGCCAATCACAAAGGGCACAGACAATCCAGTGAACCAGTCAAAACTCGAAGCAATACATGTAGCCGGTACGAAACGCGGGAAAACGTGCGCGAGTGAGACACGATTGGTTTTGGTTTTAGTTCTGATTGGCTGATAAAAAGGGCGCGAGATTTTTAATCCAATCACTGAGCGGAGCGATGCAAATCCAAAGCAAACGCAAACGCAAATTTCGACACTCAAATGAAAACCGTTCTATTGACAGTTAATTACATTTAAATCTATATTAGAGATAAATTTAGCAAAATCACCCTTGGTGTTTAAACAAAATTAGAATTATTTTTTCCGTTATAATTAGTTAGCAATTGCTTAGATGAGAGGTTTAAAATTATATAATTATGTATATCTATATTTGTAATAAAAGTTTCAGTTGACACTGTTGCTACTTTAATTCATAATTCTATGCGCAGTATTTATTATTTTTTATTATTATAATTTTTAGTTTTTTAGCATGGGCCCAAGAAAGTAAAAATAAACAACCCTTCTTTAAGTCTCCTTCGCTTGCAGCCGATTTTTGGTTCGTCACGAAACGCTTCCCAAACAACGGCTGCCAAGGATACGACTTTCTGTTCAAGGCCAAGAGGGGAATACTCTGCAAATTTTTAGCTTGGTGTGTGCTAGCCTCCTCCGCAGGCGTCTCAAATTGAAAAAAATCTCGATGATTTGGTAAGTGCAGAATGCAATATGGAACAATTGAAAGTATGATGTTTTATATATGTTCGTGTTTATTTGCTTTACTTTACTTTCGGAAAAACTGTTCACAGGCTACTTGTATTCTTTCCTAGGTGTTCCTTACGTTAATCTTTGCAAACGTAACACGACACTTTCGTTCGTTTGTAACAAAATACTTTTGTTTTCCTTGAAAATGCCGTAACATGAAACTCTTGTTTTTTGTTTGTTTTACGGCGACATCGATGACATTTGTTTAATTTAATTAAGTTACGGTTTAAACTGCACGAAAGACGATTCTCAAAACTAAAGAACAAATCTAATCAAAAAACATCTTTTTCGAAAGGGTTTTTAAAACGCAGTACAGCTAGGATATTTGTTTCCTGGTTATCAGGTGTTCACGCCGAAAATCCCGGTGCAAGTTTTTGCATACCTAATTACGATTTACGAAAGCGCTGTGAACACGTCACACGCTCACTCAAGCATGAAGCCGAGAAGCACGTAGTGTGAAGATTTCTTTCAAGAAATGTCGGAACCGTCACGAAAGCATGTTCAAACACTAAAGCGGCAGAGGTTTTACAAAATAAAACGGAGGTTAGTTCAACCGATGGAGAACAAATAAAAGGAAAGGAAGTGACGGATGTAACATGATATTGTTGTTTTTTTCTCGCAGATCGCTGTGATGCCTTTTAAGTCTAATTAAATTAACGCCACGGATTCTACAGGAATTCAACCGCATTGAAAAGCACACCACGTTAGGCTTTAATACAAAATTTCTAAACACGTCACTGTTATTTTAATTTTCGATAGCTTGAATTTCAGTTTGTTATTGAAACAGCAAACGAGATACTTTTGTTTTTGTCAAAAACATGTAACATACTTTTGTTTTTGTCAAAAACGGATGTAACATGATGTTTATGGTAACGTGATTTATTTTCTGCAAAGAAGGCGACATTGATTATAACACAGATGTTATCAGGTTATCAATTAATTATGAGATGCTAGATCACCTTTTCTAAGAAAACAGCATTGCCATATCAAGAAATATTTCACATGATCTGCTATGACGCCTTACTGTCTAATTCAATTAATTTGTGGTTTTAACTTGGGGCCACGGAGTCTACACGAATCCTTCTGCAGAAGAAAAACGCAATGTTCGTGATGAAGACTGATCTGCGCATGCGTTTAGCACAAAGTATTTTTTCCAGAAAGAATTGTACCACAAGGAGAGCATAGTGCTTTCTGAAACAAATATATACCTTGAGTTCTTCAATTGTAAGTATCGTAATGGACTCCCCGATTTACCAAGGGCACACGGTCAGGTGCTCTCCATCCCCTCCTTCCTTTACAGAAATAATTAATTAATTGATATTAATTAATTAATTGGTGATTAAAAGTTTACACCGCGTTAGCGGTTTAGTGGCTTAGTGGTTTAGTGGTTTAGTGGTTTAGGGGTTTAGCAAACGCCAACCCACCAAACCATCACAATAGTGCATTCTGCACTAAAAACGAAGAAAACGAGAGAAACGCGAAAATACTGTCTTGGGCTTCCTGTGTTATGCAAACCGGAAGCGCGAGAAACAAAGCCCGGGCCCATTATTTTCGCGTTTCTCTCGTTTTCTTCGTTCTTTTCAATTTGAGACGCCTGCGGAGGAGGCTAGAGGTGTGCCGCTGGGACTCTAAAACCCCCAGGGGGGTACTCCGACTTGTAAATGACGGGGATGATCGAAGGATTTTTTGGGGTTTGAAATTTTCGATTACGGGATTTTTTGGGGTTGGAAAATCTGGCAAGTATTTTTTTGGGTGACTTGATTAATATAGGGGATTTTTTTGGTTTTAAAAAACGAACTAAAGTGCCCTGGCACGGCCTTGGCGTTTTTATGGTATGATGAATAAACAAACACGAGCGTTCAATTTTTATGGTTTTCTTTGCGTTAGATTACTGCCCCTCCTGGCAATTTAGGGGTAATTTGACAAGGGATTTTTTTGGGGGGTTATTTTTTTGGCAAGGGATTTTTTTGGGTCCTGAATTTTGCCTCCATTCGATCATCCCCGTCATTTACAAGCCAGAGTACCCCCCCCCCCCCCCTGGGCTAAAACCATTAACCTATTCTAGACCATGTTCAGCTGCATTTTGCAACCCTGTTCTGCACTTAACACTGTCCTTCACTTTCCCTTCTTTTCTGCTCATTCTGTTAGCCGATGATTTTTTTTTTTTTTGCTGCAATCTTCGCCTGTTTCCCAACACTTTACAACTATTCACCGCGCGCGTTGCTCGGAGGTGAATAGTAAAATTATTGTGGGTGTTTTGGGCTAAGGATATTCGGAGTTTGAGTAGCAAATCGGCGCCCCCCCCGGGGGGGGGTATTCCCTATAATGGCCTATACGGGGAGGCTCCGCCCGAAAGGAGTACTTTTTCCAGGCTCTAGGTATATAAAAGAGTAAGGATTTCACAAGTTTAGGCATAAGAAGGGGTATGGAAATCTGTCATTTAGGTTTTCAAAAGGGCCTGTTATTAAAATATCTCGAACAAATGCAGTTTATGGCTGTATTATTTTAATTTATTAAGCGCTACATGAAAATGACAACAAAAACGTCGTGTTCAAAGTCAATGCCCTGTCTTTCAGGTATATGAAAGGGGTCCCCTTTTCAGTTAAAGGGGTACAATTTCTGTCAAAATGGTATATAACAGGGTAAGGGGGAATTTTCATTGCAGAAATTTATTTTGAAGGCCTACTTGTCTGCAGGATTTTTTTTTTCTGGGCACAGGCTTTGCACGATTTTTTTCTTCGCCCAAAGATACAAGTCATTTTGTAACGCATCTAAGATTTACGCAACAATTATCATTATTAAATAGCATTATTGTTACATTTCTCAGATTTGTTCTCTGAATTAAGCGACATTTAGGAACCGTTCATTTTTTATGGGGTAGGGGGCTGAAGGGATTTGATAGATAGTGCCTGTTTAATATAATCCCCCCCCCCCCCTATTAGAAATTTTTACCCTGGTCCATCAACAAAAAAGATGAAAAAGATGACAGCTAAAACTAACAATACTGTTTGTGCTTTTGATTCACTGTTTCACTGTTGGGACGCAATTGTTAGTGTGGGTCAAGTGTTTGCAACCAAATAGTTGATAGGATTGAGCTGATGCTGTTCGCTTGGTACATGACAAATTAGAGGGGTCCGGGATAGGCCTTTCTCGATTATGCTAGCATTTTTTTCGGCATTTTTTAGGAAAACGAGCATTTTTTTCGTTTTTTATTCAAAAAAGAATTGCTAGCATTTTCTCACTCACTGTGATCAATTTCAGCACTCAGACTCAGAAGAATAAATATCCTAAGTTTCCATTTATTACATATATATTTTTTCTTCTGTTTCATTTTGTGCGTTGTGTTACTTTTACTTTTTTGTTACGCTTTTTTTTATTTTTATTTTTTTTAAATTAATAATTTTTTTATATATTTTTTTATAAAAAAAATTATAATTCATAATGAGAATATGAGAGTTTGTAGTTTTGTTTGAAAAAAAGATTTTTGAATTCAAGTGGCATTTTTTAGGAAACCCGGATTTTTTGCATTTTTTTGGTTTATGCGAGAATTTTAGTAGCATTAAATGCCAGTTTTACTAGCATAATCGAGAAAGGCCTAGTCCGGGAGCATGCTCCCCCGGGAAAATTTTATTTTGAGAACCTCAGAAACGCTATTTTAGGCATTCTGATGGGCGTTTAGAGATGCCATCATACAACACTTACAGGTAATTCCGGTAATTCAGGTAATTTAATTTCAGGCACAACTGCTTGCAGGATTTTTTTCCTACAAGTTTCCCTTGCAGGAATTTTTTTTGGTAAAAGTCACCCCCCCCCCCCCCCCACTCCGGTTATTTCTAATGGTCCCCCTAGGGTTAGAGCTCGGGGCGGAGCCTCCCCGAATAAAACTTTTTTGAGTACCCCCTCCCGGGATCAGCGCGCGCCAACGCTATCCGCTGTTTTAGTATATACTTAGACTTGCCCGTCGCCCTAGTATATACTAAAAATAGATTTTTTTCTGTAATCTTGGTTTATATAAAGTCGAGTTCACAGAGTGCGACAGCGAGCGCGAATCGCAAAAGCTCGTCTTTTGCACCGGGTTCTACTAGCAAACCGGAAACGAGAAGCGAACGACTTTGAGGTGCGAAACTGTGTTTTCTTTTGGAGGCAGAAAACCTGATCTAGATCTCGATGTTTGTTTTTCAGAAGTTAGCGCTCTTCAAGTGAACTAATAGGGTGTGTAATTTACTGAATTTTAACAAAACTTGGCAAGAATGTTCGTCAGATATCAACGCACCAAATTGCTAAAATATTTTTCTCGTGAAGGCTTGTTTGAAGTGATATAGTCCAGGTAGTACTCAGGTTATTTTTTTAGCTCTAGCCCCCGGCTCTAGTCGTGAGACAGTTTTTCGTGGTTGCGCGAGTAGAAAGATTTTTCCCACCACACTTTTGCATTTGTTGGAGCTAAAACAAATCATTAAAATAGCATTTCTGTGTATATATCAGTTGGTGGCGATTGGCATATTGCCATAAACTTGAGCACCAAGGTCACCAAGAGACGGATGTTCTTTTGTTTCGTTCTTTTTCTTCTTCGCATTTTAAAAATACGTATAACACTTATCTGTCAACAGTCTCTGTTTACTTTTGCAGGTGGGTCTTCTCTGCGCGGGAGCTGCACGTGAATTACGTACT
Organism: Oculina patagonica; assembly: GCF_052425735.1. Taxonomy (NCBI): domain Eukaryota; kingdom Metazoa; phylum Cnidaria; class Anthozoa; order Scleractinia; family Oculinidae; genus Oculina; species Oculina patagonica. The sequence goes on from NC_135764.1 coordinate 27,679,393, forward strand.
GTCATTGGTTCTTTTGATGTCACATGACCTGGCTATTCATCATGTGATCGATTTGGCGCGCTTTTCGCCTGATTCATTCATTCATTGACATTGGTCTCGAGGGAAGGTTTGCAGTTGCGTTGTGGCAGTTTCTTTGCTGATTAATAGCGGTATGTAGCCCCTGATGGTAATATTTATTGTGCCATATTGTAATTTGGATTTTCAGTAACCGATTCAGCGTGCATGTTAGCCGAATTCCATCGCAAACTCCAAATTATATGCTCTCGACTTCGAATTCAACTGCGAGACCAGACACCTCAAGTCACGTACGGTCCTCGTGTGTTTGATATTTCTGCTTAGCCTTGTAGCTCCCGATCCTTTTCTGCTCTTCTCAGGGTAAACTTCCTTACTTCTCCATGCCTAATTATTTATTCTCAAACTATAATAACCCGGCCCAACTTCAACTCGTGTGAAGCATATCGTTGCGGGATAGAAAGCCTATGAAAACTCTGCCCATTTTAGCTCGAAACGTGTCGACGTTTTTGACCGTTTGCGATGGAAATTTCTCACGAAAAACAAAATCACACCCATAAATACTGAAACATCTAGTTGGCATGTTCAATATTTTCTTGGTTATGTTGAAATTTCTCTCGATGTTTTGTTGCCAGATATGAATGAAACATGTCGGTGTTACCTGATATGTTTACACTCTTTTCTTATCAGTCAATTCCAAGCGAGCTCATCCCCTCCCCCCCCCCCGCCCCCGGGCAAACCCCCAGGCATTTGACTTTTTTGAAAGTGTCTGATCAAATTTCCCACTATGTGGGCCAGGACAGTTGCACGGTCAAACGTCCCACTGGTCGGGGCTGAGATGTCATTGTGAGTTGGTTTTCACCTCAACTCTTGGTCTAAATGGACACTCGTGCCCTATTAATCAGCCAATTTTAATAGGAAAAGAGGGGTTGAAACTTCTTTTTGTCATTCACGTAACCAAATACTTACTTCATACGCTTGAGCGCACTAGTGTTTAAAGCGCCCACTATCATCCCAGGGGGGGGGGGGGGGGGATGATCTCCCTTGGAATTGACTGATACATAATTCACAAACAATTTTTGTAATTTTCTAACAATTTTCTATTTGCCAAACATTCATTCCTTGTCGTTGTTGTAATTCAACAGTTGTCCAAGATGGCAGATGATAAATTTGATGTAAAGGAAGAGTTTAAAAGGCTTACAGGTCTTATTCAGGGCAATACATATCCTGGAGACTTCTCTTGTTCAGGTTGGTCAATCTTGCTCTAAACTGTGTGCTTCTGAGTGCCATGCATGAAGTCCTAAAGTAGGGGTGTAGAATGGTGGAATCTGAGACTGGCCGAGACGCCAAGACCCTTGTTTAAAATCCGAGACCGAGACACCGCGATTTAAAAATCCGAGCGTAAGACTTTTACAGCGTGGTATAGCTCCATGTCTGTTTTATTTCTTGTACTAAAAATTATTTCAAGATAAAAATTATTTCTCCAAGCGTATATATTTCATGGTAGCGATCGCAATGTCGAGCAGTTTATCGTGATTTTCATTGATTTTCTGTTGTTTTGTGGCAATTCATTCAGATTAATCAGTGGTTGTGAGATGCGAAAACTCAATTTGCAAAATTCAAGATTCCAAGAGCTTTACTTTTTGCGAGCTCGAGATTCCGAGACGCTAGTTTGCGAGGCCAAGATTTTGAGACTCGCCTAAAATTTGCCGAGACTCATTATATTTCAAGGACCATTCTATACTCCTTAAACTGCACTAAATCTTAACAACTAACTGTTAAACAATCTTGGACAAAACAGTTAAGACATATGTACAATTAGCCAAATTTCTCCTATTTAGTTACCGCTTTAATAGTAACAATAGCTCTGTGCATGTGTTATAACTCTGCATGTGATTAAGCGTATCATTTTCGAATTTACCTTGGTTAATGTAGACGGAAAACATTTTATATGGCACCAAATGTCACTAGTTTTCTTGCAGTTACAAGCTCCACCGTACTTTGCTTGCTGTGCAGTTAACTTCACCCCCATTTGCCTGCGGTTAGCTTTTACCCCGGTTTGCTTATGGTTAGCTTTCACTTTGGTTTGCTTGCCGTAAACTTTTATTTGTTGGTTAGGGCAATGTGTTGTTGCAGAAAATATCCATACCCCTCCCACGGAAGGGTTTTTGATTTGAATCCCCCCTCCCCTCTGGAAATTCCACTTAAGCCCCATACTTTCCTTTAAAAATTTGGCTTTTGAGACCCCCTAAAGATATTCCAAGTTTAGTATTTTTTTTTTTTGAAAGACGGTTTCCCACCCCCTCGGAATTTCAGGTGACCTTTCCTGGGTTGAGTATGGATATTTTCTGGAACTGCACAATATACTATTGTCACTCCGTCATTCTGCCATTCCGCTGAATAGGGTCACCTGATTGCACCAGTAGTAGGATATGTTGTGTTGATAATCATTTTGCTAGAAGATGACTGTTGTGTTTTCTTTCCCAACAGGTGTATGTCCTGTAGTTCCTGACATTCATTTCAAAGCTTCTCCCACTTTCCTTGATCCTTCCTTCACGGAGGGTAAAGAAAATGCATTAAATCGCACAGCTATCTCCATCCAAGATCTGATTGGTCTGTGTAGTCAGGCTCCATTTGGCAGAAATGAGGAAACAGTTGTTGATACAACAGTTAGATCATGTTGGCAGCTGAATCCTGAAGATTTTACAATTAGCAACACTCCAGCTTGGAACAAAGCTTTCGATGAGCTGAAGGCTGCAGCAAGCAGTGTTCTTGCACCTGGAATTAAGTCCAGAAATGTGCAACTCAGGCTTTATAAACTGTTGGTGTATGAGAAGGGATCGTTCTTCCTACCACATAGGGACACGCAGAAGGACGAAAACCACTTTGGAACCCTGGTTCTGTCATTGCCTGTGAAGCACAAAGGGGGTGCATTATTGGTGCGCCACATGGGGCAGGAGCGCAGCTACAATTTGGACCCTGGACGGGTGACTTCCAAGTGTCAATGGGCTGCTTTCTACACTGATGTGGAACATGAAATAAAAGAGATAACTTCTGGATATCGCATCACGCTGATTTATCATCTGTACAGGTAGCCCTTCTATTAATAAATGAAATCCTTACAAAAAATGAGTGTTCTTAAAAAACATACTGGAGTTCTGTTGTGCATTTTGCCTTGCTATCCAAAACGTTTTGAAACACGTACTTCCAACTAAAATTAAGTTATTATAATGTATACAAGTCAACACTGGGCAGTTAACAGAATGAGTTTTTATCAAGACTGATAAATTTCTGGTTAACTTGAAAAAGTATTCTGAAGTTAATTTAAATTTGTATTAATGAAACCCCTGGCATGTGCTCAAAAAAGATGGGAAAATGAAGTGGTACAATTTCACCCAAAGTTTCAGTTTCTGCTGCTATTTTAAGCATTTAATTTGTTTTCAGTTTTCACTGCTTGGGTTATAAATGAGTAAACCCAGCCTTTTCTCGTTTTCTGTGCTATATGATATAATTTTGTTGTTTTGCCCTCGACGTCTTCAAAACTCACAGGACGTAAAACAATTATTCCAACCATGCTTGTTGGATAAATTACGAGCTAATTATAGCCAACTTGGTGCTTGTGAGCCTTGTTGGTTATTTGTCATGTCATATCCAATGTGTGGTTCCAGAAAATGTCCATACCCTCGGCCCCCATGGAAGGGATTTGCCCTGTGACACCCCCCACCCCTCTGGAAATTCCAATTTAGCTTCATAGAGGCCCTGCGACAGCATACTAATAAAATGGCGACAAACGACAACCCTTTTGGAAAAACTTAAATTCCGACAAGGACAAGCAATTTTAATTCAATTTAATTACCGACAGCGACATAAAGAGGGATAAAACAGCAACACGGCGCATTTTTAAATTTAGACAAGCGACACAGGAACCCCCCCTTGGCAGGGCCTCTTCATACATTGCTCCGGAATTTCCAATCCCTTCTGTGGGGGTAGTATGGATATTTTCCGGAACCACACAATGTGCCTTGATGTAATAAATTCATGTACATCCAGTAGATTAGATTTAGATTGTGTTGAACAAACTTGCACATTTTATGTTATAGTGGACAAGGCTGCAAGCTGGTAACCCCTGTAGCCGGTGTGGAACATCCTATTGTCCAGAGCCTCAGCAAGATGCAGGAGTATTTTGCACGGCATGATGATGAAAAATACCAGGAATACTTCAATGCAGGATATCTGATGGAACACAAGTATACTCCAAAATCACTCAAACCAGAGGTTAGATATAATATTATTGTCTAAAATTAATAGTTAACTTGTTTCTTTACTCAACATGTAGTTACCATGTAGGTAATTTGTACAATGAGTGGGAAACAGAATTCGTCAACAGGATGTTTACAGTTAAAGTTAACTGAATGCAAAAATGTCTGTTTGGAGAATTAAATTTTGAAAAAGCAAGTTAAATTTAAAATCTACTTTCCAAAGTGGAAAGTGGCATAGAAATTTAGTGTCAAGCCCTGTCGACTTGTTCCGACCCTCCTTTTGCATTGGTTTTGTAATAAATGGTAATAATAGTCAGGTTTTGCTGACAACTTACAACTAAGATCCTTTTGAGTGATAGTATTTCTCATTTCCCTGTTTGTCCAGAACCTGAAGGGTAGAGATGCATTTCTCTATCAACTGCTTTCTGAAGCTAAGTTTAAACTGAGACTGTCAGCCATTGATGTCCGTGTTGACGCATGGGGTTGGCATGATAATGGACACTGTAGCCTTGAAGATGTTGAGGACCCCAATGTGGAGTTCTCTGAACTTGATCTGACTGCTGTAACGGCAAAAGGAGGCAGCTGGGCCAAAACACCATCCAGGTGACTACCCACTGACTCTTGATTTTATTATTTTCATTATCATTATTATTATTATTGTATCTATAACAAAGTTCTTGATTTCGATTGGTTCTGCGCCCGCCTATTTGTTGCGTAATTGGTGCGTGATCACATGGGTATCCAATTACAAGAAGTTGTAATTGGATACCTGTTATTGGACACCTACACCATTCGCCCGTCAATCACATGCACTTAAATGGGTTCTTTCTTGGCATTTTTTGTACTGTTGTAAAACCAATTAAACATATCTTTGACTCTTTCCACAAAAAAGAGGCTCTCAAAGACTTCCTTACCTCAAGTTTTGTTATTGATACGATTAATTAGTAATTGGACCTTGTGTCGTACAATTCAGAGAGTAATCGTGCTGTTTATTTTAAATTGATCTCGCGCTGGGCGCTCGGCCGATTTTGAAATTACTCGCCTGATTACTCCCTGAATTGTACTCCACTTAGTCCAATTACTATAACTTAATAATAATAATAATAATATTATTATTATTATTATTATTATTATTATTATTATTATTATTATTATTTTCAGTCTTATAGCTACTAAGGGCAGAATAATTATTTCATATATTAAAATTATTAAATTATTACTTTCAAAGTGTAACATACCGGTTCATTTTAAAGAAATCTCATAAGGAAACCCACTCAAAAAATGACATGTACAGTGTAGCTGTCAGTCCTTTTGTATCATGGTTTGCTCTACATTGCTATTTAAAACTTTTTAAACAAGATTGTTTTAAGCTTTTCAATTTTATCACAATTGTTTAGCAAATCTCTTTTAAATGTACGTATTATTATTATTTTTGTTGTTGTTGTTGTTGCTGTTGCACAAATAAGTTTGAGTGCAAAATTTGAGACTGTATAATCAAACTCTAACAGGAAGCAAGGTATTTTGGAATTTTAAAAATTTCAATTGTAAACGCCTTGCCAAAAGCTGGTGGCTTTTTGAGCTACGGTAGTTCGTAAAGGAAAAAAGTAACAACAATGCAGCAATTACTATTAGCAAAGTAGACTTGCCTTCAACTGAGAGACATTTAGAACTTGGAGGTGCCAACAGTTGTTTAAAAAGTTTTTAGTTATAATTGACTAACTGAAGCCATCACAGCATGCCAGATATATTGGTAACAAATATAACAGTAACATTTACAGATCGAAGAAGAAATTTTGGCATCTTTAAAAAATAAGATGTACGCTAAAATTTTCAGATGGTGTAAATTTCCATTCTGATGATCATTGATACACTGTTTATACATAATTAAATTAAATTGTGCTAGAGAAAATAGTTGGACTCAAGAACTGAGCTGGAAGATCCACAGTGAATCTGAAGGTTGGGTGGATCATGTGTACTTACGGCACCCCCGATCGAGTGTCGATCGACACTAGCGATCGACCATCGATCGACACTATCAATCGACACTCGATCGACCCACGATCGGCACTCGATCGACACTCGATCAACATATCGGTCGACCCGCGATCGACACACGGTTGACAGCCTTTCAATTTTCTTTGACACTCTATCGAGTGGCGATCGATACTAGCGATGACTACACGTTCGATGTCGGTCGACGTGTCGATAGGTACCTTACGGTCGGCTGTCGGTAGCGTGTCGGTAGCGTGTCGGTCGTCTGTCGGTAGCGTGTCGGTCGTCTGTCAGTGATATATCGTTGGTATGTCGGTGATCTCAGTATTCCTCTTCAAAAGGCGGTATGTCGATCGATTGTCGATCGTGGGTCGATCGACAGTCGATGGAGGTGTCGATCGCAAGTATCGATCGAATTTTAAACTCGGAAAATGGCTTTGTCATTTCAGAGCTTTCGAAAGGCTAATGTTACTAGTTCGCTACGTTCCTGTAATACTAGACTTTCTAAAAGTCGTGAGCATGTATTTTCCAATCAATCGAGGAAATGTAACACGTCGTCTTACATTTCATTACATCTTTCTTTCTTTCTTTCTTTCTTTCTTTCTTTCTTTCTTTCTTTTTCTTAAATAAACATGCACCCGTTTTAGTTAAACAAAAAAAAAAAAAATACTTGACCGCCGAACATTCTCGAGAGTTAAAACCTTCACCGATGTCACTTATCTTTTAAAATACTGCTTAAATTTATACAGGAGAGTCAAACTGTGTGTTTCGATTAATATAAAATTCGAACTTTGCGACTCGTAAAACGAGACAACATTTGAGCACTTTTTAAGAAAAAACATTTTATAGTACATTAACAACAGCAACTTATTATTTTTTATCTGTTTCGATAAATAGTTTGTGGAATGTTGATTATACACAGTAAAAGGTTTATTGCTTGTAAGCTTGTGGGGCCGTGTACAACTTTAATATTTAATATATACTATTCAAATTTCATTGCTAATTACATTTTAACCCTTTAACTGGCAAATTTTCTCAAAAATGCCGTTTTTTAACCGTTAAATCAGTTTTTTGGTTACCATGCTCTTACATGTTCTTACATTTGCTGTAAAACCGGTTTACTGAGGAGCTAGACTTTCTCAACGTTAAAGTACAAAATGTACACCATTACTTTGACGCATGGGTATAAGCCACAATTTGGACTTTTTGTTTTTGATTTTCATTTTTTTCTTCTTGTCTTTTTCCTTTCTTTTTTTCTCGTCTCTTTTATTCTCCCTTCCTTTTGAACTTCATATCCCTGATAGCCTTAAAATTTTGGTTGTAAGGATAATAGGCCATTTCCGAGTTACCCTTTGCCACTGTTTCTGAAACGAGTCTAGGTGCGAAACCATTAAAATGAAAATGAGTTTGATTTGCATGAAAATGGACCCGGACTCCCCCATGGGTTTTTTTTGCGACGCAGTATAACTATTTAAATTTTTGCTCTAACCAGCATGTCCTTGACAGATTTGCCTCTCTTATAAAATATCATCAGAGGCCTTGTGAATATATTTTTCACAACGGCTGATTTTGTATTAAATACTAGTTATCAATTAATATTTAATTAAGGTCGCGTACTTCTGGGTTGTATGTGGTACTTACAAAAGGCAGTATTTTATTTCTGTTTTTTTTTTTAATTGTTTGCTGGAGCGCCGATCGACTGTCTATTGGCGGAATTGACTCCTGTTAAAGACCTCTTTATAATGTTGTTTGGGTAGCCGTTAAAGAACAGTTTTTATGAACAGTTTGTTGCTTCGCCTTTAATAAAAACACCCAGTGGATGACACGTGGTAAAGTGAATGTATTGGAATTTTTCTGTCGGCTTATAGTGTGTCTTGATGTCAAGGATATATTCTGTGTTAAATCTATCTCCTTCTAAACTACTGTGTCCAGGAAAGTTAAAAATAAGTTAATTCGTTCCATAATATTTCAGCAGTAAATTTAATTGTGGGATGCAGCTCGTAAGACGACGTAATGCGGCCACTCTTTTAGGGATCATACAACGCCAAGTACAACCCGGTTCAGTTGTCCACACTGATCAGTGGGCAGCATATCGCCAGATACAGAGACGACTGGGTTTACATCACCGAACAGTCAATCATTCTCTGCATTTTGTTGACCCGGTCACTGGGGTACATACACAACACGCTGAAAGCAATTGGTCCACAGCGAAGGAAAAGTTCAAGAAAATGAAGGGAAATACAAACCCGAACTTTCTGATAGAATACCTGCATGAATTTATGTGGAGGAGATGGTATGGCGATCCTCACCCAGATGGATGTTTTCAACGTCTTTTGCAAGATATTGCTGAGCAGAATCCTCTTTGAAAATAACGCTGACTGCATTCCGATTTAAAATATACCAAGAATCACAGAAAATTGAATAGGTCTATACTAATTTGGCGTTAGACTATTACTAATTGATCAATTAGAAACTTTAGAATGCATGGACGTGTCTGAAAAGTCAACTTCTTTTACTGGACGAAAATTTACTAGCGCTGAAAAGAAGATTTAAAAATGCCTTTAATAGTTACAAACACACGTTAATCAAACCTCATTTGATCGAAACATTTATCGTTCGATTGACTAAGCCGGACATTGAAACCGGTTTCAACAGGTTTCTAAAGTTATGTGTGGTCTTGGCATTATAAACGAGAGGCAGGCGATGTTGGAGTTCGATTACATGTGCGACTATAATTCGTGTTACTAAAAACGATTTGAAACTGGTAAAAAAAAAAATCTAAAAGTTAAAATGATGTTGTAAAAACTTATAAGAAGTTAAATTTTCGTCAGATCTGTTGCTTTCGTCAGATTTTTTTTAATCAGCCTGAGTTTCAAATTGTTTTAATAAAATGATTAATTGTAATCGCCAGAATAACATCGACTAGACTTCGATTGAGTTTGATTAGTTTTTCGTTATGTTTGGTTCGATTGATTACGCGGGGGGGTACCGCCTATGTCTTATACGTTGAAAGTATTTTTTTTAACAGCAGCAATTTTCATTTTAACGTTGTTCATCAGTTATTCTATTTAACAATTAGACTACGAGCCCAAAAAATTCACCCTTAAAAGAGCAACGCGAGCGCGATTGTTTTTATCAGGGCGGGAGAAGGCTGGGCGATGAAACGAGCGGGACCGAGTGAAAAGCTGTGATGCAGTAGACTGGGTTCGATTGAAACTCGCAGTTTCCGCTCATATTTCCGCTCTATCGCAGCATAGTCAAAAATCCAGCAAAATCTAGGCTCCATCTCTATCTATATTCGTCAGCACCTTTTTAGCACATTGTTTTTGCTCAAACCGAAAGAAAAAGGTGAATTTTTCAGGGCTGAAAGCAATATTTCAAACTCGACATGCACGCGCTAATTGTACGCGTAAGCTTTTGGGCTTCTTGCTTATGCAAAAAGCTGTTTCCTTAGATTCGAGTTAATCTGACTAATTCTTAAAAGAGTTGTCAACTTTTTTTAAATTAAGTCCGGTAGGTTTTTCGATGGTTTCTTATTGTTTCGTCTTATTAAGCGAGTTTGAAGACGTGCTTGAAAGGAAAATTTTTTTCACATATGACGCGTACATACACGCAATCCAGCGCGCGCTAAGGCTCTTGAATTTTATTTCCGAGTGCGATTTTGATTGTCAACAAATCTTAATTGAGATCCTGCGATCTTTTGTGCTTAGACTTAACAACAGTTTTCACCAACAGTTAAAGTTTACCGACATCGATGATGTTTATTTAACCTAAGAGAATTTTCGGAACGACATAATGAAAAAGAAAGAAGTTTCGAGAAATCAAAAGCCGTAAACGAAATCGTCATGAACATTGATTAAGAAAAAGTGCTTTGCAACTTTGCTGAATATCTCTGGTATCTCCAAATATCTTCAGCTAACGTTTTAGTATGTTCTTAAATATTTATTAGTCTCAAATATATCTAAAAACTAGAGATGTGTTTTGATGTGCTTTTTTACACGAGACCGCGAAAGCCAATTGGTCGTGTTCAAACTGCACAACACGCATCAAGTGCAGTCTTACTTAACACCTGTTAAATTGAATTTAAACAAAAATAAAACTATGCAACATTTGCGGCCGTAAACTTTATTTGTTTTTAATTGAATATCAAGTGTTGTGAACATGTCAGGTAAAACTCGCGACTCGCAAGCTCGAAGAGAAAAACCGATTTCCGGTTTGTCCAAAAACAACTTCTCCCTTCAAGAATTCGCACCGGAAGAGCGGAAAGAGCGCTCGTGCCAGTCCTACTCCGCATCACACATT